>NC_089839.1:225346566-225673049 GCF_035609145.1 Eleutherodactylus coqui
CATGGGACACATTTATATCAACTGCTGGCATGGCAAAGGATGCGACGGTAGCGAAAACTTTTTTTTTTAATTTAAAGGGCCAATAATTTAATAGAGAAACGTGTTTTGCGCACACCAGGTCAGAAAATACTATAAATCCCAAAACGTGGCAAAATAAATTCCTAGTTTGTTGCACCGCGACCTGACTGACTAGAGCTTACAAATACGACCGCCACCGAGGCTATGTTCCCATAGATTTGCCAAATTGCTGCAGATTTTGTGGATCTGCAGCCGATTTCATCCTTTAAATGAATTCAAAGCGAAGGTGTAAAATCTGTTACAGAACTGCGCCAAAATCCTCAGCCGATTAGCTACATGTCAACACACTGAGGATACTTCATACGTAACGGAAAAGCTGCGGTTTTCCTGCAGCGGAAAAATCCTCAGCATTCACACATCAAAAATGGTCAAAACCTGCAGCACTGAACACAACAGTGCACATTAGTAACCCGCTACCGAGCGCCGCCATCCTCTCCCTGGATCGGAAGCGCTCAGTAGTGGTTGCTGGGTGACGGTGTGCGCTGCGCTTGGGGTGCCAGTGGGACTTTCTAATGTTAAAAACGCATCACAAGTTGGTGCTTTGTGATTTTTGTGCGATGCGTTTTTAACATTAGAAAGTCCCATTGACATTTGCATAAAAAACGCAGCGATATCGCATGAAAAAAAAATGCACAAGAAAAACGCAAGTGTGCAAAAGAGCCCTTATGTGTATACTGAAATCAGCTGCGGATCCACAACTATCAGAATCCACCCCATGCCCGTGTTGTATCCGCATGTGTCTGTTTTACGTGTGACAGCTGTGAGCACAGATACGTGAGAATAAGCCCAAGGGTCACAATGTTTCTAGCATTCTGCTTATGAATCAGGAGGCTCAGTATGAGCAAAGCTGCAGATACCTGCCAGAGGGGGCAGCGCTGCAATCCGTAGGCGCTCCTGGCACACGGCGAATGCTGTAAATGCGCCGTCACGGACCCGGGATTCTGACACTACGTGGGGGCAGTTAGCCGCTCACACAGATCGATGGCCCACAGTAAGACGCTCGCTGGGATGACACTTTTGCCCGACTTCTTTGCTCAACAGGAAGGATGACAATAGAAATTTCAGCAATAACAGCGACCGCAAAACAACAGAACTCAATTATCCCTGCAGCTGGTAATGGGATGAATGACCCCGAGGAGAAGGACAAGCAAAGCATCCAGCCGAGGAGACAGCAGGAAGCCATCTTATAGAGAGGTTCCCCTGACCCACAGGACGGGCAGCGGTGGCAGACCCCCAGCAATCCCGGGGTCTGTGCCCCCTGAATGCATGGAGCCGCGGTGCGCATGATTGTCTGCCACTTCATTCACTTACAGGGGATGAAAAGGTAATCCATGCGCTTGACAATCTCATGCCAGTGAGAAATGAATGAAGCAGCAGTCATGCATGCGCAGTTTAGGTCCATTCACATCCAGGGTGCACAGATCCTGGGATTGCTGGGGGTGGCAGTGGTTGGTCCCCCAATAATCAGACACGCATCTCCTGCCCTGATGTGAATGGGCACAAAGCAATGCGGTATTACCCATCGCGGAAAAACACTTCCTGTCAGCCGAACGCTGGGGGTCTCAGCAGGGAGACAAACAGTTTGCTGATCCCCCCCCCACCACCACAACCCATCCGTATTCGCCTAACCCCAGGAGTGTGGGGCAAGCAGAAGCTGGAGACCTTACATAGGACAGCCTGTGGATGTAAGCAAGAATGCTTCCATTCACCAACAGCAAGCAGATATCTTATAAAGGATGAGGAAAGACGCAAAGTCAAGTTTCAGATTATTTACAGAAGGATTGGACATTACTCGCCGGCCACAACAGCCTGCGGTTTATTACAGCCCAGGGCGGCGCGGTTCCTGGTATTCCGCCCTCCACATCCATCATGCAGGTGGTCACGGTAATCAATAGGCGAAGAGGAGAGTTTATGGAACATTAAAAGGAAGGAAACCCCGGGGAGAGGTTTGGCCCCGACTAATGGAATGAAGCAAAAACAGGGCGATGGAGGGTCAGAGAGCGCATGAGTGTCAGCGAGAGGCAACGGCTCATGGGAAAGAGGGGAAAAACAAGGCGGGATTTAACCCCTTACTGACCAGCTTACTTTGTGCCTCAAGGACCAAGCAGTTTTTATCTTCGTATTGCAAGAGCCATAACTCTGAGATCGCTGTGCTTTGTGGGACCGCACACTGGGATAGAGATATATATATATCTGGAGAACTTTTATTGCTTTTTTTTGGAGGGGAGGGTTTTGGATAAAACATTGTTTTTACAGCGCTCACTAGTCTGTAAATATATTATGACAACTTTCTTATTTGGATCAGCACGATTACTGCGATCCCACGTTTATAGGGATTTTATTGCGCAAAACGTAGTAAAAAGATTTAAAAAACCACAAACACGTTTGTAAAGAAGAATAGTTTACTCTGCATGGCCGGATTCTATGGCCACTCTCACACGTGCCTTCGGAAAACGCCGCTCGAAATCACGGCATTTTTTCAGAGATTGAGCGCCATTTTTGAACGCATGTCGATAGAACAGGCAGCGCTTGAAAATCATGGCGTTAGAAACACCGCATTCAAGTGCTGGTCTGAGAAGCCCTGTTAAAGTTAATGGGAGCGTCGTACTGCGATTAGCGCGGCCCTCGGGACGCCATCGTAAAAAGCGGTGTGTGAATGAACAGACTCGGAACATTATTTTCCAGCAGCGGAGCTCTGCGAGGTCTTGCTTTTTGTGGGAAGAGCTGTAGTTTTATGTGACTTCTGGAGTGCTTTTTAATTCATTTTTTGGGAGGTGATCAAAATAAAAAATAGCAATTCTGGCGTTTTAAATTTATTTAAATGATTTTTTTGTGTTCACCATGCAAGATAAATAAAATTTTCATCGTTTGCGTCGTTACAAATGCAGTAATACTTATGTGCCGCTTTAAAAAAAAAAAAAAAAGAAAAAAAAGTTGACATTTTATCCATTTAAAAAGGGTTTTTGTGGGGAAATGTGTATTTTTAAACTTTTTCTTCAAACTTTATTGAACTTTTGACACCATTTTATATTCCCTATAGGAAATATTAGACACTGCAGGAGGCGGGGCCTAATAGACTGAGCTACATGACAGAAAAAGACGCCCTTTGACAGGATTCCAGTTGCCATGGGAACCCATTGGTACCTTGCGATTACACCGCAGGATGCTGATGGGTGACAAAGAACCCCCGTGTCATCTGCTTGCATGTAGCAGCTGCGATTGTGGCATTAAAGGGTTAAACTGCCAGGATCTGAGGTTTCTCTATTCCTGGTGGTTAGAGCAGGAGCCAGGCTGTTAGTTGGTCAAGCTACCTCTTTAAAAAGATGTGCAGGTGTAAAGTCTGTTAGTGACAGTCGTAAATATGTGTATTGGCCGTCACTAAAGGGTTAAAGAACATCACCTGCAAAACACAGAAAATTTCTGCGCTCTCCTCTAATGTCAACGGCCAACCTCCGGTGCTGCGAAAACTGGGTGACCGCCAACGCTCCGGACTCCTGAATGCCACGTCTGCAGCGTACAGCACCGATGGGAATGGTGCTGTGTAAATGGGCAGCCTTGCCAACAGCAGTCCTGACTGGCATACAGGTGCCTGGGAAAGCTGGGTGACTCACAGCAGCCATGCTGGCTGTACAGCTAGTGGATTGTTTTACACATCTGAAGCTTTTCCATCGCACTTTATGGCATTGCGGCTGAGAGCAGAACTGGATCCGGGTTTTATAATCCTGTTTACACAGCAATTTGTTTATCTTCTTGGACCCGGAGAACGGATTTACACGTAAATCAATGCCTGGCGGGCGCGGTGCCAGGCGGGGACTATTAGATGGCCTGGTAAAATGGAAACGTCAGCTGGAAGCAGGTGAATCGGTGGCAGACAAACCCGTGCATGGGCGTATGCGGCTGCGGAAATACGCTGCATATTTACGCATGGAACTGCATTTTAAACGTGTTTTTTTTTTGCGAGAATATGCAAGAAGCCCCATTGTCTTCACGCAGGAATGCGCACCCTTCAGGGATAGTGCCACATTCCCATTGATTTCAATGGGCTATTTTCATCTGTAATACGGATCAAAGTAGAACATGTGGCGATATTTTTTTTTTGAGCCTCTTGTACAAGCGAGCACGAATGCATGTCGGAATGCTCGTTCGCCCAGTGGTCGCCCCGCTGCACCCAATCAGCTGACGAAGAAGCAAACTTGGCGGTTGATCATATTTTGCGTTGCCAGCCGCGATGATTCTGTATGGGGGTTGGGGGCGAAGGGGGGAGGAAAATCATTCATCCCCAATACAGCTTGAATCACCCCACGTAAAGGCCAGTGTCGATCTCGTTGACCGGCGCTCGTCTACCGGAACATAGCTCCACGGAAAAGGACTAACTATACAGCGCCAGCACTGCTCACTACTTCATAGAACCGACCTGCGCCAATCCAAATTCCAGTGCGCCGTTTGATACATTGGTGAGGTCCGTGAGGTTAGATCACCACCGATTTACTGAATCCCCCTTTGGTACTATGTGTAGCCTTCTGCAAGAGACGACCTAGAAGTGCCGAAAGGGCGAGATCTCAATCTAGCCTTTCATTCTGAAGCAGGTGGCGGTCCACGATCACATCTCGCGTATCGGACGTGTCAGGCGATCACTCTGACTGCATGCCATGTCCCATTCCGGTCACATGACCACCATGTCTTAGCCGAGTTCCGGCATACCATTCTTGGATGTTCTCAGGTAGATAGGCATATCGTCTGCACATGTGACACTATATTGAAGAGACTCAACAGGGCAGTGCTCATTAAATTAGGCCGTCATCTCAGGGTGAGGAGACAGAAATTAAATGACCCGCATATAGTAATGAGTATAGGAGGCCACAATCCCCCAATTCTGTTAAAGGGGAAGTCCAGGGTCACAAAAGGCAGGGGGCTTATATTACCCAGTGCAGCCGTCCTCCTAGTTGGACCAGAAGTCCATCTGTTCCTTGGACCCCTCTTCAGAAGGCCAATAAGCCACTAACTACCACTCTGCGCTCATGTGACCAGCGCTGGCCAACCAGAGTGGCGTGCGAGGTCGTAGACTACGAATGCACCACCAGGGCTCAGTGCGCACCGCGTAGTCTCATTCACATGGGCGTATTTGTGCTCAGTATTACAGGCGTAATACGGAGAGCTTAAACCCCATTGACTTGCATTGGAGTACTGCGACATGCGGTTTTTACCCAAGTGAAAATATAGTTTTTTTTATTGTGCAAAAGCAGAAAAAAAGAAAGTCTCTTTAAACCTGATATCGCAGTAATCGCACCGATCCAAAGTATTCTTTAACGAATAGTGAAAGCTGTAAAAAAAAACAAAAGCACAACCCCAAAACAATGGCGCAGTTTCTAGATGTTTTTCCTCTCCCCCCCCCCCCCCCTCCACAAAAAAATGCAATAATAGTTCGAAAACACGTTATTCATCCCACAAAACGCAAGCCCTCATACGGCGATGTGAGCGAGCTATGGCTCTTGTAATGTGAAGATGGGGGGGGGGGGGACGACACTTGTCACACAAAATAGGCCGGTCGTGAAGGGGTTAAACTGTAAGCCAAGATGGGCACAAGTATGACCACTATGGCCGCCATTCTGGCCCCCTTCCCCAATGCCCCAGTTCTGAACGGCCAGTCCGCAGACATACCTCTCTATGTGATTAGACCTGGCAGTCAGAATGCTAGGAAAGCTGGGTGCCAGCCGCTGCGAGCTGTAACGTCGGCCATATTGGGAATGTTATCCTTACGTTGCTCGTCCTCACGACTGCTAAAAATCAAGACAAGGGTGGGGGGTTAGAATGGATTTGCAAGATATAAGAGCGCGTTTGAGGAGGTAAATGGATTTTCCGTATAGAGTAACAGTAAATCCGCGTTATCTGCGCTGTCTGTGATTTAATGGCTCTCGCTGCAAGACAGGAGATGTATAAAAATAGAACAGCGCGAGCGTCCTTCACGCCGAGAGATGGCCGATGCTGGGGAGACACAGCTAATACCAGAGTGCAGCTCGGCGGTGCGGAGGAGCAGTGACCCCCCACTGATCGTGGTGACCGGACCCTCCAGCGCTGCCTGCATTGTACGGGAGCAGACAGTGATTTTTGCTTCGGCGGCAGCGCAGCACGCGAGGAGACTGCGTTACGGATTTTACCTGGCATCTGATTGGAGGGGGTCTGACTGCTGGGATTCCCAGTCATTGCTAAAGCGGGGAGTCTGGGTGCCCCTGATTGAATGGCGTAGTAGTCCCAAACGCACACCGCTGCTCCCTTCAATGGGATGGCTGGACAGTCCCACTGAAACGAACGGAGTGGAGGTGCGCACCTGTCATTGCCACTCCAATACGCACGAGTCACTGCTGTGCCGTTCCTTTGGAACCCCCATTCTTGTGACAAGTGGGGGTTCCAGCAATTGGACTCCCACAGATTAGACACATAGTATGCTGTGCTGCGATGGAAACCCGGCTGCCAGGCGCCATTTCTTCCAATCTCATGCTGGATGGGAAAAGCGGAGGAGACAAGTCCAAGTGTGAACAGAGTTAGCGAAATTAGACTTTCCCAACTTGGAGGCCTCGGAGTTGGGCAAGTCTGCATTTCACTAACCCTGTACTTTGTTTCTATTCCTCACCATTTTTAAGATCTCTGCTTGCCTGCAGTGATTGGGAACGCTCTTGCAGAGCCTGACAAACTGCAGAGATAAGGCTACTTTCACAGCTGCGGCGGCAGTTCTGCGCAGAGTAGAGCAGCACGGGGAAAGCGTGGCCCGTATGTCAGAACCCAGATGGACCGCGATGGAGTCAATGCAGTCCATATGGCAGCGCTCCAATCTGGATCTCCAAGGACAATGGAAATAGACCAGAGGCCATTGGCAGGTGTGAATGTGCCCTGTCTCAGCTGAGGGTTTGTTACAATGTATCCAGTTGACATAGACTGGACTGCAGACTCATAGCTTGTAAGAAGCCATCAGGACAGGACAGAGATAGAGCTAAACGCATCAACACCTAAGGGTCTCTACACTGGATACATTGCAACAAACCCTCAGCAGTGACAAGTGATAGCCCAGTAATCGCTACTCGATTTGTTAAGGCGTGCTGAGACGAAGCGATTAGTGAGCGAGATCTCTCCGTGTACGCAGGCAGTCCTCCATCTTTGCCCGTTTCACAGTGAGTAGAGGCTGGCCGGAAGAGATCGCCAAAGCTCCGCCTCCATTCACTGAATGACTAGCACTCCAATGTGAAAACACAGGGGTGATAAGTCACGGGGCGACCATCGGGCGTCGGACCAAGTCAAGCTACCCCTAGACCTGTACAGAATGCAGCCTGTGGATGTAAGTGTTCCCATTCACTGACAGCAAGCAGTGTCAGGACTGACGTCTTACCCACATGAGAATACTTTTGCTTCATAGGACGCAGTGCCGAAATCTCATTCATTAGCATTTTACGTGCATTTAAAAATTGGCGCATACACGAGATCCTATTACACAGTGATGTCAGCGGCTGGTAGTCTCAGCTCCGCCCCCTACAGAGATTGCAGTAGCCAAGTTTAGTGGGGGCGCCACCTCTCTTACACGCCGTGTGAACGCACCATCACAAGTTATGGGGAAATTCTATATTTGCGCCACAGTTTCAGGTCAGAGAAGATACATTAAACCATTTTATGTAAATCCCCTTCCCGTTTTCCCTTCCTGCTGTAAATCCCCGGCTGAAAGCGCCGCACAGATGGGTATTAATAATTATGCAACGTACTTAGAGGCTGAGAAATTCTCCACGATGCCAAGAGACCCCCGGGACGCTGCAAATGTACACACACCCAGACAGTGCTGGTCACCTCTGCGCTGATGTCCCGCGCACCGCGGCCTCTCCCTGTAAGGACCGAGGATTTATACAAGTCATCAAAAACGCATCCGGCGACCATTCTGTACAGGACTAAAGGGCCAGACTGCCTCCTGCCACATCCCGAGGAGGGGGGACCCCGATACAAGAGGGGGCAGACCAGGTCTTACGGGGGTTAAAGCAACGCTCCGTCCTAGGACGACTGCAAGGAGTCCGACAACTTGCTGCTCGCCTCTACAGAAGTACTGCTGCGGATTCCCAGAGACCCTCCGTGGTCTTCCAAGACGGTGCAGCACTTCCCCGACTACCTGGTAGGCACGTGGCGCATCAGTAAGGGCGCCGTCACACGTAACCGCATATTCTGCTGTCAAAACGCTGGGTAACCTCCTTAAAAGGATTGTCCATTGTGCCGAAAGACTCATCTGAGGCTTGAGTCACATGAATGGGCACAACAGCGATCTGAGAAACTCGGACCAATATCGCGCTTGTGAAGATGCAGTTTTCACTGCAAGTACAATGTGATTTGCAAATGGGGACATTTGTTCATGTGACTAAATTTTAACGGTTTTTCAAAAAAAAAAAAAGTCACATGGCACTTGTATGAAACTCGCATGTAACAGGCGAATGCGATGTGATCTTTCAACTCGCCTACTGCAAATAATGCGCAAGTTTTCTGCAATCCCGCAGATTATGACATTCTGCGCCAATCCTTCCCGAAGATTTTTGACTATACGGCTGCAGCGTTGATGTGCCCCTAGATGACTGCTGTAGCCAATCACAGGCCTGAATGGTCGCCGACTGCCTGCTCTGTAGTGCAGCCACTATATGGACCGTCCCTCAAACTGAATATTAACAGCGTGGCGCCATGAAAGCTCCGGCGGCCACTCACTGCGATCTTCTGCCGACTGGTTGCCACAAGCGACTTCTCCAGCCTCCTTGCTAACGCCACCGATTTAACCCAATGGACAATTCCTTTAAGAAGTTACCAGTGTGGAAATCAACCTTCTGCATTTTGCTTTTTAGTCACATGACCAAACGTCCCCATTTTTCGCTAAGTCAGCGATTCCTCCTTGCCCTGACTCTGTAAACAAACATGCCAACGTGTGCCCCAGCGCAGCTACCAGCCCCTTGAGAAAGGTAGCGAATGGGTCTCCAAGAGACGGCGGATCCTGGCTCCATCCCAGATCTGTTTGTCATCTGTGCAGATTTGGCGAGGAGGAGGCGATCGACATAACTGGTGACAAGCGGGCGCCGCGTTACACGTCGTCAGAGGATCGACGCTTACTGCAGCGAGAAGGAGATGACAGAAGAGGAAGACTCTGCTGCGCCGCTTACACATCCAGACTCAGCATTAACCCCTCACTTACCACTGCAGCCAAAAGTTTACTTCTCTGGAAGGGACGAGGCTTACAGGAGAACCACCTGCCGCTCCCAGCCGGGCGTGCATGGATCTGTTCCCTGCTGGCAGCACCCAGCCCGTGCCCAGTGACGCAGCGCTTCATATGCCCCGCTAAAGGGGCGGTCGGCCAGCTCTGGGGCGAATCCACATCGCGCGGTCGCGTTGTCGCTTTTTGCCGCACAACCGTGTGCAGTTTTACAGCAAAAAGCAACAAGTTGTGGAAAAAACCACATAATGCAGCGAAAACCGCGTCACAGCTGCGGCTCATGACCACAACCATAGAGCGGTCCGCCACGAAGCACTGCGCACGGGATGATCGCTGGGGGTCCAACCGCTGAGACGTGAATGGCGCATTGGTACGGACGTGACACCGGTACTCCACTCACTTCTATGGGACGGAGGGAGGATGCCAAGCGCGCTGATCTCCGCCGGTCACGCAGAAGGGAGTGGAGGTCGCAGATACGCACCGATGCTTCCTTCACACGGGGTGCGCCAGTCCTGGGATCTCTGGGGGTGATCATGTAGACGGGGTTAAATGTCTTCAGGGTATGGTCACAAGTTGCGGATCCGCACCAAATCCGCTACATGTGGACACACCCTTAATGCGAATATCCCTTTAAGGGTTCTCCGTGTTGTATGGCAGCACACCTAGATCCTCGTATAAAGTCTTGCGATTTCCACCTCCTACAGACCCACGATGCTGAAGAATAGCTGGCGCCCCCTTTAGCGCAGTCTGGTGCCGGCATCGCACTTTACATGTAAACCCGTTCTCCAGTGAAAAAAACATACAGAATAAGTCGCCTCGAGCAAAAGCGTACGGCGGCCGTAACGCCTCGCAGACCGCGTGCTTCAGTATTACATCATCTACAATATCTCCGCTTGCTGGAAAGGAATGGAAAGTTCTTGTTTACATTCCAGAAAGCGACTTCTCACAGCACTGACCCCAGACTGACACATTGTAACGAACTACACATGTGCTGACCTCACTGGACACAACGTAACGACCCATCAGCGGCGAGGAGAATCTGTCCCGACCCAATCCCTGCGTACGACTTACCTCCCAGGACAAGGCAGTAAGATTTCTGCCGCCTTGCCGTACCCTTTCCAACTAGTCACTGGGTTCTCCATACTGCGCCCCAATAGCCGGCCACCCCCTACAGCGCCGTATGTATTGTACGATTTACATCAAATGTAACCAAGCAACAAGGACAGGAATACCGACTCCTGCAACGACGGCGCGGCCGCCACTCTGATGCTTCACGTAAACGCAAATAGCAACCGCGACTAAACGCATAAACCGTCTGCAGCAACTTGTATAAGGGACACCATATAATAGTAGGAGCATCACAGCAAGTCTAGCAGCACCACACACCAACCTGCAGAATACGGACAGCGGCTGGGGAACTACAAGTCCCAGAAAGCTCACCTATATCATTGAATGGCGGGCATGCTGGGATTTGTAGTCCAACAGCAGCTGGAGAGCCTAACGGCGCTGGTACAGGCAGCCTCCCCCGCACAGCCGTTACCTGCAGATCTTCCTGCGGGGAGACCAAGGGTCGCAGCGGCTCCGCACAGCAGCTCCTCCCACCGCCGGGCTGACACTGAGCCGGGAGGCGAGCAGCTCCAGCCGGGAGACAACACTCCCGCTCCCCCCCCCCCGGCGTCCTTCGTCACCACGTACAGGCGTGTCCCGCGGTGAGAGGGCGTGCCTGATAGAGTAAGCCACACATAGCGAGAGATAAACACGCCCCCTGCCTTCAGAATATCGAGGAGTGGGCGGAGCCAGCACTGGCTATAAAAGCGAATGACAGCGCCGCTGTCGCTAGAGGCGCTACAGAGGAAGCACCTGTATGTAGCATGAACCGGAATAGTAGAGCAGCTGTGGTTTACACCTGCTGCACGTATAATAGACGGTGCACTGTGGTATGATGTACATTACACGGTACAGCAGTATGTTACATGGTGCGTGGGATGTTATACACAATGTCAAAAAACATTTCGCCCCCAGAAGTTGTTGTCATTTTGGTTCAAAACTCGGCACACAGTTCCATCTAAGCCAGATATACAAGTGATTAGAGTTGTGGTGATTAGATGAACGGTCTTGTCACCCGAGGTCCTAAAAGTGGTTCCCCCTTGGCTTATAAAAGGCTCTCGGAGGCTCCTTGTGTGTAGTGACTTCTTCTTCCGCTTGTGTAGAGCTTGTTGACCACTAGACGCCTCTACGACGCAGAGAAGAGATGTCACCCCGTTACCAGAGTCTGAGAGGGGCGCATTATTGGGATGTGAGAAGCCGGAGGGTCGTATTGATGAATTACCAACATCGGGTCGTTCTGATCAGACTATTAGGAGGATCCTCTGATTGTCTGCCCCCTGCTGGTGTCATAGGGGCGACCGACTGTCGTTTGCGATGGTCCCAGACCATCGCATACAACAGTCGGTCACCCCTAGTAGTGGTACGAGGGACAATGACAGCTCAGCAATATGTTCAGAACATCGGTATTATTGTACCTTGTCACCACCGGAAGTTAGGGGTGGTGACAAGGTGGCACCTGTCAAATCAATTAGTAATGCCCCCAGCTTCTGCGGGCACTGCTACGGCATGAAGACAGTGCCGAGGCAGGGAGTGCCAGAACACACAGAGGTGCCCGAGGATCCTGCCGAGGCTGCGAGCGCTGGCCTTTTCTATACTGCAAGTCGTGTCCTGAGACCGGAGGACGAGCGTTGCAACAGTGCGAGCAGCGGGCAAGCCAGAAGCATTGGCTCACCCACACGGACAGCGGACCCCATCTGTGAGTCACCGGGCCTATTGCAGCCAGGGACGGAGCTCTCAGCCGCAACAGCGGTTGCAAACAAATGCCCGGACGGAGCAGTGAGGGAGCCCAGGTACAGCTGCAGCCTCTGTACTGCTTTTTGCCTGTCGTGGAGGGTTAGGGGTTAGTTTTACTATTAGGCTGGGTTCTCACAGGGTGGATTCTCGGCAGAAATCTCGCGTTTTGGCCATAGCGAAAAACCGCGAGATTTCCGCCGGGGGAACCGCTGCTGCAAAACCCGCGGCGGCTTTGAAGCGGCCCGGCCGCTCACTATTCCGCTGTGGCCGGTGCTCCCTTAGAGGAGAGCGTGGCCGCAGCGGGGAAAAAAATGGACATGCTGCGGTCGGCAAATCCGCGCCGCAGCGGCGGCTTCTGCTGGCTTAGCCGCAGCGGATTTGCCGTCCCGTATGGACGAGATTTTTGAGAAATCTCGTCCACATGGCTGGCTAATCCCGAGATTAGAGGCCGCGGGCGGATTTGCCGCCACGAAATTCCGCACAGAATTTCCGTGGCTAATCTGCCCAGTGTGAACCCAGCCTTAGGGTTAATTGTATAGCTGTAAAACCTTTTGCTTTTACAGCTAATAATGTATGCTTAACTGGAGAACTAAACCCGAACAGTAAGCCTCCAGGGCAGCTAAAATGCAGTACAGAGGCTGCAGCTATAGGCCCCCTGTCCACGGTCGTTGCGGTATCCCGCGGCGGATCTCTGCTGTGGGATCCGCCGCCCGGGAGCAGGAGCCGGCAGATGGATCTTCGCTGTCAGCCTATCTGACAGATAGGCTGACTGCGGAGAATCACGGCAATTCGCAGCATGCTGCGAATTGCTGGCCGCCAGTGTAGAATCGCAATGATTCTCTGCTCGTGGACAGGGGGACCGGCCCTTTCCATAGCAAAGCTATGGAAAGCTTCAGACGGCGTGATTCGCCGGCGAAATCACGCCCGTGTACAGAGGGACATAGGACCTTCAAGGACCTTACAGAAGTCATCCTATCAGGAGCTAGGGGTGTGACAGGGGCGTTCCTGCATCCAAGCCCTGTCAAACCTCTAGCTTCCTGGTGGTGGCAAGATACAATAATACCCAGGACATCCTGCAGCCACATGTGTTCGTCTCATGGCTTCCAAGAGGCATTTCCCAGCAGGATAATGCTGGGGCCGCACACACAAGGGGGTCACAGGAATGTCCCCACAGCATTGTCACACTTCCGTGGCCTGCTGGTCACCAGATTTATCACCGATAGAACATGTATGGGACTATCTGGCATGACAACTTTTACAGCCTACAAATATTCACGATCTAGAGGCTCAGTTACAGCAAATGTGGAGCAATATGCCAGAGGATACCATACAGAACCTGTATGCCTCCATGCCGTCCGTATCACATCTTGTATCTAAGCTAGAGGCAGTACAACAAGGTACTAGAGCCTCCATGCACGCGGTCACTTTTCCCACATATATGGTCCTTTTGCTCTGATATTGTAATCACTTATATCAATGTTACAATCACAGAGAGAAAGTTTCACTTCATTCGGACAACTTCTAGGGGAGGGATTGGCTCTGAAAACGAGTAATGCTGCACATTAGGTGGTGTATTATATGATATGTATTGCGTTGTTGATAAGGGTCCACATAGGCATAGCATTCAGTCGTGTAATATGCTGCGTATTTATGCAATCAAATTGTTTGGATTTCTTGCGGATTTTGATTTTTTTTTTTGTACATGTAAATATGTAGTAATCACTGTTAATTTAGGCCGGCTGCCCGCCAGGAGACCCCATAATTACCTGCGGATCCGGTGTCCTCGCTCCCGCATGACGCTCCCCCGCCCACCTCCGCCGCGTCATGTGACACGCCCATATGACGCGGCGGCGGTGGGCGGGAAAGCGTTTTCACGCTATCTTCCGCTGTGTTACAGCGGAAAATAGCGTGAACGGACGGCTTCCATCGACTGCAATGGAAGCCGTCTGCCCGTACACCCGCAGCAAATAGAGTATGCCGCGGGTGAGGAAGGGTGAATTCACGGTGCGGAATTCCGCGGTGGAATTCCGCACCGTGAGCACTGAGCTATTAGGTTCAATAGAATCTAATAGCTGCGGGCAACGCGGCGGAAATCCGTTCGTGGGAAGGAGGCCATAGGCCGCCTGCACATGGGCGGAAATCCCGCGGTGGGATAATCCGAGGGATTTCCGCCACTGAAAGCCTGCATAGGAGTGCATTACAATACCCACTTCTATGCAGACGGCCGCGGTTTGGCCGTGCGAAATCTCGCGAGGCAAACAAACCACGGCATGTCCTATTTCTGTGTGGGGCTCTGCGAGCCCCGCACAGAAACGTCACTCACCCGGCCGCCAGCTCCGGTCTGCGCATGCGCCGGCTGCCTGGCAGCCGGCTCATGAAAGAGTCGGGGCCGCCAGGCGCGGGTGAGTACGCACTGCTCCCTGCAGGCGCTGGGGTCGGGTCCCGCGGCGAGAATTCTCGCCGCCGGATCCGATCCGCCCGTCTGCAGGCGGCCTTATGCACAGAAAAAAAACGCAAGAAGGTGCAGGAGATTTCTCCCTCCTTCCTGCATAAATATACAGTGAATATATATGTGTCACGTGTGTTGACTGCATATTTTTCAGACTCCCATAGGCGTGCATGGGAAATTTTGGTCTATTATATGTAATATAGACCAAAATAGAACATGAAAAAATGCATGTTTGAATACCGCAATGCGAGTCTAGGGGGTTTCAGCACGTAAAATATGCTAAGAAAATACACTCATATGAGTGAGTCCTTAGGCTGTACACCATTCTACTATTGATGTACATTAGGCGGTATACTGGTAGATTATATGATGTACATGAAGTAGTATACTGGTATGCTTTATGAGGTACATTACATGGTGCGCCAGTGTATTATATGATGTGCATTAGGTGGTATACTGGAATGTTATATGAAGTACATTGCATGGCGTGCATTTTATGATGTGCATTAGGCCATCAGTATACTACATGATGCATGTTACAGGATGTACATGAGGTAACATAGTATGTTAGGCTAAATGAAGACAATGTCCATCTAGTTCAGACAGTTTTAACCCCACCTCCCTTCTCCTTCCCTTGTTGGTCCAGAGAAAGGCGAAAAAAAACCAAGCAGCCATTTAGCTCATTTGGAGGAAAAAAAATCCTTCCTGACTAGCGTAATGCCTGGATCAACATTTGAGATAACCAACCTGCTGGTCACCTAATGTCTATATCCTGTAATATCAGAGCGCTGTAGAAAGACGTCTATTCCCCTCTTAAACTCCTCTATGGATTTTGCCATCACCACATCCTCAGGCAGAGCGTTCCACAGTCTCACTGCTCTTACAGGAAAGAACCTCCTTCTATGTTGGTGATGAAACCTGCTTTCTTCTAGACGCAGCGGATGCCCTCTTGTTACGTTGCAGTCCTGCGTATAAACAGATCATGGGGGAGATCCTTGTATTGTCCCCTCATGTATTTATACATAGTTATTTGATCGCCCATTAGCCGTCTTTTTTTCAAGGGTAAATAATCCTAATTTGGATAGCCTCTCTGGGTATTTCAGTTCCGTCATTCCATGTATTAATTTAGTTGCCCTTCTTTGAGCCCCCTCCAGTACTGTAACATCTTTCTGGAGCACCGGTGACCAGAACTGTACGCAGTATTCCATGTGGGGCCTGACAAGTGCCTTATATAGTGGGAGGATAATGTTCTCGTCCCTCGCCCCATACCTCTTTTAATGCACCCCAAGACTTTACTAGCTTTTGCAGCAGCTCACTGGCATTGATTGCTCCAGTTAAATCTACAGTCAGCTTGTACCCCCAAGTCTCTTTCCATATCACTTTTCCCCATCAGTACCCCATTTAGTGTATATTGGTGACATCCGTTTCTCCTGCCCATGTGCGTAACCTTACATTTATCAACATTGAACTTCATTTGCCATTTTTCTGCCCAAGCCCCCAGCTTGTCTAGGTCCGTTTGTAGCCGCACAATGTCCTCCGTTGTAGTTATTGTCTTGCATAATTTTGCATCATCTGCAAATATTGATATTTTGCTGTGCAGCCCCTCTATCAGGTCATTGATAAATATTAGGGATGAGCGAGTATACTCGCTAAGGCACTACTCGCTCGAGTAATGTGCTTTAGCCAAGTATCTCCCTACTCGTCCCTAAAGATTCGGGAGCTGCCGCAGCTGACAGGTGAGTTGCGGCGGGGAGCAGGGGAGAGCGGGCGGGAGAGAGGGAGAGAGAGATCTCCCCTCCGTTCCTCCCTGCTCTCCCCCGCAGCTCCCCGCCCCGCGCCGCCCCCCGAATCTTTCGGGACGAGCGGGGAGATACTCGGCTAAGGCACATTACTCGAGCGAGTAGTGCCTTAGCGAGTATACTCGCTCATCCCTAATAAATATATTAAACAGAATGGGGCCTAATAGTGAACCCTGTGGCACTCCGCTAACAACGGTGGCCCAGTCAGAGTACGAACCATTTATTACCACTCTCTGTTTTCTATCTCTGAGCCAGTTCTTTAGCCAGATACACACGTTTTCACCCAATCTGAGCTGCCTCATTTTATATATCAACCTATTATGCGGCACGGTGTCAAATGCTTTAGAGAAATCCGGATATACAAGATCAATATACTCTCCCAGGTCCAGCCTAGAACGTACTTCATTGTAGAAGCTGATCAGATTGGTCTGGCAGGATCGACCCCTCATGAACCCATGCTGGTGAGGAGTTATTCCGTTGTTCTCCTTGAGGTAATCTAGGATGGCATCTGTCATCATATCACATTAGTTTCCTTACAACCCTTGGGTGTATTCCATCTGGGCCTGGTGATTTATCAATTTTAATCCTCTTTAACCGGTTTTGCACTTCCTCCTGAGTTAGGCATGTAATATTTTGCGGGGGTTCGTTTTATTCCCCTGCATCTCGTGTAATATTTCTTTCTTATTCGTTAATACACTTGAAAATAGACTATTTAATAAATTTGCCTTCCTCCCATCGTCTTCTATGATTTCTCCTGCATTATTTGTTAAAGGGCCAGTGCTCTCAGTGCAAATCCTTTTACTGTTTATATAGTTTGAAGAGTAGTATAAGGTTATTTTTGCTCTCTTTGGCGATCACTCCTTCTGCCTCTTCCTTAGCGATTTTGATCTTTTCTTTTCTTCACATTTAGTTTTTTTCTCTGTATGATTTTAGCACTTCTTCGCTGCCTTCTTGTTTTAGTAGTTTAAACGCTTTCTTTTTTCCAATTATTGCTCCCCTTACCATCTTGTCGAGCCACATTGGTTTCCTTTTACTTGAAGTTCTTTTGTTTTTAAAGGGTATGAACTGCTCACATGAGGTGATTAGGCTGTTTTAAAATTTCTGCCATTTGTCGTCTGTGCTTTTTTTATTTTTGAGGATGTTGTCCCAATTAATGTTACCAATAATAGTTAGATTTTTTGTTGTTCCCTGATAAGGCTTCCTCTTGAATGACAGCAGGAAATTAATTATATTGTGTTGTATTTCGCAAGTGTCCCTCAACCTGCACCCCCATTATTCTGTCCGGTTTGTTGGTTAATAATAAGTCCAGAGTGGCCCTCCCTCTAGTTGGCTCTCGCACAAGTTGGTAGTTATATTTAATTGTTCTCAAGAACTTATCACCGATGTAAGATTTGCAAGTTTCGTCTTCCCACATTATTTCTGGATAATTAAAGTCCCCCATAATGATTGGTATATTAGTATACCAGGTGGTATTTTAGTATGTTATATGATGTAGATTACTGGTGCGCCCGTATATTATATCATGTTCATTAGGCGGTATAATGGTGGTGTATTATATGATGTACATTACATGGTGTACCATGGAGATCTGATCGCGACTCAATTAGAGAGGGAAAGACTGAATTACCTGTGGCAAAACATTTTTGTGGTCATGGACGCAGCATAGAGCAGATGAGAGTTATTATACTGAAGGGCAATTTCAAGTCGCAGCGTCACAGAAGAATTTGGGAGTACAAATTTATGGCCATGTTTGATACCCTCAAGAATGGAATGAACCTCAGCCCAGGATTCTTGCATAAATGGAAAATATGAAAGGTCTGAAGTAGGTCAAGAGGGATGTCCTCTTCCCAATCTTTTTTTTTCAACTTCATAAAAATTCAGAACTTGACTTGTAATAATGTTGCCATCCAACAGGTGATGCTGCATCTCCTTCCATGTGCAGGTTGAAGGAGAAATAAGACACATCACAAAACTGTCACATTCCTGAGCTCAGTGGACTGATTAAGTAGTGTCTCAGCTAGGTTTGCCTGTTGTTTTAAGTTTTAAGTGCAAAACAGTCTCAAATTTCTGTGTGTGAACATTCGTATTTCAATCAAGAGGGGTGTCTTCTCTGCATTTGTGTATTATATATGTGCCCCATCCAAACCAGTTCCATTTTAGCCTGAGGAAGGTTCAATAGAGGATCCGAAAGCTTGCTGTAACATCATGTATTTTTGTTAGCCATTAAAAGGTATCATATCTACAAGATTACTTGTTTTTTCTTACTGAGAACAATCACAATTTGATGTACATTACATGGTGTGCCAGTACATTATATGATGTACATTGGGCGGTATACTGGTATGTTATATAATGTACATTACATGCTGTGCCAGTATATTATACAATGTACATTAGGCGGCATACTTGTATGTTATATGATGTACATTACACGGTGTGCCAGTATATTAGATGATATACATTAGATGATGTACTATATGTTGTATATTAGGCGCTGTACCATATACTATGATGCAGGTTAAAAGTATCTTAGTGGAAAGTTCCATAAATGTAGCTGTATTGGATGCACTATAGGCCCTGCATGCAGCCATCATTTTGATCTTCCGTCTTTGCACATGTAAAGTAATGAGGGGGAGATAAATTGAAGAGCTGTGATCAGCACAGAAGCTCATAATGCGCTGCCTACGAGTACTGATCTGCTTACACTGTGCCGCAGGTCCCTGCTCTGGATGGGAATGACAGGCCATCGCAGCCCCAGTCATCTGACCGCCCCCACCTCATGGCCACATAGTTTTCCACCAGGACACATTCCAGAAAACAAGGAGCAGCTTTGTTTGGAGACAAAACTTGCACATTCAGCCCCGCAGGCTGACAATGGCCGAGTACTTCACCGTCTGTCAGTCACAGCAGATGGACAGGGCCGCGGTCATCTGTGCACACAATATACACAGTCATGTGAACCCCAACTCGCTCATGATGTAATAGTTATGTATTCATTGATGCAATTATTTAATGCAACCCAGAATACCTGCCCGCAACCTAGGCCATGTGCGGTCATAGTAATACCGTATTATGGGATCTATTACCTAGCCATACGCCAAAGGAGAGGACGTGACAAACAGCATCGCTAAAAGGAAAGCTAGATGGCATCCAGAGGTGTAACTTGATGCTCCTGGGCCCCAATGTGCAGTCTGTAATAGGGCCCCCAACTTGTAAAGACGCAGGCAGGACACAAGACTATGAAACAGTCTTCACCTATAGCAGTCGCCTTTCATGGGTAGAAACAGTATCTCCCAGTACTCAGATACCCCCGAACTTACAGGAACACCAAAGAGTGCGACAACCGGACCGCTGAATGAGCAAAAATATGAAGAATGTATCGATACTAGTAGGCAACAAAGATCCACCAATAGAAACTTGCCAAAAGATGAGAGGAACAGAATGGGAATGGTACTGTAATCAAATGATAACACAAATGGATGATGGTGATAGTAGTTGGATAATGAAGCAGACGGATTATGGGAATGATAGATGATAGAGCAGATAGTGAACAGATAACAAACTGACCGTAACTGACTCTAAATCTAGCTTTCCCTATGTCTTCCCCTATTCTATCCCTGACCCTAACACTAGACGCTACTGTCCCTGAGTATTCCTAAAGATATTCCTAAAGGAGACCCTATTTGAAACACTGCCCCTAACAACCAATGAGAGGGCACTAAGTGCAGCGTCAGCAGCCACATTATCGGGACTTTGTGTAACAGTTTGGGGGTCACTCAGCAAAGCTGGTATCCCACTTGGAGAGATTAATCATGAAAGACAGGCTTCCTGAGGTGCTGCCACCTCAGAGAGCCAACAGCCAAACTGGTGTGTGGCAAGGTGGATCCACATTCGTCAGCCTGACAAAGAGCAAACAGTAAACTATAAGACTAAGAAGTAGAGATGAGCGAGTATACTCGCTAAGGGCAATTGCTCGAGTGAGCATTGCCCTTAGCGAGTACCTGCCCGCTCGAGACAAAAGGTTCGGGTGCCGGCGGCAGGCAGGGAGCTGCGGGGATAGCGGGGAGGAACGGAGGGGAGATCGCTCTCTCCTCTCTCCCCCCCCCCCCCCGGCTCACCCCTGCTGACTGCCGCTACTCGAGCGGGTAGGTACTCGCTAAGGGCAATGCTCGCTCGGGCAATTGCCCTTAGCGAGTATACTCGCTCATCTCTACTAAGAAGCAAGGATAGGACTAGACATATTGGAGTACAACTACACGGACAAGAAAAAAAACTAGACTAGAAACAAGATACTATAAACATACAAGGAATACTGGCTTAAAATGTCCATAGCTTATACTATAACCAGCAACATACTGCAGAAGCTGGGAATATTTAAATATCAGCTACGCAATAAGAAACTCCTCTGCAAATGTGGGTGAGCAGCAGCAATGTTGACAGCCGACCCATTCTAATGGATCAGCTGTGGGATATTTATATGGCAACTGCCCCAGCAAAAGATTAGAAGACAGAGGATAACAAAATAGCAGGAGAATTCCTACTGATAACACACCTACTATATGCCCTTTATGCTACTGTTGTCTTCTTATCTGGCTGGAGACTCTCTGGGGCCCTTTAGGTTCCAGAGACGGGGTGCACCTGCTACCTCTGCACCCCCTATAACTATGCATCTGATTGGAACAGGCAGCCCTTCCAGCAGGCTGAAGCTCCTGTTGGGACGGTGATGCTACAGAGAAGTGCTGGTGTAACTGGGGAGTTTCTTCCTGCAGTAGTTTAGTAGGAGGTGAGGGGGGCAGGCAGGCGGTGCTTTGTACCCATGCTGTAATTTTTAGCTAAGTATATGTTATATTCATCACATGCTCATCTTCCCGGACGGTTGCAGAATATGTTGGCACTATAAAAAGAAAGTGCCATTAATAATATATTACACACCGGTGTACTTATAATGGAACAATGAACATTAAGATACAGGGAAGCTTGCTGTGGACTAAAAGCAAGGCAGGGGTGTAGCTATAGGGGGTGCAGGGGTAAGAGTTACACCCAGGGCTCTGGCAGCTGAGGGCATCAACGGTCCCTTTGCCACATAAAGACACTGGTGTTAGGCATAACACCTGGTAGGGAACCTTATGCAGATTTTTGCATGGGCACAAAGAAGCATTAAAGGGCTTGTGCCCAGAGCACATCGCCTGTTAATATGCCCTATTAGTGCTTTATGATATTTATATGCCCTATCTCCCACTCAGGACCACAAGAATGGAGAGTGGCTCCCATCTTGGTTGACCTTCTGCCATCCTGGTGCTCAAGGACAGCCATTCATGTGAACAGCTGAACTGTAATACAGCGGCTACTGCGGGGGAAATGGGCAGTCGGTCGCGGCTTCCTCCTGCTGTTTGCAGGGGGAGGTACCAACAGCGGGACCCGGGCCGTGACCCCAGGCTTTGTATTCTTGGCACAACCCATTTAAGGATGATGAAAGGTTTTAATGATTTTCAGCTGTAACTGTACTGTAACTTGACCCTGCAGTTTTGTTGCAGATCCTCTGCGGAAATTCTGCAACGAACATATAGCATTTCTGCAACGTGTGAACGCATTCTAGGGGGGTTTTCCAGGCAGAAATAACATTGCTCAGCTGTCCTCAGGACAGGCCATGAATAGTTGATCGGCTGGGGTCTGCCGCTCAGGATCCCGCCGCTTGCTGTGAGCATTAATACACACAGGGTTCGGAGTGGAAGCTACAGCTCCAACTGCTGTGTAGTGGCTGACTCTTGTTATTGCAGGCGCAGCTCCCATTCATTTCTGTGTTTACAAGCACTGGCCACTACACAGGGGTTGCAGCTTCCACTCTGTACCCCTGTGTTTCCCGGCACTAACAGCGGGTGTCCAATCAGCTGATTGGCCTGGATTCCAAGCGGTGGACCACAGCCGATCAACTATTAACCCATCCTAGAATATATTATCAATAGTATTTCTGCCTGGGAAACCGCTTTAAGTTACACCTGTGAAGTAAAGACTTTGGTTCAGATTTTTACCACTCATAATCTCTGCTTGCTGGCAGTGAATGGAAAGATTCTTGTTACATTACTCCAGACCTGTTCACACAGCTGTAGTTTTTTACAATTATCTGTATAGTATGTACAAATATTTCCTTCTTGGACTCCAGGCTTAGGTGGGATCATTAATGGTATTATGCTGCTTTTTTATGCATTTTTGAACTGCAACTGCAGTGATGACGCTGTGAATGGATTGCTGGCTGAGGATGCACAGCCGCCACTCCATTCATTTCAATTTCGTGTTTCCCCCCAAATAAGACCCTGTCTTCTATTAATTTTTTCCCCAAAAGAGGTGCAGTGTCTTTTTTTTATGGAGGTCTTTTTATACTTACCGAGCAGGCTCAGTCCAGGCCCCTCCCGCTGCTTTCTGGAGTCCAGCAGTCCTTGGACGCTCATACAACATCACTTCCTGATTACAGAATATGGGTCGGACAGCGCCTCAGAGGAAATATTAATATGAAATAAAGGAAGGGACTTACCTGGCGCAAGCAGTAGGGTCGCCAAAGGGGACCCACCCGCCAGCGCCTGGGGTCCTGGTCGGCATTGAAATATAGATCCCTATGTCCAGCCGGGCATCCGTGATCAGAAGAGAATGGGTGAAGAAGATATCAGCAATCAAAACGAAAAAATACTCTCATTGGGGTTTGGTATTGTAGAAAAGACTTACATCTGGAGGAAGGGGTTAATGCTAGGGCTAAGCCAATCAATGCAGCGCTCGATGAACCAATGCGATGGCTGTGATTGGTTTATCGTGCTCTGCATTAATTGGCTGAGCAATGGTCAAATAATAAATGACAGCCATCGCTTCCTGCAGGCGGGATTTATGAATCCCATAATCAGGAAGTGATGTTGTATGAGCGGCCGAGGACTGCAGGACTCCAGAGAGCAGCGGGAAGGACCTGGACTGAGCCTGCTAGGTAATGTATTTCTTTTTTTTTGTTTTGTTTTTATGTAGTGTAACTAGGGCTTATTTTGGGGGTAGGGATAATATTTTAAACCTCCCCGAAAATTGAGAAAAATCTGAATAGGTCTTATTTTCAGGAAACCATGGTGGCTGAGTGAGGGGTGCTCGGGTGGCTCCGTAGTCCAATTGAGAGTGATTGGAATGATGGGTTGCTTTTTTGACCAGCACTCTATTCGGTCCCCTCCTCATTGCAAGGGAAGGGGGGGAAGTAACCCTGCAGTAAGAAAGACGAGGAACACAGGACTCCTGATCTCCGTATCGGCGGGGATTTCAGTGGGAGACCCCCCAACTGATCACCAAGTTTTCCCCTATCCTGTGGACAGGGGAGAACTTTCTGGTACAACCCCTTTAAGAAAATGTACGTTTTTTTCCTGCAGTTCCTAAATACTAATAAAGGCAGCAAAATGCTCCATCCATAGAGCCGTGTTTGACCGCAGCCCCCAAGCTCTGACCTTACTAATACAGTATAACAACCCAGTAGCTGTAATAATTGGGTCGTTGCAGGTTTTCACCCTCTCAATGTAAACAACAATGTTCTCATTCACTGACCATCAAAAGAGTGATGGAAAATGTTGGAAAGTTTCAGGACTTTTCATTCTGCAGTGATCGTAAAAAGAACGCTTAAAGTGAAAGTTCCCTATTTTTTTATAGCCAGGATGCTTTCTTAACTGCATTTGTTTCCACTCAGGTGCAGCTGTGTTGGTTACAGTTCGCTGTACGGCGAGTGCGAGCTGCTACAATATAGGCTATACCAGCGCTGCTGCCCCTTCATTCTCAGAATCAGAGGGGTCCCAGCAGCAAGACCCCCACTGATCATAGCATACACACATAGTGCAATTGCTGCGGATTTTGACATGGTGTTTGGTGCAGATTCGCACCAAAATCTGCAGGGTGTGAACACCCTAAGGCCTCATGTCCACTTGAAAAATACAATCCGCGCAGTATCTGCTGCGGATTTCCGCGGCGGATTTGCTTTAAATGCTATTTTTTTGCATGCAGATATCCGCACACATTGCTATCAATGTGATAACAATGTTGCCATTCTGCGCGGAATCCGCTGCAGAATGGAGCATGCCGCGTTTTTTCTCCCGTGAGTGAAAAACGCAATTCTTTTAAAATGCCATCCGTGGGTGCAAAAAATCAATTTAATGGACCGCGGATGGCCAATGATTCCCTATGGGCAAAATCCGGAAATCCGCTGCGGAATCCGCAATTCCATTTAGCTAGTGGACATGAGGCCTAAGGGCGTCCTTGCAGAACAAACAATGCTTTTTTTGCTTGCGTATTGGTGTGTTTTACAATTCTTTTTCTGCCTGCAAGTCATGTTCGTTTGCACGCAGCAAACAAGATGCACCTCTTGAAATGGCTAATTAGTTCAAATACGGAAATGTGAACAAATCCATTGGAATCAATAGGTTCTATTCTTTGCATTGTGCGCTCAAATACGCCCGTTTGAAGGAGCCCTAGGGGTATGTGAATATGGTGGAATTCATGTGAATTCTGCCTGTAAAATCCACATCAAAATTCGCGATTTTTGCACGGATTCCCACGCAGAATTTGCCTTGTCAATAGGCGAAATCTGCATGCAGAATTCCGACTCGTAAAATCACGTTTTTGAGAGTTTCCGTGTCCAGAAGTGTCATGTCACGTCCTAATGCGGAAACACGATTTTCAACATTTGAATACCACATGCGTATTTTGCCTACTGACAGGGCCTACTTTTCAGCGCCGCAATTTTCGAGCGGTCTGTTGTATTTCTGAGTGTTTAGCGTACCTCATCAATGATGAGGAGTGCCAAGAGCCGGCGTTGGCCGCATCATTTAAATCGTGGCGCTTACCGCAACACCTGTGTGAGCGAAGCCTTAAATCGATTCTTGCAGCAATGTCAGCGGTGCTATTTGACTCCCGGAGAGGACCTCCGCATTACACACTAGCGACTTTCATGAAGGTCATTCTTCCTCTTTGAACACTTTCGGCATTCTTGCACCTGCAGCGGCTGACTGAGAAGCTTCCATCGGACGTGTATATTGTGTTTCTCTAATACCAGCAGGAAAGATCTAATTACAGCGAAACTCGTTAGTTCCTCTTTCCAGTCAACCACAGAGCAGGAAATAATTCTGTGTACTTCATCATTCATACCAAACATGAACTTAGTCACCATGTTTATATCCGACTCTCTCAGGACTGTTCATTACCCATAGGGAAAAGCAGCATATTTATCTAGTCACATTAGCATACTAAGCCCCGCCCACACTCATAATACCCCAGTCCTAGTGCGCTATATGAGTTTTGCCCCAAGGGTATAGATTGGGATTTGCCTATGGTGGTCTTATGGTATGTACTGTAGTCTTTCCCTTGTTATCTACTACTATGAACTGAGTCCAGTGGATAAAAGTTTGTTTACAAGGCTTTACAGGCCTCAGTGGCTCACAGTGATTGGCTGCAGTGGTCACCTAAACAAAAAAAACCCCAAAGAACTTGGAAATCCTTTAATTATTACACATTGGAGCGAATAGTCTTGTTGGTTCCCAGGGGTGAGCCCACAGCATGTGTTTCGGGCCGTCCGCCCCCCACTTCTAAAAGTCCAGCTGCAGATAGCACTTACCAATAGCTTCCTTGGACACAGAAGGACTTCCATCTCCCACCTGAAGCCCGATGGTGCCCGCCATCTCGTACAGCATTGCATCACTCCTTCCCCCTGCTGCAGCACACAGAGTACAGTGAGCACTGCAGCAGGAGGAGGTAGTGGCATGAGTTTTTTTTCCTTAGGGTATATCCTGGAATTTTCCCATGGTGATCTTCTGATATCTCCTTTTTATTTAGTGGTATAAACTGTGTCAGTCTCTAGGGATTAAGTAGTCAATATTAGGATGAGTAATCTAGTCCCTGGTGATCTAGTGATAAATAGTGATGTTGGTCCCTGGTGGTCTAGTAGTATGTATAGAGGTCTTCCCCTTGTCATCCGGTGGCATATAGTGATCCCTGGGGGTCTAGTGGTATACACAGGAGTTTTCCCCTTGCCATCTGGTAGTATATAATGGTCCCTGGTGATCTAGTGATAAAAAGTGGTGTTGGTCCCTGGTGGTTTAGTGGTATATATTGAGGTTTTCCCCTTGTTATTAAGTGGTATAACCTGGATCAGTTTCAAGGAACTAGGTATTGAACAGTGTTGCAAGTAATCCCGTCCCTGGTGATCTAGTGGCACATAATTTAGTTAAGATTCTGGAGGTCACTTTTCCTTGTTTCACACTCACATTGCAGAACTGCTACTGCCAGAACCAAACAGCCCAGAACATCGTCTGGTGATCGTGTCTTCTATCTGCAGCTGGTTGGACGCACAGGATGATTTATGTATCTTGTCACTGTATGTAATAGTAAACACCTAATTACTCCATGATTATGAGCTAAGAGATATGGACACCGCATGGTGCAGCTATGGAGGTTACTGCGTTTCATCACTGCTTGGAATCCCGGTGTCTCCACCCAGAGATCTCCGGACAATTTAATAGCTGTTTTCTAATAATAAACCCGGAGGGCTCTGCAGGAAGAGCTACAGGAAGTGACAAAGCACAATGTCCCTGTCCAGCCCTGATCCCATCCTTGTCACCATGCTCACCTGATTCCATCCTTGTCCCCCAATAACCCCTATCCCATCCTTGTCCCCAACTGCCCAAATCCCATCCTTGTCACCATGCTCACTTGATCTCATCCTCATCCTCATCTTCCACTGATTTTATCTTTGTCCCTAACCGTCCCCTCATCCTTGTCCCATCTGCCCCTGATTCCATCTTTATCAGCGTCCGTCTCTGATCCCATCCTTGTCCGCCACCTAATCCCACCCTCAGCCCGGTCTGCCCCTCATCCCATCCACACCTGATCTTATCCTTGTCCCCGTTCTTCTCTGATCTCTTCCTTGTCCCTGTCCGCCCCTAATCTCTTCCTTGTCCCCGTCCTCCCCTCATCTCTTCCTTGTCCCTGTCCTCCCCTCATCTCTTCCTTGTCCCTATCCTCCCCTCATCTCTTCCTTGTCCCTGTCCTCCTCCCTTGATCTCTACCTTTCCCCTGTCCTCCTCCCATGATCTCTTCCTTGTCCCGTCCTCCCCTGATCCTTTCCTTGTCCCGTCTGCCCCTGATCCCTTCCTTGTCCCCGTCCGTCCCTGATCCCATCTTTGTCCCTGTCTGCCCCTATTCTCTTTCTTGTCCCCATCCGCCCCCGATCCCGTCCTTCCCTGATCTGTTCCTTGCCCTCATCCGCCCCTGATCCTACGCTTGTCCCCATCCTCCCCTGATCCCATCCTTGTCCCTTCCTTCCCCTGATCTCTTCCTTGTTCCTGTCTGCCCCTTATCTCTTCCTTGTCCTTGCCTGCCCCTGATCCAGTCCTTCCCTGATCTCTTTCTTGTCCCCCCCGTCTGCCCCTGATTCCATCTTCATCCCTGTCCATCTCTGATCCTTTCCTTGTCCGCCACCTAATCCCACCCTCAGCCCGGTCTGCCCCTCATCCCATCCTCATCCCCATCCACACCTGGTCTTATCTTTGTCCCCGTCCTCCCCTGATCTCTTCCTTGTCCCTGTCCTCCTCCCTTGATCTCTACCTTTCCCCTGTCCTTCTCCCATGATCTCTTCCTTGTCCCGTCCTCCCCTGATCCTTTCCTTGTCCCGTCTGCCCCTGATCCCTTCCTTGTCCCCGTCCGTCCCTGATCCCATCTTTGTCCCTGTCTGCCCCTATTCTCTTTCTTGTCCCCATCCGCCCCTGATCCCGTCCTTCCCTGATCTGTTCCTTGCCCTCATCCGCCCCTGATCCTACGCTTGTTCCCATCATCCCCTGATCCCATCCTTGTCCCTTCCCTCCCCTGATCTCTTCCTTGTCCCTGTCTGCCCCTTATCTCTTCCTTGTCCTTGCCTGCCCCTGATCCAGTCCTTCCCTGATCTCTTTCTTGTCCCCCCGTCTGCCCCTGATTCCATCTTCATCCCTGTCCATCTCTGATCCTTTCCTTGTCCGCCACCTAATCCCACCCTCAGCCCGGTCTCCCCCTCATCCCATCCTCATCCCCATCCACACCTGGTCTTATCTTTGTCCCCGTCCTCCTCTGATCTCTTCCTTGTCTCCATCTGCCCGTGATCTCTTCCTTGACCCCGTCCTCCCTTGATCTTTCTTGTCCCCGTCCTCCTCTGATCTCTTCCTTGTCTCCATCTGCCTGTGATCTCTTCCTTGTCCCCGTCCTCCCCTGATCTTTCTTGTCCCTGTACGCCCCTGATCTCTTTCTTGTCCCCGTATACCCCTGATCTCTTTCTTGTCCCTGTCCGCCCCTGATCCCTTCCTTGTCCCCGTCCGCCCCTGATCCCATCCTTGTTCCCGTCCGCCCCTGATCCCATCCTTGTCTCCGTCCGCCCCTTATCCCATCCTTGCACCCGTCCCTGATCTTTCTTGCCCCCGTACGCCCCCTATCTCTTTCTTGTCCCCGTCTGCCCCTGATCTCTTTCTTTTCCCTGTCCACCGCTAATCCCATCCTTGTCCTCGTCCCCCCTTGATCTGTTTCTTGTCCTCATCCGCCCCTGATCCCATGCTTGTCCCCATCTGCCCCTGATCCTGTTCCCCGATCTGTTCCTTATCTCCATCCACACCTGATCCTGTCCTCCCCTGATCTTTACCTTGTCCCCGTCTGCCTCTGATCCCGTCCTTGTCCTCTGAACACTTCCTTATTCTTCTTCGGTCCCTTATCCCTGTCTGTCCCGATCCCATCCTCCCCTGATCCTGTCCGCCCCTGATCCCATCCTTGTCCCCGTCCGCCCCTGATCTCACCCTTGTCCCCGTCTGTCCCTGATCCCTTCCTTATCCCCGTCCGTCCCTGATGTCAACCTTGTCCTGTCCTCCCCTCATGTCACCCTTGTCCTCGTTCTCCCCTGATCCCATCCTTGTACCCGTCTGTCCCTGATCGAATCCTTGTCCCTATCTGTCCCTGATCTCACCCTTGTCCCCATCCTCCCCTGATGTCATAGCTTTTTCTTGTGTTCTCTGTAATGTAGTTTCATCCCACACTGCACAGAAACTTGGCTGCGGTCCACCAGGTGAGTGATAAGAGCTCAGACTGTGACTCAGGTCTGGAAGACGTTCAAAGCGCCACCTGCTGGAAAAAATTACAATTACAATACCAGTGAAAAGCACAGGGTGCTCAGCAAATGTCTCCTGTGCAGGCTTACGGCTCTTACCTACAGTAATAGGTGTATCGGCACCAATAAGTGTGCGAGCAGGACTGAGAGAAAAGCACAAAGTTTTCAGGTACTTTGTATAACTAAGGCCCCATTCAGACAAGTGCATATTAATGTATTTGGTCCGTGTTTTATGGACTGTAATATGGAGCTAATGTAAATTTATGCAGCTGTTCACATGCCTGTATTTTTCACGGTCACCTCTGCATTGCTATTATTTTCTATCGGGTAAATTACACAGTGTGTAAGGCTGGTGGAGACTAAGGGCCTTTTTGCACAGGACGGAATAGGCTGCACTACGCACTGCAAGCCATAGTTAGATCTGCGGATTTGGCTGCGTCTTGTGGTGTGATTCTGTCCCATATCAAAGGTCTCTAAGATAACAAACCCGCACAATACAGGGTGTCTCAAAGTGGGGAAACATCCATGTAGAATGAAAATAGTTTGGCAGGCAATTATCCAATTTTGCATATAAGCTGTGGGGAAGAAGGAAACCTTTAGGTCACAGCACCAATATGACGGCCATTTTGAATGCCACCATCTTGGATTCAACTCTAATTTTTGCAATGTGAAGGTAGTCATATGATATATCAGACTGGCCGAGAATTTCACCGGAAAAACTATGCCGTGCTTCACTTTATCATAACTTATTCATTCTCATGATAACAGTGATTTTACGTCATTACAGACAATGTGAATGATGGCGTAATCTCAAGCATAAGGTGTTGAAATCCTCCTTATATCAGGTGAGCAAAGCACACGTGTCATTGCTGCAGATTTCAGTCAACACCAACCTACCAGACCCTCCATCAACCGCAGTGCAGCGGCCAAACATCTTTCCAAATCCCGAGAAACAGGTTCTGTCGCTGATCAAGCAAAATCTGAACCACAAAAAACATTACTGATGAAGGAGGCCAGCCGAGCGGCTGCTGATGCTTCATCAATACTGGAACCAGTCCCTGGTGGCCTTATTGTAAATACAGAACGGGGCTTTGGTCGCCATGCGGTTTATTATTAGAAAACAGCTATTAAATTGTCCGGAGATCTCTGGGTGGAGACGCCAGGATTCCAGGCAGTGATGAAACGCAGTGACCTCCATAGCTGCGCCATGCTGTGTCCATATCTCTGAGATCATAATCATGGAGTAATTATGTGTTTACTATTACATACAGTGACAAGATACAGAAATCATTCCGTGCGAACCCCAGTCTATAAATACCATTTAAGGTATGTCGCATAGTCATTGTGGAAATTTGTCTGCCTTGCCCACTGTACGAAGGGCTGCTGATAAGTCTTTGGCTTTACCCAAAAAGAAACAAGATAGGAAGATGAAACTTTACATTTATTCCACATACTCTCCACTGATGTCAGCACACTTCTTACATATTCTTACGTATTCCAAGTTCTGTAAGCCTTGCAAAAAGAAGGATTTCGGTTGTGCCTCAAACCAGTCATCCGTAGCAGCCATGGCATCAGAAATGGTGTGAAATTTGGTACCCTTGAGGTGTTTCTTCAGGTTTGGAAACATATGATAATCGGAGAGAGCTAGATCTGGTGAATAAGGTGGGTGGTCAACCAGCTGGAAGCCTAGCTCCACCAGTTTTGCCGTGGTCGCTTGTGCAGTGTGAGCGGAGGCGTTGTCTTGCGGGAACAAGATTCCTTTGGACAGCTTGCCGCGCCTTTTGGCCTTCAGAGCTGCCTTCAATTGGTGCAAAAGTTCAATGTAATACCTTGCATTGATGGTGGAACCATTTTGAAGGTAGTCCTCTAGCAGCACGCCCTCCTTATCCCAGAACACAGACGCCATCACCTTAGTGGCTGATTTTTGCACCCTGAACTTCTTTGGGTGAGGAGAACCACTGTGTCTCCACTCTTTTGACTGCTCCTTGGTTTCAGGGTCATACAAATAAATCCAGGTCTCATCCATAGTGACCAGTCGATCGAGGAAGTTCTTATCAGTCTGGAAACGCTGAGAAATAGGACCGGGAAGTTTTTATTCGCATGCTTTTCTGATCTGTTGTCCAACATTTGAGGACCCACTTTGCAGATTGCTTCTTCATGTTCAAATGTTCATGGATAATGACACAAACACGTTCACCAGAAATCCCCATGATGTCTGCTATTCCATTAGCTGAAATTGGCCGATTCTCCAGTATGAGGTTGTGCACAGCATCGACGATTTCCGGAACAACAACCTCTCTTGGTCGTCCAGGATGTTCCTCATCATTGGTGCTGAAGTGGCCCGTTTTAAATTTGGCAACCCAGTTCTTAACTGTAGAATATGAAGGGCATTGATCCCTCAATATCTGCGACATATCACCATGAATATCCTTCGCGAACTTTCCTTGCAGAAAAAGTAATTTTATCACTCCTCTGCTCTCATTTGCTGTGAATATCGCCTTAGACTCCGCCATTTTGTTTTCCCGCGTGCCTAGATCACTGTTGCCATAAGCTACAAACACAAAATTTTAAAAAACATATATTAGACACATAAGGCTTTCATGTGATGTAACATTCGTTACCATAGAACACAAAGCCAAAGACATATCAGCAACCCCTCGTAGTACTAATGGGTCCGTTGGTCCACTGTGCCCATCATTGCTGATATACCAGACTCTCACCTCTAGGATCAATGACACGTGGCCACCCGCTTTGTGACCTTCTGTGGGATGTCCATCCATGGTTCAACCCGTCTTGGCACACTCTTTATTCCGCGGTTCAGGAACCACTCCAGAAATATGAGCACCACATTTTGCCAGTGGTCAAAGTCACTCAAGTCACCACCCATGACAAGCCAAATGTTGTCTTCTGGTGTGCGAAGGTGAGGTCTGCACATTATATGAGAGCAGAGCGTGGCGCCCAACACGTGGTACCGCGTTACTGATCACAAGAGGTCACGCACCCGCTGTTTCTTATGCAGTGATCGCTCAGCGTATAATGGAACCCTCTGCATAGGTTTGTGTGCCCAGAGTGCTGCCACGTGCCCAGCCCATCACTGTCCACAGTGTCATCAGTGGGGAGTTTTTAAAGTTCTCCAATAAAGGATTTATTTGCTGTCCGAGGAGTTGGATAATAATTCTATACTACTTGGCTTAGTGTACGCCAGATTATTGCACCAGGATTTTGATGCAGATTTTGATTGTTGCACAACTAAGCTTTCAGACCACACCCCTTTCTAACAAGCCACCCCCCCTTTTGTCTGATGTGACAAAAAAAGTGTTTGAAACCCATCATAACTGGGCACAAAGCATATAAAACCATTTTCTGATGCCAAACTGGCACATTTTCCATAGTAAATCTGTCCCGGTGTATTGTACTCAGCATGCCCGGGAGTCCAACGTGTGGCATGGATTCCGCGCACTACATCATTACCCCTGATTTAATAGCAGTCTGGCTTATTACAAAGCAAAATTCAAAACCATTAATTAGTGTTTGCCCAATGATGAATAACAAAAGCTCCATGTATTATAGGTAACTCTGATCTCCTGAGACTCGCATGAGTCACGTAAGCGGGAAATGAGACCGAGCCAAACGGCGACGCTCCACCTTCGATTAACATCGGCTCTTTAGTCCACAACTATAAATTTGCAGCTTCTTTGTAGTATTTTCCATTTTCAGTTTGTTGCTGTGTAGAAAAAGATAATCTGTTACCTGGAAACCATCAGCAAGTGGGTTAACTGCTGCTGACCGATCTTATTATAACATCATGTTCATTTCAATTATAGATTATGTGAATAACAGCACATCTAATTAATACACAAACATCTAAATAGTCCAATTACCATAAGATGCCTAATGCCAGCAGTGGGTGATCAGGTGTTAATGTCCTGGTGTGTAGAGACTATTATAGGGTTAATGAGCCTAGCTGAGGGCTTATTCACACCAGCGATATTCTCATGCGAGGTTTGTGCAATGTGAACTAGTAGCGATCAGGTGGATCTCATTGGAAGAACGTGATGACCGGATCCCTAGAAAGAAATCGTGGACTTCCATTTGCTGGATGAAGAGACTGATCCGGATTTAGCAAAAAGGAAAGTTGGCTGTATATGAGTATTTGCAAGTTTTGTTGTCCCTTTGTAGGTTTTCTGAAGCTTGTCTCACACGGGCGATCACGATTTTGCTGCGAGAAAATTGCGTCTCTTTTCCTGACTTTTTAAAATTTGTTTTTAGAGATGAGCGAGCCTACTCGGCCACGCCCCTTTTTCGCCCGAGTACCGCGATTTTCGAGTACTTCCGTACTCGGGCGAAAAGATTCGGGGAGTGGGAGAGAGAGAGGGCTCCCCCCTGTTCCCCGCTGCTACCCCCCGCGCTGCCACGCCTCCCCCCGCCCCCCGGCGCCCCCCGAATCTTTTCACCCGAGTACTGAAGTACTCGAAAATCGTGGTGCTCGATCGAGTAATTACTCTAAACGAGTAGGTTCGCTCATCTCTATTTGTTTTGTTTTACGCATCAGTGCTGTTTTTTCTTGCAAAATCATCGCTGCCGCTCATCTTTTTCTTGTGCGTGTTTATCACGCGATTTTGGCGCGATTTTTTTTGGTGAAAGTCAATAGGACTTTCTAATGTTAAAGTCGCATCGCATCGCAGCATAACTTTAGAAAACAAAAACCCCTGGCACTTCTGTGGATACCAGGATAAGGGCTTATTCAGACGACTGTATATCAGCCGCGTATTCACGTCGGCCGATATACGGCATCCCTCTCTGCAGGGGCAGGGGGCTGGAAGAGCCGGGAGCAGTGCACTGAGCTCCCGCCTCCTCTCCGCCAACTCTTCACCCCCTCTCCGTCCCTCTGCACTATTTGCAATGAGGGGAGGTGGGATGGGGCGGAGCTAATCGCAGGAACTTAGCCCCGCCCCATCCCGCCTGCTCTCATTGCAAATAGTGCAGAGGGGTAGAGAGGAGGCAGAGAGGGGGCGGGAGCTCAGAGCACTGCTCCCGCCTCTTCCAGCCTCCTCCCCCTGCAGAGAGAGACGCCGTATATCGGCCGGCGTGAAAACCCGGCTGTTATACGGTCATCTGAAGCCACCCTAAAAGCAGTATTTTATTTTGACATCATGGATAAAAACATCTTCCCAAAAAATTTTTTTGAGCTTACATGTTTCGAACAGAGTTCTTATTCATAGCTTTGCTGGCATCCACGGAAGTGACGGAAGTTTTTGTTTTCTATTGCTGTCGAGTGTGCATACACCTATCCGTGCACCCGACGGTTATTGTATCCTTGCGGTGAGCTGGCATTTTGGATTTCCGCAACACAATAAATAGGTGGCTCCATGGGGAACATGAGAGATTTAAAAAAAGCACATTGCAGAAAGATAGAGCATGCTGCAATTTTTTGCTGTCGCAGCATCGCATCGGCGAAAGCATCGCTAATAGGAAGGAAACCATTGCAAATCATTTGTTTCATAATCTGCTATTTTACTGACCCGCACATTACACCAAAATTGTGCGATTTTTCTCGCCCCGGGTGAAACCACCCTAATGGCTCCTTCATATGAGCGTATGCATTTTAACACTCGCCCGCACGCACCATTAAATCACGTGAATGAAGAAATGACGCGATCAAGTTCCAAGTTTAATTAGCGCTTTCTCGTGCATTTACATGGCTGTCTGCAACGTACGAGTGAAAAAATACTCTGCAGCCCGGGAATCCCTCGCATAAACCCTTGGAATGACTTCAAATGCCTAAATAGAGGCACCTGTAAGCTTTTCCGTGCGTTTGACGCTGCTAAACTGTCTCCCCCTCCCTTTTTTCCAGCTCCTATAGGAGTCTATGGGAGCCTCCAGCATATATCGGTCAGAAGATAGAACCAGAACTATCTTTTCCGTCCATGCGTAAAAGCGCCCACCATAATCGGCAGCGTATGTACTATTTTACCCCGCGGGCGTCTATTTACGCCGCAAAGCTGCCCATGTGAATGAATGCATTATAATCCAATGTCTCAGATTGTTGCGATTTTCAGCCGGCATAAAAACGTGGCTAAATAGCCACATAAAAACACTTGTGTGAATAAAGGCTAGACGTCCCTTCATCGCTACCTCTGCACACGGATAATCCTCACATCTCTGTTAGTGTGACGGAGATGAATATGCTGGGGCTCATTCACATAGGTGTATTTTCGTTCCATATAATATAGACAGCTTTAACCCCATTGACTTGCATTGAACTACACGCCCATGTGAATGGGGCCTTAGGCCGGTCTCATATGGACGGGTTGAATTCCGCATGCAGGAGCACGCAGCAAAATTCGGCTCTGTCCCCGGCGGGCGACCCCGCGTACCTAATTTTCTCTATAATGCGGATGACCGTGGATGCTCGCCATCGGTCATGCGCAGCATGGATTTTTTTTAAAAATGTTTGTTTTTCCTTGCACCATACTTAGGCGATGACGCAGGTACCCGTGGCCTATCTGCAATATCAATTGTGGTTGGGCCGCGGGTCAGATGGGTTCCATCCACACAAAATTAGAACATGCTGCAATTTTATTTCCACTTGCGGAAATCACAATCGCTGATCTGCTCATCTTAGCGAATATTCTATTATTTTAATGTGTGCAGAATACCGCGGATCGTAATAGAAATCCGGTCGTGGGAGACTGGCCTTACTTTGTAGATTTGTGCTGATGCCCTGCAGCGCCACCTCCTGTCCTCTTGCTCCGCCTGCGCTACTACAGCACCACCTGCTGGCCAAAACATTCTAATCAGATTAAGGGCTCATTCACACGAGCGTATGTAATTTTGGTCTGTGAAAAATGTATCATTTTCACTGTGTTTGTCTGCATCCGTGTGTTAGCCATATCAGGTCTGCAAAAAAAACACAAGAAGGGCCAATGGATGTCAGATTTATCATAATCCACAGAAAAAGGGTATATAAAGAAAAAACTTGTAGTGAACACGGATGCTAATGCATGTTTGCTGCATTTTTCGCACCCATAGACTTCAACCACTTCAGGTTTGCTGACTGTATTAATGCTCTGTGGTCATGAAGAGTGTATGGAGCGACTCAGGAGCCAAGTCCGCTTCATACCTGGCAACTATCAGCTGTTTCTCCGGTAACTGCTACAGTCAGAGTTAGCAGGTAACTGTTTAGATGCTGCCGTCACACACTCCATCAGCATCCCCCGCAATGTGATAGAGGGGTATAGATGGACTAGCATGGCAGCTGTAGCCTACTGAAGGCTCTAAGGGCTGCCACACATAGGTACTTATCAAGAAATACCCAAAACAATATCAAAAATTGCTATATACTGCAATTCTGAAGTACTGCAGTATATAGTGTAAGGGGTGAAATGACAGCAGGTTGAGGAATAAATAAAACTCTTAAAGAAGATTTAATAATTTTTTTAACAGGTAAAAAAATACTAAAAGAAAAAAAAAACCCTTTTCCGATTTTTCCTCATAAAAAAACTAAACAATTAAAAAACCACATATTTGGTATCACCATGTAAGTCCAAACTATTAAAATATCACAATTTTTTATCCCACACAGCGAAGGCCTTAAATAAAAAAAAAATGCAAACAAAAGGACGATATGCTAGAATTGTGATTTTTTTTTTTCTTTTTCATTTCTTTTTTCAAAAACTTTGAATAAAAAGTGATCAAAATGATTCATGTTTGCCCCCCAAAAATAAATACTACAGATCACCCTCAAAAAACGAGCCCTCACAAAGCCTAATCTGACAGATAGGCTCACTGCGGAGAATTGCGCCATGCCACAATTTGAATTGCGCGAGCAGAAAATTGCTACGATTCCATTGGAAAGCGTTCACTGCGTTACCAGTGGCCGGATTATCACCGCGGGTAACGCAATGAACATTCGCCCGTGGACAGGCAGCTTCACTCTGCAGTATTTTTCATTAGTATTTTGTAAGCCAAACCCAGGAGTGGAACGTACAGAGAGAAAGTATAATGGAAAGTTTGGCATTTCTTCCAGATTTTTGATCCACTCCTGGTTTTAGCTTGTAAAATACTGATGAAAAATACGTCCGTGTAAAAGAGCCCTTAAAAATAGAAAACCAGTAAAAAACTACATAAAGTTAATATTACCAGAATCATACTGACCCAGAGAATGCAGTTCATATATCATTTTTACTGCACTTTGAACACTGTAACAACTAAGCCCACCAAAAATGCTGCAATTCCATTTTCTTAAAAGTTTTTCTTCGTAGATTGTATGCATAAAACTATCCTTCGTACGACTATTGGCTCTTTCACACGAACGTTTATCGTATATTCGTCCGCTGCATTTTCATGGCTGGCCAATATATGCTGCCCATCTGATGCATTGGTTTCCAATGTATGTGTTCAGATGGGCGATTTTCGGCTGCATAAAAGCGCCCAGCTGGCCAAGATAGCGCATACGGTGTGCATTCCAGCCAGGCGCTTTTACGCCGTCCGGGAAAGATAGTTTTGGAAGTATCTTCACTGGCTGGAATACGGCTACTGCCATAGACTTCTACGGGAGCCTATAACAGCTGCTGGAGAAGGGATGTGGTGTGACTGCTAAACTCCCTCCCCCTTCCTCTCCGCCCCTTGCCGGCTGTCTGCAATGGGAGGGGGTGGGAGCTAGTTGCTAAGCTGGCAGCCAACAAGGGGCAGAGAAGGGATAGGAGTTTAGCTCACTAGCTCCGGCCCCGTACCACCCCCTCCCCTTGCGGAGAGCCAGAGAGGGGGAGGCATTTTAGCAGAGCTATTCCGGGTCTTGAAAGTTTTAACGCTCGTTCAGGCGATTTTTGGCCGCGCTTTGGCTGTGACACGGCCAGACAAAAATTGTCACGCCTGTGTGAACAAGCCCTGAGGGGTGAAGAGGGGGTGGGAGTTTAGCACACTAGCTCCTGCCCCGTCCCGCGCCCTCCTATTGCAAACAGCCAGCAAGGGACAGAAAGGGGGCAGGAGTTTAGCACACTAGCTACTGCCCCATCCCGCACCCTCCTATTGCAACCAGCCAGCAAGGGGCGTAGAGGAGGAGGGAAGGGGGAGGGAGTTTAGCAGTCATGCTGCTAAACTCCCTCCCACCTCCCTTCCCCGGCAGCTCCCATAGGAGTCTATGGCAGCAGCCGTATTCCATCCAGAAAAGATAGTCCCAGAAATATCTTTTCTGGCCGGTGTAAAAGCACCTGTCCGAAATGCGCACCATATGCGCTATCTTGGCTGTCTGGACACTTAAACGCAGCGGAAAATCGCCCATCTAAACACATGCATTGGAAACCAATGCATCAGATGGGCAGCGTGTATCGGACGGCCGTGAAAACGTAGCTAATATACACTCGTGATGGAGCCCTGAGTGTGTGGGAAAATTTAAAAAGTTAAGGCACTTGGAAGATGGGAACCAAAAAAACGAAAATATGAAAAAACTGAAAATCTTTGGTTCCAAAGGGGTTAATGGACGATTTTGGTTTGTAAATACAGACGGACATGCAGCGTCTGAACAGCCGAGGAGACAGCGCAGTAGAGTTTGGGCCTCGTCACGGGGCTCTACCATCTCCCACCCTGAGGGTAGGCCAGGACCCGTTCAAGTTGCCGCTGGGGAGGACTTTCACTGGGGGTAACCCAATACATGGTTTACCTCACACAGTCTTGTCACGGGTGATACCACCGTTCCTTACTCCGTGGTGAATCCAGATGATGGAATAAGTGATCCACACACTCAGAGAAACTTTTAGGCGCAAAGCCGGTAACGGTGGTCAGTGCTCCTTCACTTGAACAATATTTACAGTCCAACAACAGTATAAACTCACACCAGCAGGAAAACGGTGCAAAATCACAAAGTGGTGCGACAGGAAGGAAATCACAGGACATCAGAAGAATCTACAGTCCCCGTTATCTGCAGGGTTCTGCTCCCGGTACCAACTCCTTCACTCTCGCCAGCTCTATACCGGTCAGCATTCCCATTTGGCAGGCAGGCACTCCACGCTTCGTGGCGGTTCCCCTCTCTCTCTTCTTCTCAGTGGTTAAGGATACTACTGGTATCTCCTGAGTAAAGCAGGCCCAGGGAAGGCTGAGGATACCTCTCAGCCTCTGCGATTCCTGCCCACACAGAACTGATGGCGTCTGTGTGGCTCACTTGCAGAACTCCAGACGCTCCTCTCCCTTGCAAGACCAGAACAGAAGACCTTTGCACAACACCTTGCAATCACTTATATATACCACGATCACATGACAAACAACAAGATACATTTTCCAGACATCTCACATACCAGACAGTTCTGGCCCACTACAGACATAGTACATGCTGCAAGTTTTCATTTTTATGTACAACATGAGGCTGGGTACAAAAATATGTCTGAATTCACCAATGTAATTCAGTTTTTCCGTGTGCTGCCAGTCAGTAAAAATACGAACAGAAGTGTGGATGCGCCCTAGCACTGTGTTGGACAGATTTAGCAGTTATGCTGGTAATAGGGTTCTTCTGTGAGGGCATAGGGACATTACAGAGGGTGATCCCCCACCATGTTCGAGTCAGCATGGAGATCCGCTCATTTATTACGCGGACAGCTATTAATCTGGCTACTGCAGGTAAATGTCTGGGAAATCAGCTGTTTGTTGGGGGTCTGGCGCTTCCATGTAAAAGGGGGGTCCCTAGAGATGTAAGCCCTCTACAGTCCTGTTTTGAGGCAAAAATATTGCATGATTCATATTAAATGTGTTCAATTGGTGAGAAACATATGGCGATGAAAAAGTTTCCGAACTTCCTAACTTTACAAGTTATTTCAAGGACCGTTAATATAATTTCCCTAGTAAAACAGCAGATGGCGCTGTAAGCTGTTAACCGGAGACTCGTAGATAAATGCGTCTTCGCTGCAGCTTGTCAGTGTTGCCTGGTAACGGGCTAAAAATGGTAAAATCTAGAATATAAAAGTTTGTTTGTCGCATTGCTCTCATTTCTATGGAGTGGGTAAAAAATGTTCTTCTGGAAGTGGGTGCAAAGGTGAGAACGTTGGATGTTATCTTCAGAAACGCAATCTATTTTCGTCATCACACATGTATGACCATATTATACTCCAGTTTTCTAATTCTGTTGTAGTCGGAGGAAATTTTTTATCTTTTTCTAAAAAGAAAGATTGCAACACGGAAAAATCAAAAAATTCCCTCCGCTGCAGATGTAAAACAGTGAGGTTTATAATATTACTAGCAGAATTACACGGCTACTGATAGGAAGCTCTTCACAGCCAGTAAAGAAATGCCTGGGTTGTTGGGCGCAAAATTTGTCGTCTCAGCAGTGGCGTACCAAAGAGATTTTAATTAAAGGGGTTGTCAGGTTACTGGAGACCCCCGCTTCAATAGGACCACCTGTATCAACCCTTTGCAATCCAATTTGTATCCTGGTTTTCCTAGGGGGCTTACTCTTTTTCTGCTGTTATACAACAGCGCTATCTGCTGGCTAAAGCCAGTACTGCATGAGGTGACACGGATAGGTTCTGACAGCAGAGAGGCTGGCAATATACAGTAAGAGAACCCTGACAGATGTCTTCCAACATCGGAGCTGTACGGCCTTAAATCATAATGTCTTCAGACGTAAGACAGTGGATTGGAAAGGGTTAAAATAATAAAGTAAACTGTACTTACCTTTCCGCAGCTGGTGGGATGCAGCAAAGCAACCCCTCTAATGATTGCAACAGATGATGTCACAGGAAATTAGGTGACCGCTGCAGCCAATGAGAGGCTGCAGTGTTGGCGCTCGCTCTCCTGGCATCTTTGCTAATGTCCTGAGTGCCATGATGTCAGGGGTTCAGGACCATGACATCATCTGTTACTACATTCACTGCGACCATAGTAGGGCTGCAGCGCTGGATCCCAGCAGCCACGAAGGGGTAAGTATAATTCACATTATTATTTTACTACAGGGGGTCCTATTGATGCAGGGTTGTCCAAGAAGCAGACAACCCATTGAATATTTGCACTTGTATTCAGATTATTTGCAAATATGTCTAGAACAGTGGGTGCTAGAGGGCAAAAACACGATTTAAAACCTTCCCAAGCGCCAGGATAACCTATGTGGCAAAGCCGATGCAGATTGGTCCAGTTGTTTGACTGTGCATAAAGAACAGATGACAGAAATTCATATATATTCAAGATATCTACGCACGCCATGTGTACAGATATAGCAGAGTTGAGTTTGTCATTTAGCACAACCCATTCTGCAGATCTCACATTGTGGTAGGACCAATTTACACGACTGTATTTTGGGGCCGTGTGCTGTCTGTGTATTCCATGGCCTGCACACGCTCCTAGTATAGATTATGAGGCTATGCACATGCACATTTTTTTTGCACACAGACCAAAAGGTTCACATCATGCCTTATTTTTATCCGTTTCTACAGATAAGATTAGGACACGTAACCTGCGGGGTCCTTGATGATTGGACAGCAAGTCACATTCAAGTTTCTAGGATGCAACTAGCAATACAGCCCTGTGAATCCGTCCTTTTTACATTCATTTCACTCTGCTACATCTGTGAATGCAGGTTGCAGCTAACTGTAATTCCTGTGAATCACCAAGAGGGGTCAGAGTTGCACCAGATTTAGTTTTTCATTCAGCCAACCAACAAGTGTTGTAAAAAGGGCTAAAATACAAATATATTATGCTTCATGATGGCAAAAATGTATCTGCTCTCCAATCTCTTGTTACAAATATAAAATGTTATTTATGGTTCTTCACGTTAATTAGGATTGCTCGTTGTGATTAGCCATTGGGAGAAATTGGGACGATTTTTGCAGACTGGGATTGGGTCAGCCTGACCTATTTTTTTCTGTGAAAATCGCTGAAAAATCTGCTTTTCCATAAAACGTGGTAGTAGTGGCTCTTTAACGAATGTGGCTCAAATCCTAGGTTCAAATCTCATTGAGGACAACATCTGCATAAAATTGAAAAACTCCATCCAGATGTTGCTCTTGGTTAGATTGGAACCTTGAATTCCAGCAGTGCAAGGCAGCAGTGCTAACCAATGAACCACCACACTTGTTTGTTCTTCTCTGGAGGGGGAAGAGGAGGAGAAGAAGAAACACAAGCTGAACACAAACATTCCATCCAGATGTTTTGCAGCACTGGAAGACAACAGTGCTAACAATGGGCCACCATGTTTGTTCTTTCTTCTTATGAGGAGAAGCAGAAGCACAAAGATAACATACAAACTCCATACAATGTTGCCCTTGATCGGATTTGAATCTAGAACTCCAGCACTATGAGGCAACAGTGTTAAACACTGAGCCACCATATTTTTTTTTTGTTGAGGGTCCCGCTGCTGAGACCACCATTGATCGCTAGAACAATTGGGCTACAACGCTCACCCAAGCGCTGTGCCTCTTCACCTGTCTTTGCTGCTTTTCAACTTCTCCCGGCAGCTGAAGATGGCCTAATAGATGTCTATAGAAGGTGTCTATATGCCTTAATGCGCCCATCTTCAGCTACTGGGAGGAGCCAAAAAGCAGAACGGGCAGCCGAAGGGACAATGCGCTTAGGTGAGCACTACAGACCCCTCATTGTAGCAATCAGCAGGGGTCTCGGCAGTGGGACCCCCACTGATCAAAACTTTTGACACGTCAAAAGTTTGTTAAAAGTGCAGCTATTATAGGAGGGGAACCCTCCCCTTTCGCAAATGCGCACATGCGGGCGAGTCCTGGCCTGAACAAAGTTTTGCAGGGCGAAGCAAAGTCCGCCCCCAGTTGGGACAAGACATCAGGGTGTGGCTGCTCTTCTCTCCTCGTTTTGCTATCTCCAACCATAAGCTGGGTGTAGTTGTCGGGTGGCTGTGTAGATGAGCTGAGTTAGTCTGCGTGCTGCTCCCCCCCCGCCCCTTCAGGACACAAGCAGAGTTCCTGCCCTATGGGCTTTTTGAGGCTGTCACTGCTGACAAGCATTCTAGAGGGGACATCAGCGGCCAACCTTGAAGGAACCTGTTCTGTGGATTCTGTTGGGACTACAGCTGATGTGTGGCCTGTACTAAAACGGGAAGTGAGAGACTGTTTTGGGGGATAATACGAACCATCAGTTTTGCGGTTGCACTAAGGAACACTGATGACTTTTGCTTTGTGGACTTTGTGAACTAATTCTAAGTGCTGTGGGTTCTGTGGTTGGAAACGCCTTAATTCCGTGTATTGTTCCCGAGCCAAGGGATTTGTAAACTGTCACATATTTTGTCTGATCGGCCCAACTTGAACTGTTTGTTAATAAAAGTTTTGAGCATTGTACAATGTCCAACTACACCAGTTTTCCTCAGGGGTCCCACCTCCAAGGGTGCTGAACAGAGAGGTAAAACACTGCCCCAAACCCGACCTAAGCCTGAGCTCCCTCCCTACCCATGGCGACTGTAGATTCGGACCCAGCGCCTTCACTTGGGTCCTCCCCCCTCTTTACTGCTTTTTAACTAAGCAAAAAAATAGACATTGCTCTCTGCAGTGCTACTTCCAGAATAAAAACCGACAAATGTAACATCAGAATGATTACAGTAGATAATATATTTATTACAACATAAAAACAAAAAACAAACAGTGCTACACGTTTCAACTCTGGAATGGAGTCTTCCTCAGGCAACAGCTACTCTAAGGCCTCCTGTCCACGGGCGTTGCGAAGTCCCGCGGAGAATCTTTGCCGTGGCAGCCACCGCCCAAGAGCAGGAGACGGCAGACAAATATCTGCGGTCAGCCTATCTGACAGATAGGCTGACCACGGAGAATCGCAGCAATTCGTAGCATGCTGCGAATTGCCAGCCGCGAGCTGAGAATCGCAATGATTCTTCGCTCGTGGACATGGGGCCGCCGCTTTCCATGGCAACACGTAATTCCGCATGATTCACAGGCAAAATCAACCCCGTCTGATGGTAAGTCTGCACAACAGAATACCTTTCCCAATGCTCACTAGTCACACTATGCATCTATAAGCCCTGCATTATTTGGGACCTTCTGCTATATTCTGAGCTCCTGTACATCCTGATATTCACATCTTTTTCATGTTTTTGGTGTTTTTCACCACCATCAATTTCAGTGGAGAAAATTGCATGCTGGGGGAAAGCAATATAGTGAACTCACATTTGCAGCACTGTGGTGCCATTTTCCGTTTAGGCAGATTTAGGATAGTTTTTTAGAATGTCTCCTTTAAGAAAAACCTCTTATCCAACATGTATTTTCTTTGGCGTCTGTAATCAGCCTGCAGCAGCGACGTCTTTGTGTGCGTACAGTGGTCGGAAGTACAGTCTGGGACTCTATGAATCTATTAGTCTATTAAAGGGCAAAGTCATCTGTCAGTCCAAGAGCGGGCGCCCATGACTGTGAAATGCACAGCTGCGAGACCCTCACGTCATTCCACACACAAACAATGTCTCGGGAGACATCGGGCACTTTATACAGGATCTTTAACCTTTTCATTTATGGAACCTTCTGATTGATGGTGTCAACAGCACAGAGAATCGGGAGCTGAATATAGCACGTGCACCAAAGATGGGGTGCTCAATGGAGACATGGCAGAGCTGGCATGAGACTGATGCGCCCCATAATTGTTGGAAGAGGCTGCAATCTGGCTTGAGTTCCCATTTTAACCTGCACAATTCTAACAGCACCCATGTACTACTGGCCATCATGTAGTTGCCTCAGCAACTATACCGCCCAGCGTGCATTTGCGTCTCTCTACACCCGCTGTCAGATGGGTTCGGCGAGTATGCCCCAAGGTGCACTATAATCACTGGGTAATGAAACATTCTTCAACTTTATTTTAGGGTCATATTTACTTAGCATGGAGTTTCATAGGCGGTGTAAGTGCATCAAATATATTAACACTTTCCCACCCCAAGGTGTAAATATACATCATGGGTGGGAAGCAGTTCCAGAAAATGGACATAGATTTGCATACTATGAATGGTGCGGGCTCAGAAGCTGAGAGACGACTGTGGTTGACAGCTGACCTACCACTGCAACAGCGAGGATCTGTGAGCAGCAATCCCTGCTGTTAACACCTTACATGCCATGATTAATGTTGATTGCAGCATGTCCTATTTTTCTGAGATATCGCAGAAAACTCCCCCCTTAGGCCCCCTGTCCACGGCAGTGTATTCGCCGGCGGTAAACAGCCATCGAATCACGCCGGCCGACACTTCCCATAGCATTGTTATGGACGACGGCACCTGTCCATGAGCAAAAAATCATTTGAAAGTCCTATTGACATTTGCAGTGTAAAAACACAGCGATATCGCAATCGCAAGTGTGAAGGCACCCTTTAGGAGTATTAATTGGGTATTGCATACTATATGGTCACTATAAAGTGGTATTATGCGGACTGAGTGTGGTAGTATGGTCTTGGTATGACATGGCTTAGATACATTGCAATCTGATACCAATGGTTTTTAACCCCTTCCCTTCTTTCCTTCAGACATCAACAATCCACGTATCTATCACTTCACCGTACGCTTGTCTTTATCTGGTGGCAGCACTTCAGCAGTATTACGGCTTCTTGTGTTTTTCTCCTATATTTGCGCTGATTGATTGAATTGACTGGAAACCATTTATATGAAGCGTCCTGCGTGCCCATCCTGAGCACAGCCTTATGCTGTATCGGGAGGGGGGATAATAATAATGAGCAGAGCCCACCGTATCTCACGGACGCACTTAGCTGCTCTGTTGGCAATCAGTAAACTGCGGTGGTGACGACGACATCCGGCTGAGCTGGGTGTGAGTAGAACAGCAAAAAAACTGGACGGTGAGGAAGCGTGACATCCTTACATGTTGATATTCCCCACTACTTCAGGACCCCGGCCTATGACACTGACGCCTTATAATCTCCTGCAGGTGATTAGGGTCTAGTAGCTGAGCTATGACGTCTAATAATGAATCACACCAATAAATGATGTGAAGTGTCCCGAGCCCGGCGGCTGCAGCGCAAATGAAACATAATGGTTTAAGAAATGAAGTCTTAGACTTAAGGAGAATATTGCTGAAAGCCCCGCAGGGCCTCGGTGGTATTATCATAACCAGGTCACATACTTGTCATATTGGTTATTCACATTACTTTTAGCCTGGGTTCCTGAGACAAGTGAAGTGCTTATATTGGGTATAAATAGTCTCTTGGTTGTAACATGAAGGAGAAGAATGTAACATTGTAGCAGTTCTTGTTTATAAACGTATCTACAATGTATCAATGCAGTGCAAAGAAGACGGGGCAAAATCCAAAATAAGGCCGCCTGCACACGGGCGGAAATCCCGTGGCGGTATTTCCCGCGGGATTTCTGCCACTGAAAGTTTGCATAGGAGTGCATTACAATACGCACTCCTATGCAGACGGCCACGGTTTGGCCGCGCGAAATCTCGCGCGGCAAACAAACCGCGACATGTCCTATTTTTGTGCGGGGCTCGCACTCACCCGGCTGCCGGCTCCGGTCTGCGCATGCGCCGGCTGCGCCGCAGCCGGCACATGAAAGAGCCGGGGCCGCCAGGAGCGGGTGAGTACGCGCTCGTCTCTGCAGGCTCTCGGGTCGGGTCCCGCCGCGAGAATTCTCGCTGCCGGATCCGACCTGCTCGTCTGCAGGCGGCCTAAGGCCTCCTTCCCACGAACGGATTTCCGCCGCGTAATTCGCGGCGAAAATCCGCTGCGTTGCCCGCAGCTATTAGGTTCTATTGAACCTAATAGCTCCATGCTCACGATGCGTAATTCCACCGCGGAATTACGCACCGCGATTTCTCCCGTCCTCACCCGCAGCATGCTCTATTTTCTGCGGGTGAGGACGGGCTGTACGCACTGACGGCTTCCATTGCAGTCAATGGAAGCCGTCCGTTCACGCTATCTCCCGCTGTCACCAGCGGGAGATAGCGTGAAAAAACGCTTTCCCGCCCACCGCCGCGCGTCATATGACGCCATATGACGCGCACGGCCGCGTCACGTGACACGGCCGGCCGCGTCACGTGACACGGCCGGTGACGCGCGGCGGTGGGCGGTGACGGGCGGTGACGCGGCAGCGGTGGGCGGGGAAGCGATTTCACGCTATCTCCCGCAGGTAAGTATAGGGGCTCTGGGGGGCGCCGTGACGGGCTTCGCAGCGGAATATTACGCTGCGGAGCCCGTCACGCTCGTGGGAAGGAGGCCTAAGGGTGGTTTCACATCTGCATTGGAACATCCAGCCTGACGTTTTGTCGCAGATATGGCTGCAAATACTGCATGCATGCAATACTTTTTCTTCCGTCCCAATACCAGGCAGCTGTAGTCAAAGGCCTGCTGCACACGGCCGTGACGGGCTCCGCCGCGGAGCCCGTCACGGCGCCCCCCCAGAGACCCCATACTTACCTGCGGATCCGGCGTCCCAGGTCCCGCATGATGCTGCGGCGTGACGCGCCGCAGCGTCATGTGACACGCCGGCCACGTCACATGACACGCCCACCGCGTCATATGACGCGGCGGCGGTAGGTGGTAGGGCGATTTCACGCTATCTTCCGCTGTGCTACAGCGGAACATAGCGTGAACGGACGGCTTCCATTGACTGCAATAGAAGCCGTCCGTGCGTACACCCGCGGCAAATAGAGCATGCCGCGGGTGAGGACGGAAGATTTCATGGTGCGGAATTCCGCGGTGGGATTCGGCACCGTGAGCACTGAGCTATTAGGTTCAATAGAACCTAATAGCTGCGGGCAACGCAACGGATTTCCGCCGCAAATTACGTGGCGCAAATCCGTTCGTTGGAAGGAGGCCAAAGGGGTCTGCCCTGCGCTATTCAGTTCTGTCTAGAGACAGAACTGTTCGGCCACAGGGATTCCCCTTTCCTGCTCCACAAAGGAGCAGAAGAGTGGAATCCCCAGCACAAGAGTGAAAGCACCCTAAGCCTGCTTTCACATCTGCGTTATGGTCAGTTCAGGATTTCTCTCTATGCTCCATTTTTGCAGGAGAGGAACTAAAATAAAACAGAAAAAAAGATTTGTTTTTTTCCAAATTGACTTCAATTGGGTCTCAAAAAATGGAAAGCAAACAGAAAGGCTTTTATTTGCTATCATTTAGGTTTCCATTTTTTTTGGATGGAAAAATAAGGCTGCAAGACTGGCCTATTCTTCTGTTTGTAAAAAACAGACACCTAACGGAACATAGCATCAATAGATCAGCACAGAGCACCAACTGCAACCAGACTATTCAGCTCTCTCCTTAAAGGGGTTGTCCTGCGCCGAAATGTTTTTTTGTTTTTTTTCGATAGGCCCCCCGTTCGGCGCGAGACAAACCCAATGCATGTGTTAAAAAAAAAACCGTTTAGTACTTACCCGAATCCCCGCTCTGCGGCGACTTCTTCCTTACCTTAGCAAGATGGCCGCCGGGATCTTCACCCACAATGCACCGCGGGTCTTCTCCCATGGTGCACCGTGGGCTCTGTGCGGTCCATTGCCGGTTCCAGCCTCCTGATTGGCTGGAATCGGCACACGTGACGGGGAGGAGCTACGAGGACCAGCTCTCCGGCACGAGCGGCCCCATTCACCAGGGAGAAGACCGGACTGCGCAAGCGCGTCTAATCGGGCGATTAGATGCTGAAATTAGACGGCACCATGGAGACTAGGACGCTAGCAACGGAACAGGTAAGTGAATAACTTCTGTATGGCTGATAATTAATGCACGATGTACATTACAAAGTGCATTAATATGGCCATACAGAAGTGTATGACCCCACTTTCTTTCGCGGGACAACCCCTTTAAGGCCGAATCCGACCCGGTGACCCTGAGGACCCCTGCAACCTGTCTAGATCTTTCTTGCAGATGTGCCGGCTGGGTCAGCCGGCACATGCGCAGTACAGATGACGCTGCGCCATCACTAGGCAATAATGCGGATTCCGCGGCCCGTCCCCACTGACAGCTGTGGACAGGCCGCAAATCATACGGCTTCCATTGACTTCAATGAAAGCCATCCGCGCAGAATCCGTTGCAAAATAGAACATGATTTCCGCTCGTGGGAAAGGAAAAGCTATAGCATACTTATGGGCAGTATTTGCTGCAGAATCCAGAGGCGGATGCCCGCTCTGGATTCCGCAATGCAAATACGCCCATGTGCATTGGGCCTAAGGTGATGCCTGTGTCTCTTCTGCTTGACGCACCTCGTTGACCTCCCCTTCTTACAAAACAACAAAAAGTTTGCAGTAAGGGCTGCCTGGAGGGCACCCCCTATACTTTCACACTCTTTTCATGACCCTTGGGCTGCTTCTTTACCACCTTATTTGCTCATAACATATTTGCTCTGGAGGGGGAAGTCTTGCAAGCATGCTCACCTTCGAAAAGCAAAAGGGAAGGACCAACCAGGTCTGGACCCCTTTTCTCCAAAGGACCCAAAGCAGCCACATAGTCATCCTCTATCCTGGAGACAGCCTATCTGATTAGTGGGGCTCAACCACTGAGACCACTAATGATTTTTAAAACAAGGGATCTGAAGATCCTCAAATGAAAGGAGCAGCTGAGCATGCATGCTGTAACTCCATTCATTTCAGTGGGACTGCTGAAGATAGCGTTATAAAAGCGCCTGTCAGTTCCATAGAGATGAATGAGCTGCAACGCATATACTCTGCTCAATTCAAACAGTGGCATGTGAGTCCATGTTTGGCAATTCCCAGCAATTGGACCCCCCAATCTATCAGCTATGGAAACACCTTTAAAGGGGTTGTAACACAATCAGAAGTTATCCCTTGTCCACAGGATAGGGGATAACTAATTGATCAGTGGGGGGTTTACAGCTGAGCCCCCTGCTGATCTTGAGAACAGAACTCCTGTGTCCCCCATTATCCTGTCTGCAGGGTTACTGTTTCCCCCTCAGTGAGCACGATAATGAGTAGAGCACTGCTTGTGGAACACAGCAGTGAGACACCTGCAATCTACTAGTTATCTCTTATCCTGTGGATAGGGGATGATTGTAATTGTGGTACAACCCCTTTAAACTTAACCCCCTCAGGACCAGAGATTTTTCATATTAATATTTACATTTTGTTGTCCCCACCTTCCAAGAACCATAGCTTTTTTATTTATCTACTGACATGGCTGTAGGAGGACTTGTTTTTTGCGAGACGAGTTGTATTTTGAAGAGAGAAAAAGGGTTGGTACGGTGTTAGGGCTTATTCAGACGACCGTATATCAGCCGCGTATTCACGCCGGCCGATATGCGGTGTCCCTCTCTGCAGGGGGAGGAGGCTGGAAGAGCCAGGAGCAGTGCTCTGAGCTCCCGCCCCCTCTCTGCCAACTCTCCACCCCCTCTCCACCCCTCTGCACTACTTGCAATTAGGGGAGGCGGGATGGGACGGAGCTAATTCCCAGGACTTAGCTCCACCTCCATCTTGCCTCCCCACATTGCAAATAGTGCAGAGGGGCGGAGAGGGGGTGGAGAGTTGGCAGAGAGGGGGCGGGAGCTCAGAGCACTGCTCCCGGCTCTTACAGCCTCCTCCCCCTGCAGAGAGAGACGCCGTATATCGGCCAGCTGATATACGGTCGTCTGAATAAGCCCTTAGCCAGTAAAGCAAAATGTGATTGTTCCCAGCAAGAGAAACCAAGTAATCTTGTAGATGTGATACTTATTTTTGTTAGCCATTAAAAAGAATCATATCTTCAAGATTACTTTGTTTCTCTTATTGGGAAGAATCACATTTTATTGAGTTGTATTTCTTAATGGTACCATTTATTCTACCATGTAATATATAGAAAAACTTTAAAAAATTTCTTTTAAAATTGTTTTATTGAAAAATAACATATTCCACTGATGCAAACAGATGGAGTTACAATCTTTTAGATTTCCAATAAGTATAATAGATAAAACTATGTCAAAATTGTGAATTAGAATGGCACAGATAATATATTCTATAACTATAGAGAATTCTGATGTAAATACCGATAAATTCTATGAGACAAAAGGGAAAATCAAGGGTCAGGAGAAGACGTTTAATAGAAGGAGGATAGTACATGGAAGTCTAAGTATTGATTTGCCAGAAATAATTAAAAGTTTGTACATATCACATGTTATATCTGTCAATGCTACAAAGTTGCTAATTGATCTTGTAAGTAATGAAGGGCATTTTGTGGAAAAACAGTATTTGAGGAATTATACCGATATCCCAGACTATGTGAAAACAGTAAATGCCCTGAAAATTTTTACAAATGATTTTTTCATAAGAAATTACTGTATTTACTATGTTATGCCACTGAGTCATAGTTTGGGGTTGCCTGTTCATCCATTTCATTGCTATTGTTTTCCGGGGTATAGAAAGTGTTAACATTCAATTGTTTAACATTAGGGATGAGCGAGCATACTTGCTAAGGGCAATTACTCGATCGAGCATCGCCCTTAGTGAGTACCTGCCCGCTCGGAAGAAAAGATTCGGCTGCCGGCTGCGGCCGGGGAGCTGCGGGGGAGAGCAGGTAGGAATCGAGGGGAGATCTCTCTCTCTCCCCCCCCCCCCCCCCCGCTACCCCCTGCTCACTGCCGCAACTCACCACTTACCCGCGTCGGCAGCCGAACATTTTCTTCCAAGCGGGCAGGTACTCGCTAAGGACAATGCTCGCTCGAGCAATTGTCCTTAGCTAGTATGCTCGCTCATCCCTATTTAACATCCAAAAGATCTAATAGACAAACTTTTCAGAACTGGGAGTCCAACTAATTGTCTAAGTATGGGTCCGTTCAGATCTGCCGATTTGTCGTTTGAATTAACGAATGAGTGAATGACGTCCAAGTTAGCTGGTTCGCTCGGGCAGCCTTATTATACAGGTGAGCATTATTGGCTCATTAAAATGAGAAATCATTCAGTTGTTCACATTCTCTGTATAAGTGAATGACAACGAATGAACGACCGGTATTTAAACTGAACAATTAGTGAATGAGCCAATTATTATTTTTATACCTGCCCAATATGAACAACGGACGAAAAGCGATCGATTATTGTTTGTCGTTCGGTCGTTGGCTGTGTTTAGACTAAATGATTATCGATCATTTTCGCTTGCTTGAACGATTTTTCTAACAGAATTGTTCTGTGTAAAAGGACCTCGAGACTTTACTCACACTAGAGTTTCTATGCAGCTATTTAGCCGCATTTTCACGTCGGGCAAAAATCGCAACCAGCTGAGGCAATGGATTCCAATTCACATCAGCGATTTTGCGGCATGAGAAAACGACGCATAAGAAAACAAATAGCATATACTCGACTGAAATCGGCGAGCAAAATTATACGATGCTGGAAAAGATAGGTCTTGCTCTATCTTTCAACCAATATACACAGCTGGCTCCCATAGACTCCTATAGGAGTTAGAATAGAAGGGAGGGGGAGGCAGTTTAGCAGCATCCAACGCAGGGAAAAACTTACGTGTGCCTCTATTAAGGCATTTGAAGTCATTCCAAAGATTTATGCCAAGCCAGGGATTTCTTTGCTGCGGCGTATTTTTTCGCTAATACGTTGCACCCAGCCGTGTAGATGGATGAGAAAACGCTAATTAAGCTCGGGACTTGATCGTGTGTTTTTGATCGTGTGAAGGAGCCCTAAATCTGTCACTACAGACCAAAAAGCCTGAATCTCAGGGCTCATTCAGATGAGTGCTGTTTTTGCTTTAGTACTGAAAAGATTGAGTTTACATGATCCGAGGTGCGTGATAGATGCTTTCAATGCTACCATAGTAGCCTATGGAAAGCACGCAGCAAAGATAGGACATGTTCTATCTTTGCGCGCACTTTGGAGCCAACATGCGAGTTTGCACTTGCATGTCTTACCTTTGTTAGATGCGCTCATTCAGCACATCTAATAGAGATGAGCGAGCACCCAAATGTTCGAGTCCGCGTTATTCGAGTCGAGCTTTTTGTAAAATTCGAGAGCTCTACTCGAGTAACGAACCCCATTGACTACAATGGGAGACTCAAGCATTTTTGTATGTGGGACGCCAGGTGCAGAGCTTTTTTTTCCCCCTAGGTTCTCTCTATCTCTCGCCCCCTTCCCCCCCTGCCTGCCAGACAAAAAATTTGCCAATGACGCGCGCTGCGTCGTGGCGGGGAGGGGCCAAAACAGGCATGTCACAGTGGGGGTGGGGGGTGAGCCAAAAACTGGGGCAGGGTCGAACACAGCTTAATGCTCGTTCCAGTAACGAGCACCATCGAGTACGCTAATGCTCGAATGAGCATCAAGCTCGGCAGAGTATGTTCGCTCAACTCTAACATCTAACAATGGTGCATGTGAGCGCTTCTATAGGAACTTATTGGTTCCTATAGAAGTGCATTCTGTGCGCTGCTTAGCAGCGTGAAAATAGCGCCCGTCTCAACGAGCCCTTATTGCAATTCCACATTAAGTGAGAATGTTAGCATCGAGTGTTAAACATCTATGGCGTTGAGGTGTGGATCGCCTCCCCATATGATATAGTCCAGTAGAGGTGAGCTACCATTAGCGTAAGATATAAAGTTAAATACGTTTATTATTTGCTGCTGTAAGTACCAACAAATGGGATTCCATAGCATCAGACCGGTCTTGACTTGTAAGAGAGGGTGTGAAGGCTCTAATTTATCTTCTACCTTCAGGTGCACAGTTGAGAATTTAGATCTGATTAAATAAGTGTACCAGCGGGAGATCAGTCACTTAGGTCTCTGCATATGCAAAATCCCAATGAACCCCTTAGAGATGAAGCCTGTTTGTGCCTTAATAGCCAACCAATTTTTACGTTTTTTTCATCGTCTCATTCCAGGAGCCATAACTTTTTTTTGCAGAAAAAGTTGTGTTTTTTAATGGCTTCATTTTTGGCTACATATAATGTATTGTAGAACTTTTATTAATTTCTTTTGGGGGTGTTAGGGGAAAAAAAATGAAATTCTGCTATTCTGTTTTTTGGATTTCATTTTTACTGCGTTCAGGGTGCAAAATAAATCCTGTGATAACATTATTCTCGGGGACAGCACAATTCCAGCCATACCAAGTTTATACGTTTTCTTATATTTTGCTATTTTTGTACACTAAAAACACTTTTTTTAAAAATTTGCTTTTGTGTCATTTTGGCAAGTTCTCTAACATTTTTCTGTTTTTGTAAATAGTGCTGTGAAAGAGGTTTTTTTACAGGGCCGAATTTTACTTTAACCCTTTCCAATCCGCTGTCTGACTTCTGAAGACATTATGATTTAAGGCTGTACAACTCCGATGTTGGAAGACGTCCGTCGGGGTTGTCTTACTATATATTGCCAGCCTCTCTGCTGTCAGAGTCTATCCAACATGTCACCTTATGCAGTACTGGCTTTAGCCAGCAGATAGAGCCATTGTATAATGGCAGAAAAAGAGTAAGCCCCCTAGGAAAACCAGGATACAAATTGGATTGGAAAGGGTTAATGGTACTATTTGTTTCTCCATGCAACATTTTAATCACTTTCTATTCAGTTATTTGTAAGGCGACATAGGTGTGAGGGTTATGAACATGAAAACTTATATATGTATACATTTCATCCATCTGTAATATACGTTTCCGGAGGCTGTAGGCCTAAATTGTACACTCTATTCTGTGTCCTATGAAAAGGTCTGCTAAATGCTCGTACATTTAGCTTAGTACTTAATTACATTATGTAGAGGTGTAATCTTAAGTGTCCATCATGTCTCCAAGATCTTGTTTATCTCGTTACACTGATCAAAAGGTTGTATGGAATGCTTTGTTTCTTACTGCTGTCTAGGTAGGGCATGTGATTAGAATGTAGAGTGTGATGATAATCAGGGTACCAGACACGATGTCTACAAACAAACAAATAAAGCATTGTTTATAGAGAAGACAAAATTATGTACCAGTAAAACAGGTCAACCTCTGTAACACTAGCCTACTGATACGCCTACTATTTTTTGTATAAGAAAGACAATGTACACAATAAAACTCAGATTGCTCTAAGACACGACCGTGATGCCTGTGTCTATTGCTTTCTCATGGTGGCTGCCATAACCACCTTTGATTTGGAGCCCCACAGCATATTAACGTAACATGGAAAAATCCCTATCAGTAATTGGCGCCCGATCGCGGGGCTTGATGGAACAAGAGGACCACCTACACCTCGAACCCCCCCGGACCCAGATGGGATAAGGAGCCACTCGGAACCACGGATTGACAAAAACTGCGCAGTAAGGTAAGGCTTTATCTTGCCACAATCTATCCGTGCTTCCTGGCTGCTCCTTTCCTGTCCGAGGGGTAAGAAGTGCATGCCTCTTATAAATCTTCAAGCTTTTTAAGAATTCATATGGTGGGCTGAATATGCTGTGCGGGTGTTTAACTGTTATTGTCTTTATTTGTTACTTTGCATGGTCAGTGTACAGAATATGATACCCTATTGCCAATCTCTGGAAGGCATGGTATAACTTATACCAGGGAAGCCTAAAATTTTCAGGGGATAAAACCCCTGATGGGATCCTCTTATTAACATAAGAGAAGTAGTAGAGATGAGGTAAAATATGCAGGGTGAGGAAGTACAGAATATGAAACCCGCTTGCCGATCTCGGGAAGGCATGGTATAAATTGTACCAGGGAAGCCTAAAATTTTCAGGGGATAAAATCCCTGAATGGGAGCCTCTTATAGGTATAAGAGAAGTAGTTGAGACGGGGGGAAATAAGCAGGGTTGGGAAGTACCGACACTTTTAGACAAGTGAGGAAGTACTGACACTTAAAAAAAAAGTACTGACACTTTAGTAACTGACATGCAAATGTTTTTGTCTTTATGTGTGTGTATAAATGGAAGGACCTGTATGAGAGTTAGACTGTGTTATATGGTGTATACTGTCCGGTAACCAGAAACGAAATGAAGCAAAAATGACCAAATGCTGAGCCAGACTACAGGGGGTGGAGCTAGGTGATGTAAGGAGATGGGAGGGAAGAACAATAGGAACAGGTCTTGCTCCACCCTACACACAGTCCAGCCTAGGTGAGAAGTGTGTCTCCATTTTAAGTGGATGTTGGTGTATATATATGTATATTGTGGTAATGTATAGAGTGAAGGTCACTCTTAGACTCCATGTTAAGTCTCTCACTTGAACAAATGGAGTGACCAAAGGAGGGGCATCTCATTTTATTCCTGAGACTAGTTGTGTGAGATAATAGCCCAGGATTACCACAGTGTATATATGTATATACAGATTCGTGGAATATGTGGAATTCAAAAATATTGAGTTGTATTAATTTGAATATTATTGAATTAAGATATTAATATGAGATAATTGTGTACTTGAAACACCTGATAAGTACTTTAGTCAAATTAATAGCAAAAGTTCTATTTAAAGTGTATCTCATTTCCAATTAACAACAGTATTTTATTTGAAGAGTGTATAAAGAAAATAATAATAAAAATAATAAGCCTCTTGGTGTACATAAACCGCCAGCCATTGTCCATACTGCTGGTAAAGAGGATAAGGTGCGGAAGATTGCACAGAAAAATAGTGAAACAAACAATTGTTTTATGTGTGTGAAAGAATAAAAATTATAAGCCTCTTGGTGTACATAAACCGCCAGCCATTGTCCATACTGCTGGTAAAGAGGATAAGGTGTGAAGGATGGCTGGGGAGGTTGGCGGATGAGTGTTGGTCCCCATCCCACTTGTTGGGGTCCCAATCAACTACAGTATGGGCCTTTTGTGGTGTCTTATTCTCTTTGATGCGTAATTTGAACTAAGTCTTGCTCCTTGCAGCAATATATATTAATGGCGCTGTGAACAGGATTACGCAGAGAGTAATACACTAGTTTGTTTTAAAGGAAAATTTTGATAAACTGATAGTTGAAGAATTTCTTGTGATAATCGGGCATAGTGTGAAAATGTCGCCTTTTAAGAAAATCCGCAATAGTACGAAAATGTCGGTAGCTAAGAACAAAGAAGTGTCCGATGAATTGTTAATTATGCCAGGGTGGAATAAAGCCCCCTATAATATATTGGCCGCTGAGTGGTCGCAGTGTGGTGAATATCAGTATGTGGGTAGAAATGGGCATAAGTTGTATTGTGTTTGTCATTGGGTAGCCTATTCTGAGCAAATTGTGTAAAAACCGCGGTACTAAGAGTTTTTCTTATCTATACATAATTCGCTCATTATTGGAAGTCTGGTGTACAGTAAATACAATCCCAATTTCTACTTCACATATTATCAGTCCGTATAGGAATGAATAAAACCCCCTTAGTGAGTGTGAATTTGCAGTTTAGAAGATGTTTACAGGCAGTGGAACCAGTTATACAGCTTTTTTGTCTGGAGAAGTTTCTGTGTTCTATAGAAGATAAGATACATTTCAAAGGGTGGGGAGTACTGGGCTTTAGAAGACCTACTTGTCTTTGCAAAGAAATCTGAATTAAGAATTGGTTATATTTGGCTACACAGGAAGTATGTTGTATTGTGTATATATATATATATATATACTGTTCAGTAGCTGAAAATGAAATGAGAAAAGAATTCAAAGATGTTCTCTCATTGTCGGGTTAGTTCCCTCTTCCATCTTCACCCCCTCCTTCATCTCAATTCCAACCGTCTCCTCCCCACCCTATGCCAAGTCATCCACTCCAAGGTCAAACATTGGACTGGAGGGATGGACCTGCTGGCATTGTGGACAACAGAACCCGGATTGGAGAGAGAGCTGCCCTGCTTGCGGAGCTCCTCGGTGCAAACCGGTTATGCCTATGCTCACTAGATCCTAGGCTAGTGAGTGGAAGCATGAGGACAAGAAAGAGATGCAGGGAGCGGAGGGTGGAATAGGAGTATATGTAAAACAGGGAAGGCAGCGGGAACTATAATCTAAAATTATGTGAAAGACTATTGTGGCACAGATTGGGATAAAATTAAACATAGAGAATTGAGAAGTGGTAAAATATTTTTAATTTGTCTGAAACATTGGGGAAAAAGAAAAAAAAAAAAATTTGAGAGAATCCTCCTTGTCTCTTTCTAATATCACACAAAGAGAAGGAAGAAAGTGTAAAACAATTCTATGCCCCCCTTCAACAACGTTTGTCAGATCTGGGGTATAGGGGCATAGAAGAGATGGGTAAACATGTACTTAGTATGGCCTTTGTAGAAGGTCTATTGAAATCCCTAAGGTCATAGATAATATACCAGAGTGGAGACAGTCTGAATCTCCGGCCCCTTTTCAGACAAAAGGGCATTTATGTAACTGTCCTGCAGGCTTGGACTCCGCCTGAGGGGACTGTGCTGTTGCAATATGTTAATGACTTTCCAGCTTTGTGCTGAGGATATGAAAACATGTCAATCTGCACCCATTTCTCTTCTAAAAATTTTTTTTTTTAGCAGAAAATGGCTGCAAGGCTTAAAAAGGAAAAATTACAGCTTTGTAAACAAAAGGTTGTTGTCTAGCTCAAGAAGGCAGACATCTCACAGAACGACGCAGGGCTGCAGTTCAAGCCATTTCTGTATCTTCTTCTGCTGCCAAAGCTTCGCACCTTTTTGGGACTTGTCTCATACTGCCGTCCCTGGCCTTTCATGCGACAGCAGTATTGACGCAAAAACATGGAGGACGTCCACGGTCACTTGGGTATTACTCCGGTAGCCCGAGGAGCCCCCTCCTGTGTCTGTGCGGTGGCAGCAGTACAAGTAAGGGTTGACAAGTCTTCTGAGTTGGTCCTGAACTACCCCCCCTAGTGGTTCTCACCCCTCATGACATCCAGAGTATACTTACTCAAGTACAACCTAAACATTGTCTCTAGCTCGTCAAATAAGGTTGCAATGTGCTTTGCTCATGCCCCCCCTTTAATATTTCTTTTCAATGGTGAACCCGGCTACTCTTCTTCCAATCGAGTATCCTGTTTCAAATGGGGGAGGGGGAGGCATAGGTGATCAAATGGGGGAGGGGGATGCATAGGTGATCTATGTACTACAGATCAGCTATTTAAAAAAAAAAAAAAAAATTTTTTGCAAATAAGAACGTGATCTATTTGGAATAGAATATCAGCATGATTGTCTAGCATTGATGCAACAAGAAAGTTTAAGTTTTAAAGAGTTATTGAAACCCCTTGTTAATACATATTTTGAGTTGTTTTTATAGATGGTACCAGGGTGATTGACGACTCCACACCAGATGTTCACACAACAAGATCTCTAAAAGCAGAATGCCTCCGCATGTCTCGGTACAAGAAGCGGAACTGAAGGCCCTCACTGAGGCGTGTAGAGTGACAGAAGGTAACCATTTACACTGACTCCTGGTATGTATTCGGCATAGATCATGGTTACGGCCCAATATGGAAGGCCAGACATTTTTAAACTTCTGTAGGACAACCCATTGAGAATGGTGTAGCAGTACAGAACCTTATGAAAGCCCTACTCCTACCAGACAAAGTAGCAATCCTGAAGGTGAAAGCTCATACTAAAGCCAACAGTGCAGAAGCAAAAGGCAACGCCCTAGCAGACTTCAGCGCAGACAGCGGCCCTCAAGCCGTGGAAGAAAGAAGAAAAGAAGATACTGACCGCACAAGTCAGAGACTATGATTTGGACTTTGATAAAAATTTGAACATTGATGTACTAAAGACATTACAGTCACAAGCCAGCAAAGAAGAAAAAGATAAATGGACTAATATGGGAGCAGTAGAACAGGGTGGCGTATGGCAAACAGTCAGTAACTTGCCTACCACGATCCCTGTACCCCATGATGGCCCAGCTGATCCATGGAAAGACTCACCTATCGAAGGCAGCTATGTTACCTACACTTGAGAGAAAAAGGGTTGCCCCCTGGGTTCTTTGTAGCTGCTACATCATTTGTCCAGTTTTGCATGAGCTATGCCGTAAGCAACAGGGTAGAAGTAAATTGACCACAAAGGCACTTGCCAGGACCACTCTACCCATTTCAGGGATTGCAAATTGACAACATTCAGCTCCCACGTGTTGGGAAGTATGAATATGTGCTTGTTGTTGATGTTTTTCAGGTTGGAGGCGTACCCTGTTACAAAAGTAAATGAGCAGGTAACCGAAAAGAAGCTCATGAATAAGGTAATCTGCAGATACGGGGTACCAGAGGTAATCGAGTCAGATAGAGGTACACATTTCACAGGTGAAATAATGCAACACTTCATGTCTGCCCTGGGTAACTCCCAGGCATTTGACACCCCTTATCATCCACAAAGAGCCAGAAAACCATATTGCATTATAATATTTCTCTTCAGGCAATGAAACCCTGCACCAGAGGAAAACGAAAATGGTATGATACCCTATTAGGGGGAATTGGTACAGGTGTAGGGGTTCTAAACTCTATAGATTTAGAGGTGATGAAGAATAAAATGGCTGGGGTAGGACAGGATGTTTCTAGATTGATAAATGTTCAGGCACAATGCATGCCTTCCTTGTTCCTCCCCCGATGTCTTGCATTAAGATATGATAAGGATGTATTAACGCTTTTTAATCTGGTTTTGCGGTTTAAAAGAATTTGTTTGTAAATATGAGTAAATTCATGAACTATACACAATGTAGCCTGCAATATGTATATATGATTCACGAGAGGGACAAAGCAGTCAGATGTGATGACAAATAATGAAAAATTGTGGAGAAATATTTTCAAGAATGTAATTCCAGTAGCATCCTGGATACGGCCCGAGGCTGATGGCGTAGAATGCTCTGATGAGTATAGCACTGGGGAAATGATTTTATGATGTAAAGGACACAAGCCTGATGTGTAAGTCTGTAGTACTACCTGTGGTGTTCGGACCGCCTCTATATGCTTTCCAATATTGGTTGCCCAAGTTCACAGGTATGATGATTTATAGTGAAAATAAAACCCATGGCATAGAGAACTGTGAAGAAACACTGGATGGCCTAGTATGCGGACGGAGTACAGCCGCATATGAGCCATGTTTCCAGCAGCCTTCAGTCAGCATATGTGATTGGACGGTGTTACCTGCTTCATCTATATGCTGATAGAAGTTGGCCCCCAATATATATTCTTTGTTGCCAACCGAACTGGAACCACCAGTATGTATAATCTCATCACTCCATTGTCTGGATGTATACAGAACATGTCGGTGATACATTGATTTACAGAAACTTACACATTTTTGTCAGACGCTGAAGCAACATTAAGGTACTACTGGTACCCAGATGCTATCCCTATGTCAACTCTGACAGTATCCTTGGGTAGAATTGTAAGACTAATGATAGATACTGAACACCTTTAAAAGCATTTGGATGTTACTAACCTCTCCCTTATGGAATTAGAAAAATGTATGGGTAGGAGATAAGCTAGTCAGCCTAGGTACTAAGATCCAGGTAGACACAGAGTATAACTGGTATGATATTTTTACTGAATGGTCACCTATTGCAGGAAAGATGATGGATTTTATGTTTCACCCTTTATTAATACTGTTTCTTTTGTTCATTCTTTTGAGTGTTTGCAATTTATGGACATTCTGTGGGATACGGAGACAAGCAAATTATCTGGAATCGCTCCCTCTACGATATCGTTAAAACAGTCATACGTAAAAGAGCAACAACAGTGGGGATCCGGCGAAGAGGATAGAAAGACCGGCGGGGGTGGCTTAGCACCCTTGATAGTACCACTACAAAGGCTCTTTTCAAGATGGACTGTTTCAAAATGGGGGACTGTGAGGGTTATGAACATGAAAACTTATATATGTATACATTTCATCCATCTGTAATATACGTTTCCGGAGGCTGTAGGCCTAAATTGTACACTCTATTCTGTGTCCTATGAAAAGGTCTGCTAAATGCTCGTACATTTAGCTTAGTACTTAATTACATTATGTAGAGGTGTAATCTTAAGTGTCCATCATGTCTCCAAGATCTTGTTTATCTCGTTACACTGATCAAAAGGTTGTATGGAATGCTTTGTTTCTTACTGCTGTCTAGGTAGGGCATGTGATTAGAATGTAGAGTGTGATGATAATCAGGGTACCAGACACGATGTCTACAAACAAACAAATAAAGCATTGTTTATAGAGAAGACAAAATTATGTACCAGTAAAACAGGTCAACCTCTGTAACACTAGCCTACTGATACGCCTACTATTTTTTGTATAAGAAAGACAATGTACACAATAAAACTCAGATTGCTCTAAGACACGACCGTGATGCCTGTGTCTATTGCTTTCTCATGGTGGCTGCCATAACCACCTTTGATTTGGAGCCCCACAGCATATTAACGTAACATGGGATTCTCATAGGCAAAATTAACTATTTTCACCATGTTTTTTGTATTTTTTTTCATGACGTGCACTGTGCGGGTTAAATAATCTACTAACTTTCTTCTCTGGGCCATTATGAACGCAGTGATATCACATATGTGATTTTTTTTTTTTACACAGTAAGGGCTTATTCAGTCTCTCTCTGCAGCGGGGGGAGGAGGCGGGACAGGCTGGGAGCAGTGCAATGAGCTCCCGCCCCCTCTCCGCCGTCTCCTGCCCCTTGCCATTATTTGCAATGGGAGGGGGTGAGACAGGGGTGGAACTTAGCTCTGCCTCCATCCCGCCCCTCCCATTTCAAATAGTGGCAAGGGGTGGAGGGGGGGCTTACTGCCCCGCCTCCTCCCCATGCAGAGAGAGACAGCGTATATTGGCCGGGCATGAAAACCCAGCCGATATATGGACATCTGAATAAGCCCTAAGGGTTGATTCACACGAGCGTAGCGATTTTCAGTCAGCTTCAAACGCTTGAACTTGCTCGCCCTCACGGAAACTTGGATACAGCAGTCCGATTCCACCTCCCCCGCTGCATTGTCCTATGATGGCCTGCAGTTCTCCCACACCCCCAGATCGGATGACAGACGCGGTGGAGGAGTAGGCATCATCCTCTCCCCAAACTGTACCTTCCAGGTCATTCCCTCAGCTCCCTCGCTTACCTTTCACTCCTTCGAAGTCCACACCCTGCGACTCTTCCGCCCACTGCCGCTGCGTGTCGCAGTTATTTACCGCCCCCCAGGTCCTACCCGCCTGTTCCTAGACCACTTTGCTGCCTGGCTCCCCCACTTCCTATCCTGTGAAATCCCAACCCTCATCCTTGGTGATTTCAACATTCCTACTAACGACTCTAGCTCCTCATCTGCCTTCCGGCTCTTAACACTTACCTCCTCCCTTGGCCTATCGCTAATCTCCGACTCCCCCACTCATAGAGATGGTAACACTCTCGATTTAGTTTTCCTCCGTCTCTGCTCTGCTTCTCACTTTACTAACTCCCCACTTCCACTCTCGGATCACAACCTTCTCTCTTTCTCCATCAGGCACCCTAGCATCTCTCCTGACCCTCCTATCTATCGCACCTCTAGGAACCTCCAGTCTGTCCGCACTAAACAGTTTGCCGAAGCTATTCAGTCCTCCCTATCGCCCATCTCTCGCCTCCCCTGCCCTAACCTGGCAGCCGAATACTACCACACCACCCTCAGCCGTGCCCTGGATGAAGTGGCACCGCCCGTGACGCGAGCTGTCAAACGCAGACCACGGCAACCCTGGCTCACGTCCCAAACACGCTTCATCCGGCGGTGCTCTAGGTGCGCCGAGCGGCTGTGGAGAAAGTCAAAGCTGCCAGCAGACTTCCTCCACTTCAAATTCATGCTTAAAATGTATAACCTAGCCCTTCACCATGCCAAACAAGTTTACTTCACCTCCCTTGTCTCCTCACTATCCCACAACCCCAAACAACTCTTTGAGACCTTTCACTCCCTCCTCAGCCCCAAGGAACAGGCCCCTGTGACAGACCTGACTGCTGGAGAACTAGCTGCCTATTTCAAAGAAAAAATCGACCACATTCGAAAAGAAATCTCTGAAAGCTGCATGGTTAGCCCTGATCCCAGCTTCATCAGCACTGCATCCAGCACCTACTCACTATCTACGCTAGAACCAACGACAGAGGAAGAAGTCTCCAGGCTCCTTTCCACTGCCCGCCCTACCACCTGCGCCAGCGACCCTCTCCCCTCTCACCTCCTCCGCTCCCTTTCCCCAGCTCTCATTACTCACCTTACCACAATCTGCAACCTCTCCCTAACCTCTGGCACTTTTCCCTCCTCATTCAAACACTCCATTATATCCCCTCTGCTTAAAAAACCAACCTTGGACCCGACTAATGCTGCTAACTACCGACCCGTCTCAAACCTCCCCTTTATCTCCAAATTACTGGAACGCCTGGTCTACTCCCGGCTTACTCGCTTTCTCTCTGACAACTCACTCCTTGACCCCCTCCAGTCTGGTTTCCGCTCTCTACACTCGACCGAAACTGCCCTTACAAAAGTAACAAATGACCTGATGACTGCAAAGTCGAGAGGTGATTACTCTCTACTAATCCTCCTGGACCTGTCTGCTGCATTTGACACTGTCGACCATAATCTCCTTCTCACTATGCTCCGCTCTATTGGTCTAAAGGATACTGCTCTCTCCTGGTTCTCCTCCTACCTCTCTGACCGCTCTTTCAGTGTTTCCTTTGCTGGTTCTATCTCTGCTCCACTTCCTCTCGCTGTCGGGGTACCCCAGGGCTCAGTCCTTGGTCCCCTTCTTTTCTCTATCTATACTGCCCCAATTGGACAAACCATCCACAGATTCGGCCTCCAATACCATCTCTATGCTGACGACACCCAACTATACACCTCCTCCCGTGAGATCTCTGGACCATTCCTCCAAAATATCACCGACTGTCTGTCCGCTGTCTCTAACACTATGTCCTCCCTTTTTCTCAAACTAAACCTCTCTAAAACTGACCTCCTTGTCTTTCCACCTTCTAACCGACCTCCCCTCAACATCTCCATTCCAGTGTCTGGCACCATCATAACCCCCCGACGGCATGCCCGATGCCTTGGGGTCACACTGGACTCTGACCTCTCCTTTGCCCCCCATATCCAATCTCTGGCCCAAACATGCCACATGCACCTCAAAAATATTGCTAAAATACGTCCGTTCATAACCACGGACACGCTAAAGACGCTCGTGGTTGCGCTCATCCACTCCCGGCTTGACTACTGCAACTCGCTACTCATCGGCCTCCCCCGCACTAGACTCGCTCCGCTCCAATCCATACTAAATGCAGCAGCTAGACTCATTTTTCTATCCAGTCGTTATTCAGACGCCTCTGCATTATGCCAGTCGCTGCATTGGCTGCCCATCCACTGCAGAACTAAATTTAAACTCCTCTACCTCACTCACAAAGCTCTGCATGGCGCTGCGCCACCATACATCGCCTCCCTACTGTCAGTATACCACCCAGCCCGCTCACTCCGATCGGCAAACACACTCAGACTAAACACCCCTGTAATACGAACCTCTCATGCTCGCCTACAGGACTTCACTAGAGCAGCACCCATCCTCTGGAATGCTCTACCCCAAGGCATCCGGACAATTCCCGATGCACGAAATTTCAGACGTGCCTTAAAAACGCACCTCTTCAGGGAAGCATACCAAATCTCCTGACCTAGTCCCTCGCCCCTCCCTATGGTGCTCCACCCTGGTTGCCTTCTGATAAATGATCTGTACATAATATTTCCTATTGCCTGTGTTCCCCACCCCCTGCACCTCCTGTACCACCCTCAACCCATTTGTGTCTAACCCAATGTACCTTATATTGTAATTGTTGTATTGTTTTGCATTTATCCATGCCTGAAAGCGCTGCGGAATAAGTTGGCGCTATACAAATAAAGATTATTATTATTATTATTATAGCTGTGTCACGGCCACAGCGCAACCGAAAATCGTATTCAGACGTCTCGGGTCTCCGTCGGGCGGGAAAGACTGCCTCACCCTTTTGCCCCCTTGCCGACTCTCGGCAAGGGAAGGGGGCGGGAGGAAGTGGGAGCTAGTGTGCTTAGCAACTAACTCCCGCCCCGCCCCCTCCTATTGCAAACAGCTGGCAAAGGCAGAAAGAAGGAGGGAAAGGGGTGGGAGTTTAGCACTGCTAAACTGCCTTCCACCTCCCTTCTCCGGCAGCTACCATTGGCTTTCATAGGAGTCTAAGGGAACCACCGACGTAAAATCCAGCTCGTTTGCGCTATCTTGGCTGGCCAGGCGCTTTTACGCCACAGGAATACGCCCATCTGCTTTTTGGGGGGTATTTCTTGACCTCAGTGGCAGGGATGGGGTGTAAAAAGTGGCACTCTTTGAGGCTTTGTAAGCTTGCTGAGGTTCGGCGGTCTCACACAGAAGGCACTCAACAAGCTGCTCCTGGAACTGCGAGTGGAATATGTAATTCCAACCCGCTAATGTGAGTGGAATTGTGTAATCCAATGCATTTGATTGATTCGCGCATTACTGTGGATCAAACGTTTGCAGAATCCTCAATTCCTAACTGGCCGCATAAGACCGGCCTAAGGTAAATCGCTACCTTTTTATCATGTGACCAGAGACCATTCAACGAGGCCACCGGTCACTGTTCTAGGCGCTCAGCTAGCCGGGAGAAGGGAGATTTTACATTTCCTGGGCCCTCTCTGGCTCCTGCACATGTGTCTGGTATTTTGGAGGCGGGGGCATGTGCAGAAGCCAGGGAAGGTCCGTGGTGGAGGATCAGGTCAGGGTTCAAATACGGAGGCCTCCGGTAAGAAGTTTAATCTCCTCTCACCAATCGCATCGGTGAGGGGAGATAAAGCTTCAACTTTTTTTTTACTTTTACGTGATCGCCGTAATCCATTGGATAACTTCTATCATATGACCAGGGACCATTCACCGCGCCCCCCCCCCCATGAAATCTCAATGCTCTCAGCTACCTTTGGTAGCCAGGAGCAGGGAGATTTAAAATTTCCTGGGCAATCCTCGACTTTTGCACATGCCTCCGCCATTTTGCTGACGGGCGCATGCGCAGAAGTTGGGGTAAGGTCCGTGGATGAAGATCCCACCGTGGGATAAATCTGGGGACCTTAGTTATGTAATTTCATCTCCTTTCACGGATACAAGGAGAGATGGAATTTTAGCTTTTTAAACTTTTTAAGTTAACTTTTTTTTACTTTACATGATCACTGTTATCTAATGAATAGCTGTGATCATGTGACCAGGAACCGCATACAGCACCCCCCGGTCACATCTTCCTGTACTCGACTACGCTTGACAGCTGGGTGCAGGGAGATTTTAAATTTGACGGGTTCTCCGGTCTTCTGCCACATCGGCGCATGCACAGAAGCCCACGGCAGGTCCAGATTGCTGTGGGACATCGTGGGGGACAGGGGTAAGTATTTTCAGCTGCCCTCATGGATCCGATCTTTAGATGCTTCACTGTCTCTACTACCAGGGTTGTATCATCTGTGTATCTTAGGTTACTGATAGTAGTACTTATGATTTTAAAAGGCATCATATAATGCTTCATTTCCCCAGAAGCAGAAGAACTGGGTACTAGCCATTTACTTCTGACATTACTAGCTGATCATGTGGCCTTTTTGATTTATGATCATTTATTTACAGGGACCGTGTCATAAGAAAATCGTCACCCAAATTAATGGGAATTATAGAAACTTCCAATGAGATATCAACAAAATCTAGAGTCTTTATTATCAAGATGCTATAAGCCCAAATATCATAACCTGTGAATTAGCATACTGCAATAAAAAGAGATTCTGTTTTCTCTGCTTGTATGACAAGTAAATGTTGCTGCTTTATCATCTTAGTGGGAGACTCTTTCTTGAAGAACAAACAGGTCAACACTTAAAGGGGTTTTCCAGGCCTAAACTATTAATCCACAGAAGTCTTCCATCCGAGACACTCACTTGGTACACATGGCAGCGGCCTGGGATGGTATTATGGACAAATAATTGTGTCTCCAACATTCTGGGAAAGTACAAGATTATAAATTGTTTCATAGTTCATGAACGGGTCATGATAACCTCTCTAAATGCCTTAAAGGGATCAGAAGAATGAAGGATTTCTTAGAACCAATCTAAATTTCACTCACATTTCCATTCAAGTAAGTTTGTACTTCTGATATGAGCAGTGATCCCAATGATAAACTTTTTCCCATACAGTTTACATATCACTGACTAGAGGTATAAATGTGAGGTTCTTGGCGCACATTTTATTCAAATTGTGCGAGCCCATCTGCCCCGTCACGGCGACCTCATTCAGATGGGTCCCTACACTAAGACTAGATTTGTAGAAGAGGAGATACTCAGATGTAGCATGTGTCACTTCTCCATGTGGCTCATTTCATCATGTGTCAGAGCACAGGATCACATTGTCCTCTATAATGTATCATTATGATGCAGAACCTTCTAATAACTAATACAGTTTGGAGTTGTTATACTGCACACATTGTATCTATACACTCCTAGGTGGCTTTTATTCTACATTGTGTGCATCATTCCAGCAGGAGCCTTGCTGTATGCTATCTTATATGATAACACCAATGGACAGATAGTACTGATGTGAGATACTATACAGGTAAAGTGTAAAATCACACTGCAATGGTAAAGTGTTTCCCCCGGGAATATATAAATAGCTGCTAGATAACCCGTCACTAGAGTGGCTCTAAACCTCTAATATCCTCATCTATGATCAGGGGCATCTAAACATTGTGCACCCCCTGCAGGCCAGATCTAGAGATCAGCGCTCAGGGATCAGTAGGGTAAGAATGAGGATATAAGAAGGCCAGAGTGCATGTAGTGATCAACTATGTATCTGCGATATAAATGCTACTTACATATAACCAGAGAATCCCTATAAAGCCATCCAATTACACTGGAGATCTCCTGTTCTACATATACAGTGTCAGTATAGGGACCCATCTGAAGAAGGAGCCCTGGAGGGCCCGATGGGAAGAGAAATGTCATTTACATCCTGCTCTGCTTATTTAGTGACAATACTGAGTGTAATTGGAAGGCTTTTTCTATTGCAGCTTGTTCTGTATTCGGCTTCTTCTGTACGGTCAGTCACATCAGGGGCAGAACTTATCACATAATACAGTCACATAAACATTAACAGGATACAATAAGAAGCTTATACTGAACATACTACTACTATCTCAAGCAATTAAAAATACATTATACTTTATTATATACTATGTACATAAATACAATGACATTAATATTACATTAATTACATTGAAGTACATCACATATACACATATTCATATAATATCTATACAGGCATAAATATACACATTACCAATGCAAACAATACGTGCATTAAATATATAACATGAATACATTTGTGGGTATATATATTGATGTGCTAATGCAGTACACAGAAACATTAACAGAACATAGAAACATATCACATACACATATATATTACAGAATTAAAAGTCTACAGATGTGTATGCATATATAGATACATACACACTTATATACTCACAGTCTTCTGGCTCCCTAAAGATATAGCATAAATACATTTGTGGGCATCAAATATACAGATATTGATGTGCTAATGAGGTATACAGAAACATTAACAGGATATAGAAACATATCACACATATATATTACAGAATTATTAGTACACAGATGTATATGCATATATAGATACATACACACTTACATATACTCACAGTCTTCTGGCTCCCTAAGGATATATCATGAATATGTTTGTGGACAACAATCATATATACAGATATTGATATGCTAATGCAGTGCACAGAAACATTAACAGGATATAGAAACATATCACACATATATATTACATAATTATTAGTACACATATGTATATGCATATATAGATACATACACACTTATATATACTCACAGTCTTCTGGCTCCCTAAGGATATGACATGAATATGTTTGTGGACATATGCATGTAAAGATGTATATTCACAGTCTTCAGATGTGAAGGCAGCCTAACTCACGGGAGAAATGCTTTTGTTATCATTATACTGTATATATATTATATACATGGATATCATATCAGTATATCCAAACTTTATATAAAAATAAACAGGCATAACACCAAAAAGTAAAATACAAATATTATATTAAAAAAACACTGTGTGCACGTTATGTGTAGATTATGTATAAATATATAAATAAAACATGTGGACATTTATAATATGTTCAGACATTGCAATATTAATGATAAATACACAAACACTTTATACAAAAATATGTTATGTACATTGCATATGATATTACCAACATGAATATACATTACATATGTGGACATTGCAGAATATATATACACTATTATATACATACAGATGCTGACACTATATACAAACAGAACATATGAGTATTCAGGATAGGTTATAACTCTAGTGATTAACATATGTTTATGCCTTAAGGTGTAGGTTACTGACGTGTGATTTCTAAGAAACAATAAGAATAAAAATACTAGCAGAGAACTTGCTCTGTGATAAAGAATGCATGACGGGTTGTAGCTAGCCTTCTTAACAACAGGAGGAGTGAAGCTGCTCTCAGAAGAAGGCAGAGAAAGAGTTTTCCAATGAGAAGGAAGTGTGGGGCATAAATAGAAGAACCTTGCACATACAAGCATATAATATTAAACATGTTAACTATTTAGCTGCTGCTTATGCTAGCAGGGTGCTATAATTTTCCCAGTCTAGGAGACTTAATACATATGTCCCCTTATCCATTGTAAGTATTTAGCTGCTGCTTATACTAGTAGGGTGCTATATCTTGCCCAGTCTAGGAGACTTAATACATATGTCCCCTTATCCATTGTAAGTATTTAGCTGCTGTTTATACTAGCAGGGTGCTATATCTTGCCCAGTCTAGGAGACTTAATACATATGTCCCCTTATCCATTGTAAGTATTTAGCTGCTGCTTATACTAGCAGGGTGCTACTTCTTGTCCAGTCTAGGAGACTTAATACATATGTCCCCTTATCCATTTTAAGTATTTAGCTGCTGCTTATACTAGCAGGGTGCTATATCTTGCCTAGTCTAGGAGACTTAATACATATGTCCCCTTATTCGTTGTAACTATGTAGCTACTGCTTATACTAGCAGGGTGCTATATCTTACCCAGGCTAGGGGACTTAATAATATGCCCCCGTATTCATTTTAACTATTCAGCTGCTGCTTATACTAGCAGGGTGCTATATATAATAAATATATGCTTTGTATTATGCTCTCAAGGACTCATATAATTATGTGGGGATCTTTTTTATGTATTGTGTTTTTATACTTGTGTGTGTTTCTGTGTTTTTCACATTATTATACTTACCTGGCTTCCCATTGATCACTATTCTGAAGGTCTTATGGAACTCATCTTGTCCTTCGGCTCCTGTCATGTTCTCTTGGCGTCACTTGCTTTCAGCTCTATATCAACAAGATAAAAATTTTTACACAAATACCAAATTTACGCTCATAGGAGGATGAACAATTAATAAAATGGTAGCTGGTATGCATTGTAAATGACAATACACTGCCATTTACTTGGAGTAAGAGACAGTGTATTGTCAGTTACATTGCATACCAGCTACCATTTTATTCATTGTTCACCCTCCTCCTATGAGCGCAAAGATTTTTTACATGTATATTTTGTTTTGTCTCCTTCTTGTAGTTTTGGTCAATCTGCAGCTCTCCATCCCATCTATCTGGATGCGGCTCCAGCATAGGAGATTCTCTACTGACAGAAGGATTACAGGTGTGACACTTGGTCCATCAGCCCAGGTCTTCACACCAGTTGAGTCCTTCCATCTATGTATTTAGTTTCTTTGCTGATCTGCATCATCTTTTGGAGGTGCTTTCCTAAATATTTATTTTTTTGGGTATTTGTGACTTGGAAGCTGTGATCGCTGTGAAATATCTATAATAGAGGCAGCGATGACATGTAACCATAGAGAGCAAGATAAAGACCCAGAAGAATACTTACAAGTGAGGGGCCAGCGGGCAGCAAATGCCCTCCATAGGGATAAGTGCTCGTTCACCTGAGCATATTTGTGCAGCGTATTACGCGCACAAATTGTGCATTCATAATACCCGGTATATAGTACCCATTGATTTCAATTTCATGCAATGTGCGATCACATGAAAAATACGCAGCATGACCTTTCTTGGTGTGCGTTTGTACACCGCAAGATCCTATTGAAATCAATGCACACAACATATATGTGTGCAAACATGTGGTGTATATGGGCACTCAAATACATGCCATAGCAGGCAAAATAAGCGGGCATCAGTGCATTTCAGTCACAAAAACACGCGGCGTGTTTGTGTGGCTGAAATGCTGTTATGCCCGTGTGAATGAGCCCTAAACACAGGGCAACTATAGGTCTCCTACTACAGCTTCCAGTATAGGTCTCCATCATATGTCTACTAGTAATGAATGGAGAGAAGTACATCATCCACCAATAACTGACTGCACACAACTGACAACTGACAAATTGATGACCAGCAATCCTATTGGTGGTCGCCTCTGACGTTACTATGGCAACATAAACAACTCACGATTTATAAGGAAATACCTCTATGAAATGAGAATGCATGTTCCTACATTTTGTATATGTAGACTACATTGATTATCTAAAGTTACACACAACTATGTCTACTTAATACATACATTTCATATATATATGTACATTTACTATATATATAGGATTGTTATGACAACTATTTTCAATAAAGTGTAAAAACATCAGGTAATTGGTAGTTTGGAGTTCAAATAAAATATATTACTAAATCTATATCCTAAATATCATACTGTATTTCATGTAACGATACAGCACAGTGCACCTCCTCCCCCTCCATGCAGATTGTATTCTCCTGTTCCCATCTACTTACTGTATTGCTGGATGAAGAAACAATGTATAATTTCTTCTGATCTCAGATATGTCTCCACCTATTCAGAACTGGACTAAGTGATGTCTCTCTCCAGAGTCAGTGATTGTGTTCAGGTGGCAGAGATTGGAATGTCATTCCACTGATGACAGATGTCTTGGTTACGATGAGGTCACAACACTGGAGTTCTGCAAGTGCTTAAAGTGGTATTCCAGTAATATAAAGTTATCCCCTATTCATAGGATAGGGCAGAACTATAGTTACAAATCAAAAGTATTCAATCCCCACCGCAAATTAGGTTTGTCAGATTTACAAACTTTAAGCTGTTTGCAAAAATCAATAAAATAAAAACAATTTAATTAAATCTACACAACTAATATAAAAGTGGTTCCTCCAAATTCAACATAAAGTGCCACTTTTAATAACTACTGCAGTCTCAGAATTATGCAACCCCTTCGTGACGAGCGTGTTAATGACCTTATTCCCACGAGTGTATATTGGCCTCCTTTTTTTTACGGCCAGCCGATATACGCTACCATCTGATACGTTGGATTCCAATGCATCAGATCAGATGGGCAAATTTTTTTTGCCCTGTAAAAGTGCCCGGTCGGCCAAGATAGCACATTTTGGCTGGGCGCTTTTATGCCAGCGGCTGCATAGACTCCTATGGGAGCCTATGGCAGCTGCCAGAGAAGAGAGGTGGAAGGGAGTTTAGCAGTGTGACTGCTAAATTCCCTCCCCCTTCTCTCCTACTCTTTGCCCCTTACCGGCTGTTTACAATGGGAGGGGCCAAGCTCCCGCGTCGTCCTGCCACCTCTCATTGCTGGCTGCTGGCAAGGGGAGAAGAGGGGGCGGGAGCTTAGCACACTAGCTTCCGCCCCCTTCCCTTGCAGAGAGCCGGCGAGGGGGAGAGAAGGGGAGACAGCTTAGTGAGCTAAACTGTCTGCCCCTTGCGGACAGCATTGTGGGATTGGTGTATATGCATGGGGCCTGGGCCGTCTGAACAGACGCACAAATCTAACGATCGCCTATTTAGCTAACCTAAAAACACATACGCTCGTGTGAATAAGCCCTAAGGCTGTATTTACACAAGCAATAATAACACGAGTTCTGTGTTGGTGCGCGGTGCACAGAACTTGTGTGTTTGATGAACCTATTATTTTCACTGCACTTATTCTCATGAGCCATGTTTCGCTTGTACAGTGAAAGTGAAAAATCACAGTTTTGGGTGATTTGTCTGCATGTATCACCCATTATTCTCTAGGGAAGACAAAAATACTGCATCAAGATTCAGTCACACGGGCGCCAATGCGCCTGTGTGACTGAGCCCTTCCTGCAGGAAGAAGACGGCCATACCTCAGCGCTGAAGAAGGAACACATGGCGCAGCAGAGAGACGTCCGTCTTGAGGTACGACCGTCTTCCTCCTGCAGTAACATGGGCGCCGATGTGCCTGTGTGACTGAGCCCTCACACTCGCATGCAAATGCAGTTTTCAGGCAAATTCGATGTGTTTTTTCCATTTTACTATTGAAGGCACATGCAGCTTTTTTCATGAGTGACAAACATATGTTCAGCGATGCAATCGCACTTTTTTAAAGGGGAAGCACATTGTAGGTTTACGAGTGCGATATAGGTCTAATTTATCACACTTGCCGGTGTAAATACAACCTTATGCCCCATTGACATGGGACGACTGTCGGCTAAAGATCTGCACGAGCTTGTGACCTCACCGCTAGTTGTTTGTGCTGCTGCAGATTGTTTAGACAGGCAGATCACTGCTGAGAAGCGCTCACTTCTCGCTCAGTGCTTCACATTCTATGGTAAAAACTGAGCGGGGAGGGATTAGATGCAGCGAGAAGTAAGTGAATCAGCGATGATTTTTATACTAGTTGAAACTGAGCGAAAAACGAAAAGTGAACGAATAGTGCATGATGGCTGTGTATTTAGACGCCATGATTATCGCGCATTTTCTTTTGTTTGGACTAATTTTGTGGGATAATCAGTCTGTGAAAATGGAGTATTAGTACTTTATCGAGCAGTGTTTCGCTTCCAGCTGTATCTGTATCCCATCCATGAGGGCAGCTGAAACTTTTTTTTTCACTTTTCCATGATCGCCATTATTCATTGGATAATGGTGATCACAGGCTTGGGGACCTGTCCCTGCGGTCCCCGGTGATATATCCTACCTTCAGTAGCCGGGAGCCAGGAAATTTCAAACCTCCAGCCTTCTGTGCATTTGCGGGATGTACATCTGGCGCACACGCGCAGAAGGCGGGGTCAGGTCTTTTCTGGACTAGATCACCGTGGGACATCGTGTAGGATGAGGGTGAGTACGCTCAGCACCATGAGGGTAGCTGAAACTTTAATTTTTTTAAATGCTTTATTTACATTTATGTGATCGGCGTTATCCATTGGATAGCACCAAATGCATTGGCAAGCGGCAGGGGTTCCTGCAGCCCCTTATGACAGCTCTAGGATATCGGCTACCTCTGGGAATCGACAGCATGGAGCTGTCAGGTCAAGAGCCTGCAGGGTTTTAATCCCCAGAGGGAGAATGTTTTTACTTCCCTGGGGATTAAAGCCCAGCAAGCTAGGATGTAAAAACACTATGGGGTGGTCACTAAGGGGTTAAATAATGTAATTGTCTTGCTATATAAGAGCTGGTAAGGCCGTATCTGCTAAGTCTTTAGGATGTTGGTGTGTTCCGATTCAAATCCTAGTTCCAGAGTTCCCCCATATATAAGATGATAATGAGGAACTTACTGTATTAAAGCATTGTTGTGCCATTGTACATTAGTATGTTGAATGCCATAAAGAAGTTTGGAAGTTTTATCATTTTGATTAGATTTATTCTACCGGCTATACATGAATGAAGTGAATTCCATATTTTAAATTGATCTTTAAGGAAAGAAAGTAGAGGGGAAATGTTAGACTTATGTGGATATTGGTGATCTCCAGGGATATGCATTCCTAGGTATTTAAATGGAGGGATAATTCTGAGACGGCATATTTCTTCTATTGTGCATTCACTTTCAGCAGGAAGCATGAACTGCAGTAGATTTCTGTCAGTTAATAAGTAAACCTGAGAAGATTCCAAATGTGTCTGTAATTGATATAGCATATGTAGGGTATGTCTTGGGTCGGAAAGGAATAATACCATGTCATCAGCATACAGACCTATGCGGTCTTCCTGGGGACCAATTGTTGTTGAACTTGTCTAATAAGCAATGCAAGGGGGACAATAGCAAATAGGAGAGATGACGATTAGTACAGTAAAAATGACATATGAACTTTGTTCTATGCATCAGTTTAATTACAGCAATATTACTTTTATAGAATTTTTAATGCTTTACTACTTCTCTTTAAAAAAAATTGCATTATCACCAAATTCTGAGACCCGTACGAGGGCTCGTGTTTTCTGTGGGACTAGTTGCACATTTTACTGGCAGCACTCTGGGGTACATATAATGTGTTGTAGAACTTTATTACATATTTGGGGAGAGATGGACCCCCCCCCCCCCCCCCCCCAGAAATTCCACAATTGTTTTATGTGTTTTGTTTTTACAGCTTCCACCATTCGGTAAAAATAACCCGACAACTTTCTTACCTGGATCAGCACGATTACTGCGATATCAAGTTCATAGAGGTTTTTTATTTTTTACTACTTTTGCACAATAAAAACACGTTTGTAAAGAAAAATTGACCCTGCATCCCCGCATTCTAAGCGCCAGAACATTGTTATTTTCCCAGGCTCTGTGAGGGCTTGTCTTGCAGGAAGAATTGTACTTTTTATTGGTACCATTTTAAGGTACATGTGAATTTAGGATTGTATCAGGGCACTATTATTGCTGGGTCTACTGTATAGGAGGAACTATCATTGTTGGGGCTACTGTGTGGGGGGCACCATCATTGTTGAGGCTACTGTGTGGGGGGCACCATCATTGTTGGGGCTACTGTGTGGGGGGCACTATGATTGCTGGGGCTACTGTGTGTGGGGCACTATGATTGCCGGGGCTACGGTGGGGGGCACTATTATTGCTGGGGCTACTGTAAGGGGTCACTATTACTGATGGGGTTACTGTAAGGGGTCACTATGACTGATGGGGCTACTGTGAGGGGTCACTATTACTGATGGGGATACTGTGGGGGATCACTATTACTACTGGGGCTACTGTGGGGGGTCACTGTTACTACTGGGGCTACTGTGGGGGTCACTATTACTACTGAGGCCACTCTGCATGTGGCAGTGTACCTCTAGCTGACTTAGGGTATGTTTACAAATGGCAGAAATGCTGCAAAATGTCTGAAAAAAACTGTCAAAATCGGTACCATTGGGGCAGATTTTGACTGGAAATCAGCTGCATATCCACAGCTGATGTCATACTATGCGGCGCTCCCCCTCACCTCTTCCGTAGGGTTCCCTGGTCAGGTGTGGTGCCACTGGTCAGGTGATGCTGGTCAAGTGAGGCCACTACAGGCCACTGGGAATCATAATACGAACATGTTAGGACAGCGCTCCTCTAAGCAATAGGAGCAATGTGATGGAATGATAATCAAATAAATTAGGACTTACCCGGTGCTTAGTGGGGCCTCCTGTTTGGGAGCTCCACTAACACCTCCACATCCAAGTTCACTTATAACAATCTCACCAAGGTGTATCCTCTGTTCCTATAATCCCGATGACTTGTCGGTAGAGCTGCTGAACTTCTGTGTCCAACTGCTAGGTAGGACCCACGATGTAGACAATATGCTTGATAAAGTCGCATGTTGGTGATGAAACACATTGCACTGTACTAGAATAAAGGAGGTTGTTTGGAACAGAAACCATCCCTCAGTTTATTCTGAAGAGCACGGACGATTTTTTTCTATATTGCACACTGGGAACTGGAAGTCGGGGAGCGCTGACAGCGGGAAGCCTGTGCAGGAGGTGAGGGGAGCGCCACATAGTATGAAATCAGCTGCAGGTATGCGGCTGACTTTCAGTCAGAATCCGCACCAATGGTACGTATTTTGACAGTTTTTTTGGATGCAGAAATGTTGCAGAATTTGCTCCCTGTCTTTTTTTGAACTGGCGCTGTACGGAGGTAAAGGCAGAAGTAAAATTACACGTTGTGATAAGCCCCACCCCTGACCACACCCCTTTGTCCCGCTCTGACCCTGGGAAAATCTGCTCACCTTATTTAAAGCTTATTAGTGAGATCAGTAAAAAGGTGTATTGTGGTCACTAAGGGGTTAATGGAGCATCAGCATTTATATTCTGTCTCATTCAACCAGAGAGCACAGGAACCCCATTCTAATGATTTCCAGTGATTGGACCCCCCACAATTTATCAGTTATCACCTATCCAGTAGAAATGCCTTTAAGCTTAAAGGGGTGGTCTCGCGAAACCAAGTGGGGTTATACACTTCCGTATGGCCATATTAATGCACTTTGTAATGTACATTGTGCATTAAATATGAGCCATACAGAAGTTATTCCACTTACCTGCTCCGTTGCTAGCGTCCTCGTCTCCATGGTTCCGTCTAAATTCGCTGGCAGCTTGCTTTTTTAGACGCGCTTGCGCAGTCCGGTCTTCTCCATTCAGCACGAGCCGCTTCAGTGTGCTCCCCGCTACAGCTCTTCTGCGCATGCGCAGACGAGCTGTCACTGCTCGGGAGCGCGCTGAAGCGGCCATTCTGCACCATCCTCTGTTAGAGGAAGGTGCAGAAACTGGAGCTGCCCAGCGGAGAAGACCAGCCCAGCCCAGCCGCCCCGAGAAGCCTCCCAGGTAAGTGATGGGTCGGGGGGGGCTGCCGCTGCGCCGGGCTGCGCCGGGGGGGGGCTGCCGCTGCGCCGGGGGGGGGGCTGCCGCTGCGCCGGGGGGGGGGGCTGCCGCTGCGCCGGGGAGCTAGCGCTAGGCCGGGGGGGCTGTCGCTGCGATGGGGGGGGCTGTCGCTAGGCCGGGGGGGCTGTCGCTAGGCCGGGGGAGCTAGCGCTAGGCCGGGGGGGCTGTCGCTGCGATGGGGGGGGCTGTCGCTAGGCCGGGGGGGCTGTCGCTGCGCCGGGGGAGCTAGCGCTGGGGGAGCTAGCTAGCGGTTACCTGCTGTCTGGTCGGCGGCTGCGGGGCGTCTGGTCGGCGGCTGCGATGCGTCCGGTTGCCATGGAGACACAGCTGGCGGCGTCTCGGGAGCGCGCACGTCGGGCTGCAGCGAGCGACTGGGAAAGAGCCGGCGGCCATCTTGAGGAAACTTTTATAACTTGCTGAAACGCTGGAACGGTAAGTACGAACCAGCTAGAAATGTCATTTACAGGGGGGCTTAGTAATGTATGTTTAATGGGGGGGACTGGGCAAAAAAAAAAATTAACTGCTTCCTCGAGACATCTCCTTTAACAGAAAAGCTGTATGCAGCATGCTCCTGAGTGCCATCTGGTGGTGGCTGCAGGTAGATATTTCATAATGCACATGTACAGGGAATTTTTGAGTGCAAAGTGTAAGAAAAACAAAGTACTTACAAAGTCAATATTATTATATGTAGATACAAACTGTAAAATAGAACTTCTGAATTAATAAACCATATAACCTGTAGAACTGCACCGTGATTAAGAGGACAAAGGACAGAATATACGGATAACTTCCATTGGAGCATTATGCTTCAATTAATTACTTCTCACATAAAACAAGACGTTAGCAGATGACTGGTGTTCATGTGTGCGCTGTTGATATTTATTGTACAAAGAAACAAAAACTTTGCACTTACTGAATGCAGAAAATCGATCTAAAGTCTCCTTCTCTGGCCGGACAATAGGGTGAGTGTGCTGATAGAAGTGGCCATTAGTAGGTAAAAAGATGAAGCCACTGATCTATCCTACAGCACACAAAGGATGAGCGCAGGGAGCGCACAAATACTGCGAGGGCGGCGACTTCAAAAGAACACTCCTGGGTACACTGGGTACAAAAATTACTTCTAGCCCTCATGCCTGCCCCCCTTACTAATACTGATAACAATGAGACTTACGTTTATTAGAACTAGAACATTGTATGAGCTCTAAGATGCATATAACACTATAAAACCGCTGATACTATAAACATTGTGTGCAGAAACATCACTGACTTAGCAATGTGAGTAAGTAAGCTACATGTATATACTGTAAATAGTGTATAGGGGGCGGTATTATAGTAGTTCTATTCCTGTACATAGGCTAGACTCACACAAGCATATCTCGCAGCATGCAGACTGTGAGATATACACATGTGGCAACGCAGCTCATATGCAAGAACAATGAGTATGGGCTACGGCTCGCCCATCGCCATGTACTATCTTGTCCTGTATGTGGGTGTAATTCGTGCTAAGGTAGAACATGCTGTGATTTTTCTTATGCATGTAGTATATGCAATTCATGTGCACAGCAACATGGCTGCCTATACAATATTGGCACACCCTCTAGCCCTACCCTCTCTTTAGCCCCACCTTCTCTCTCCTATCTATGGGGGGAATCCCTGGGAGAACCCCTCTAGCCCTGCCCTGTCTCTAGCCCCATCCTCTCTCTCTCCTTGCTATGGGGAAATCCCTCTGGGATCTCCTCTAGCCCCACTCTCTCCCCCCCACTATATGGAAATCCCTTAGGGATCCCCACTAGTCCTTTTCTTCCTATCTCCCCGCTATGGGGAAATCCCTCTGGAATCCCCTCTAGCCTCGCTCTCCCTCCCTCTCCCCGCTATGGCTAAATCCCCTAGGGATCCCCTCTAGCCTTGCCCTCTCTCCCCGCTATGGGGAAATCCCAAAGCCATGAAGGGCTTCATCTTTCCTCCCGGAGCAGGTTTTTTTTTAAGCAATACGTTGCTCCTGATCATGTGAATGTGTGTTTTTTAGGCTAATTAAACTCGGGACTTCCATGCAGAAAAAAAAATCAAATGCCCCTTCACATGATTTTTTGTGCAGTTAGCTGCTTTTTTTTTTGCGCGGCCAACTTCTGCACAATTTGCACGGCCATGTGGACGAGCCCTCAATCTGCTTTTTTTGTTACCTGCTCCACCGCTGGTGTCTCTTTGTTCAACGTTAAACTGCACGTCTAGGAGACCATTGTTGAGGATGCAACAAGAGGTCACACATATACTGCAGTTATTCAACAGAAAATGTACTTTAAAATGCGCCTCACTAGCAGTTTAAAAATGCTTTTATAGCTAAATGAGAGGTGGACTTACCCGGTGCCAGAAGGGTTAATCCGGTGGTGAAGGAATTAACCCCTCTGCACCTGTTGTCCACGTTAGCCTTCAGCAGGTTTCTTGCTTCTCCATGTTTCTTTTTGGAGCGGCGTCCAGGGATATCCTTTCACCGTGTTTGCAAGCACGGTCTGGCTGGATAACTGAGTATAAAAGTAAAAATAAAAACTATCCCGCGCCTTGGCAGAAAACCAATCTTTTTTTTTAATTCTTGTTAAAACAACGCGTTTCGACACAATATGTGTCTTTTTCAAGTTCATACAGACATTGTCATATATGCTGCCTTATATAGTGTGGGATAACATGTATGTGGGGCTCACTTCCCATAGTTATGGGGAGTTATAGGGATAGTTTTTATTTTTATTTTTACTTTTATACGCAGTTATTCAACAGCTATCTTCAGCCAGTGATTAGCTGCAGCATTTACATGTGCCTTTTGTTGGAGACAACATCATCAGCTCCCAAGTCATGGCAGTAGAGATGAGCGAGCATACTCGCTAAGGCAAACTACTCGAGTGAGTAGTGCCTTATTCGAGTACCTGCCTGCTCGTCTCTAAAGATTCAGCTGCCGGCGGGGGGCGGGGAGCAGTGGGGGAGAGCGGGGAGGAACGGAGGGGAGATCTCTCTCTCCCTTCCCCCCCCGCCCCCCGCTCCCCCCTGCTCACTGCCGCAACTCACCTGTCACCCGTGCCGGCAGCCGAATCTTTAGAGACGAGCGGGCAGGCACTCGAATAAGGCACTACTCGGTCGAGTAGTTTGCCTTAGCGAGTATGCTTGCTCATCTCTACATGGCAGTAAAAGCCAGCTTGGAATGCGATACAGCAGCAGTGGTGGGTACAGGCTGGGAGAGTGGGTGTAAACAAGAAGGCTGATCTAGAAGAGCTGAGTTTGTCATTAGATCATTTATGTCACCAATTGTAAGCCCCGGCATAATCCCATTAAACTATCAGACGTTTTGTGGCATGACAGTCCACACGAAAAGTGCTGAGGTACAAACATTATTCATTACAATGAAGACACAAGCGTTGAACAGTAGCATTGTTTAAATAAATAACTAAAACATTATAAGAACAAAATTTTAGGTACAAAACTATATTGAAATGTTTGAAAAATAAATAACTAGTTACAAAATGTTGAAAGTACTTGATTAGAGAGACTTTTTATAAATTCGCAAACTTGGCCCCAGCCTCACCAGATTCTGGCATGCAATCACATGGTGCGAGGTGCGGTTTTATTCATCACAATGAGTTCTACTAGTATACCGTGAAAGAAAGAAAATAGCATTGCAGAAAAGTGAAGTTGTGCGATACATTTATATCTTTTGCACAAAAAGGGACAAATGCGCAAATTTCTTCAGAATTAGAAATGAAAACATAAACTGACTACATATTTCAAGTATACCTATCACACGGGTCGTATTCTAGGCTTTCGACATGTTTATGGCAGGTGTAAGTTCCCTTGAAACTGCAGTTAGTCACATTTCCTGGTATGTTTATTATTAGAGATGAGCGAGCGTACTCGGAAAAGCACTACTCGCTCGAGTAATTTGCTTCATCCGAGTATCGCTGTGCTCGGGTCTGAAGATTCGGGTGCCGCTGCGGCTGACAGGTGAGTCGCAGCGGGGAGCAGGGGAGAGCGGGCGGGAGAGAGGGAGAGAAAGATCTTACCTCCGTTCCTCCCCGCTCTCCCCTGCAGCTCCCTGCTCCGTGCCGGCACCCGAATCTTCAGGGACGAGCACAGCGATACTCGGATAAAGCAAATTACTCGAGCGAGTAGTGCTTTTCCGAGTACGCTCGCTCATCTCTATTTATTATGTTACATCGTACCTATGGCTGCAGCTCCATTATAGGTGCAAGATACATAGTTTGCTGGAGGTACACATACGACCTCTTACATTTCCTTTCAGCACCACTTTTGCCCTTTGCAGTGTATTCCATCCGGAACTAATCACGGGCGCTTCGCCACTTCCTCTTCCACTGTAACAGAAAGAACAAAATCCGACATATCATTTTTTTTGCTACTGCTTCTTATTTCCGTTTGTAAGAAATCATATTTTCTCTCTGTTCACAGTAGCGTTCCGGATTACAGCCACCCTTTTCTCTTTTGATTGTAGAAAATACAAAAAATATATAAATTCTGCGAAAAAAATTGTTTTTTTTCCCAAAAAGATTCTATAGGCTGTACAACTTAGAGAGGTTTCCATTCGCTTAGGTTCTTTGAAGATGGATAATAGTGCAGTACAGTGCAATATTTGTTCTGGTAAACACAAGATAACCGTACAAAAGTTTACGTAATTTAACCATTCCTTTATTTCCAAATCTAATACGATGTTAAAAAAAATTCTGTCTCTGCTCCAAAAACATAATAAAAAATTAACGGTACTGTAAATACCACCTATATACAATTTCTTTTAGCAATTTCCTGCACTTTCTGCCCACAACTTCCATTTTTTTTTGTTTTTTTTATTAGGTTCCTTCTCATGTCTTCTAGCAACTTGCTTAAAAAACTTCGCAAATACGCAATGTAATTGCATATGCACTGCGTTCCGAACGCACCTATAGAGAAGAATAAGTCTCTTAACACATAATAAGCAGAAATATAGAACACGCTGCCTTCTTTTTTACGCGCATAATATACGCAAGTATGATTGGACCAATGAAAATCAGTGTACTTTCATTGACGCCATTTATCGCGTATTATACGCGTATACATTGCACGCGTAATATGCAAAGCAATGGTCATGTGAGTCCAGCCTCAATCTGAGGGAAAGGAGAAGGAAAAAATGTAATTTTCAAACATAATACAATGTATTATACATAAAACTGATCCTAGATTAGTAAATATATATATTTTACCACAATTTCATGTTTTTTTGCATTTTTCTTTACATCTAAATATTTAACCCAACTCAGTTCTGACCGGATGAGATTCAGTGCTGACTTATGATCAAATGGCTTATAACAGATTGACACTCTTGTTCGTGTATGCCAGTGATAGCATTTGATGATAGTACTTATGAGATACATGGTCTCTTGGTTAATGCCATTTACATTTGATGGCACTCTATAGATGATATCTGGGTAGTTTAAGGACTGCAGCCTGGGGATTCTTAGCTTGCATGATATTTCCTGCCACATTTTGTTTCCCTCCCCAACACTCAGGTATAAAATGTGCCATTGTCTCCTGCTGACAACCCAAAGGATACTTTCTATCTGACACGCTCAAACAAATTCCCTCTGGCATAATGTTTCCCATGTAATGACAGCCAAGTGATATCAAGAAACTTAGCAGGAAGTCTCACTCCATTGAGAAATCTCAGATTTCTCTATATGGTTGCAGTTATACAGTCTTTTAGTATTGGCTGTAAGCAAAAAAAAAAAGTCCTACATACTCTCAAGTACAAGTCCTTCCTGGTCTTTCTTGTTATATAGCACTTATCTATACCCCATTTCTTCCGACACCTAAGTCCATAGTCCAGATACTTGAGAATGTAGTCACAAGCCCAGCTTCCCTTCTTGAGACTGCCACCTCGCATCCAAGATTCACATTCTCTCTATTCCCAGAGCTTATATTCACTCTCTTCCAGTACTCCTAGGGTTAATAGTTTCAGGCCTCCTGTTCAGCTTATGCACCTTTTCCAATGACTGTCCTATATAGCTGCCCTGGGCCTTTCAGACCTTGCTGCAGTGTTGTTGAGAGTTTCTTCCTATCACTTTATGTCCAGCCGCTGCTTCGGTAGTTACCTTGCTACCTTGCGTTCTACTTGTGTTCTGTGTTCTTTATTTTTTTGTACTCTGTGGTCTGTTGTTCCCATTGTCCGCTTCTCTATTTATCCTTGTCTGTTTGTTCCTCCTTTGTTTCTGTACTCCCCGGTGTTGTTCTATCTTTGTCCTACAGGTGTTCTGGCCCGCCAGGGTAAGTCAGCGCCTAGAGGAGAACCATGTGGTCGACCTTATCGGGACGAGAGCTACGCTTGTAGGCAGGGGTTTCCCTCTCCTGGTTATCAGTTCAAGGCAAGATACCTTCCCTAGTTTCCATCTATATACAGGGCTGCTCATCTGGTATCTTACCTAACATGCTGGGGTTGGCTGTCAGCCATGCTGGATCGTATCTTCACCTACCCGGTAGGTTGACACAGTGGTTCCACATCCACAGTCTTTACAAACCTCCAGTTCTTCCATCTCTGAACTTTCGCATTTCTGGTTTCCGACTTCTCTCAATTTATGTTTTGTTGTTCTGCTGGGACCTGTAGTACTAAGGTTTCTAGCAGCACAGTTCCACAGGTGGTGGTGATTGGGCTGGGTGTGGTGATCTCCTGCTAGCCAATCCCCCGGGTCTTAGCTCACATATAAACCCTGCTCCTGTCAGTGTCTATCTGGTGTTCAGGGTGAGCAGTCATGTTACTTCAGCTTGAAGCTTTCTGTGTGACTTGTGTCCTGTTGCAGCTTGCTGTGTGAAGTGTGTTTTGGTCTGTCCTGTTGCAGCTTGCTGTGTGAACTGTGTTCTGGTCTGTCCTGATGCAGCTTGCTGTGTGAACTGTGTCTGGTGCCGCTGGAATCCTGGTTAGTGTAGGGACTAGCGGTATAGCCAGAAGCCGTGAAATGGCCTGCTAGCTTCCACGTTTTGATCAAAATGTCAACTAATACCTGGTATTTATATTCAGCTTTACCATCTACTGTGGAGTGCGAGGTTGTGTGGTGAGTTTGTGCATTTTGTCAGTTCAGCCTAGTTGAGTATTCCCCTTTCAAGGAGAGCAGGGCCAAGGTTCCAGCGTGGGGCCGCCTTTATAGAGGCGATCGCCCTGCATATCACGTAGGGCCATGTCATCCTTCCTCTAGCACAGGGCCAGTTGTCTGAAAACCTGTGTGTATCCGTTTCATTTGTCACGATCATGTGGGCCCTGTGCTTAGTTTGCCCACACGATCGTAACAATTTAGTTAGGGGTTAAATTTGGGAGGGAAGATAATACCAAAGATTTTAATATAGCTGGAGACTTTCACAAACTGTGACAGATCAAAGTCAGGATCAGTATTTAATGTCCAGAGAGCTTGACTCTTTTCAAGGTTAATCAGAGCCACTAAGGCCCTTGAGTAACTTCTGATGGCATCTGATAATATCTGCTCCCCATGAGGCTCAGATATCACCATTGTCACATCATCCGCATAGGCAGCAACTCTTAGAGGAAGGCAGTGGGGGATGGGTACCCCCTGAAAATCACAGTCCTGCAGTGACCTCAGGAATGGGTCGATGGTGAAAACCTACAACAGTGGACTCAAGGGGCAGCCCTGCTTCACCGCTGCCTCAACCCTAAAAGCGCCACCCTGCCAGCTGTTGATCAGAGGAAAGTTCTTTGCCTCACGGTATAAAGTTTTCAGCCAATCAACAAATTGTTCCATAATACTGTACTTTGACAAAGTGGCCCATATATACTCATGATCTACTCTGTCGAAGGCTTTAGCCTGGTCAAGACTCACAATATATCTCTCACCCCAAAAGCTTTACATCTCTCAAACATTTCCCTTACCGAGATAATTGGTCCAGAGATGTTCTGCCCTTTTACTGTGCCGAACTAGCAGCCTGCCAACAGTGTCGGGGACAAACAGACTAATCTACAAAACAGAATCTTAGCTAGAATCTTTCTGTCAACATTCAAGAGGGCAATAGGCCTTCAGTTCTTGATGTTGCTAGGCTCCTTATCTTCAGACAGCAGAACCAACGAGGACACTCTCATGGATGGAGGCATCAGACAATTTTCTAGAAATGTTTTGTACACATCCATGATGATTGGAGCCAAGAGGTCTCTAAACTTCTTGCAAAATTCTGCTGTTATACCATCTGGACCTGGTGCCTTCTTCAGATGTAATTTATCAATAACCTTAACCTTCCCCACCTTTCATTCTGCTGCCAAAGGAGAAAAGTCCAGATTATTAGTAACAGGGAATAGAATCGCCTCCAAGAACCAGGTCATCTTTTTTTTAAATCCAAAACCATCTATTGAAATAAATCATGGTAGTAAGATCTCACCACACCCAGGATATCCTCCCGAGATTTCTGCAAGATGCCCTGGGAGTCTGTGAGACCTGCAACCACCTTGTTTGCCACTCGCTCCTGGCAGTTCTCAAATTTATTAGGTACCCCGAGGACCCATAATTCTGTTCAAGTACCAGGGATGCATATCAATTGTAGTGATACTGCCTTATCTCAGATTTCAGTCGGTCGATCTTTTGTTGGTCATCCCACCCACCGAATAAAGAGACTCTAATTCTTTGCGCAGCTTGAGATACTGAGTATACTTACTCTTCACTTTGTTAACTGATAGTCTCCCACCAGTCAGCCATGTTGGCATAAAAATCCACTCCCTTTTTCCATTGGTTTTGAATAAGGGCATGAACGGCTCTCTGAATATGAATATCATCCAAGAGGCTGGAATTAACTTTCCTTAACCTCCAACCAACATTAAGATGCTCAGTGACTCCTAAGCAGAAACATAGGGCCTTGTGGACTGAGTAAAGGATGATTTTCTCACCTATTCCGTTAAAGGGGTTGTCTCGCGGCAGCAAGTGGGGTTATACACTTCTGTATGGCCATATTAATGCACTTTGTAATGTACATCGTGCATTAAATATGAGCCATACAGAAGTTATTCACTTACCTGCTCCGTTGCTAGCGTCCTCGTTGCCATGGATCCGTCTAATTTCGCTGTCTTCTGGCGTTTTTAGATGCGCTTGCGCTGTGCCGTCTTCTGCCTGGTGAATGGGGCCACTCGTGCCGGAGAGCTGGTCACTGCGTCGTCATCGTAGCTCCGCCTCCGTCTCGTGTGCCGATTCCAGCCAATCAGGAGGCTGGAATAGGCAATGGCACACACAGAGCCCATGGTGCACCATGGGAGAAGACCCGCGGTGCACCATGGGAGAAAACCGCAGTGCATCCCTGGGAAAGGACCGGCGGCCATCTTAGGGAGAAGATTTTTATAACTCCATATTTCGTCGGATCGGTGAGTAGCAAGCGGTTTAAAAACCGCTTTAAATTGCTATTTTATGCCAGGGGGGTGACAGGGGGAATGGGGTAATGTAAAATTTTGATGTTTGCCGCGAGACAACCCCTTTAACTGTTTCAGTAGGATTCCCAAAAGCAAAATCTACCCTACTGCTCCTGTTAGCACAGGAATAGAAAATCATATTGATTACATAATATCATAACTCCATAAGTCAGTACTGACTTTTTTCTTGTCCCTTTGGTCACTGTTACAGTCTCCCTCAGGCTTACGGAGGACTATCTTTTTTTCTCCTCTTACTCTGCTTATACTGACATTGCTCAGATACAGATGGTGATATAGAAGCCACCTCTGGCTGCTGCTGACCCTTAGGGACAACCCCCGTGTCCCCATGTGCACTCTCTGAAGGCTGAGGTTCTGGCGCTACATTACTTGACCCCTGTTGGACCTCTTGTCTTGTCAGTATTGCCGCCCCCGCCACAAGCTCCTCATCAGGAAGCTCCCTACAGATATTGTGCCAGCAATCGGATCAGTCCCTGTGAAAGTGGCCAATTCTTCCACATAGATTCAGCCTTTACAAGATATATACAATCCCACGGGTATTAATTATCGACACACTGCTTATTAATTGCAAATTTATTGTGTTGTATTAATCTTCGTATCTTTCATTACTATTAGAGTATTTTATTTGATGTGATTTATGCAGTTTATGCATATGAATTTGTAATTTTACTACATTATGTATTTCTTTCTGTAGTTTATGTATAATTTTAATCTTATCATATTACTTTTTTTTTTACTTGTTACAAATATTCTTTCTTGTCTTCTGTATCCAGGTGTTCTCTGCTTGGAGTGCCCGGCTGTTATATTATAGTAGTTATATTCTAGTACATAGAGGGCATTATTATAGTAGTTATATTCTTGTACATAGAGGCAGTATTATAGTAGTTATATTCTTGTACATAGGGGGCAGCATTATAGTAGTTATATTCTTGTACACAGGGAGCAGTATTATAGTAGTTATATTCTTGTACACAGGGAGCAGTATTATAGTAGTTATATTCTTGTACATAGGGGGCATTATTATAGTAGTTATATTCTTGTACATAGGGAGCAGTATTATAGTAGTTATATTCTTGTACATAGGGCAGTATTATGGTAGTTATATTCTTGTACATAGGAGGCAGTATTATAGTAGTTATATTCTTGTACATAGGGAGCAGTATTATAGTAGTTATATTCTCATACATAGGAGGCAGTATTATAGTAGTTATATTCTCATACATAGGAGGCAGTATTATAGTAGTTGTTACGATCGTGTGGGCAAACTAAGCACGGGGCCCACACGATCATGACCAAAAAGGGACGGAACCCACTGGGTTTCACACTGGATTCTGGCAAACTTACCCTGAACTACACGGGAGGATGGCGTGGCCCTACGTAAGCGGGGAATTCGCCCCAATAAAGGGCGGCCCAGCGGTCTTCGGATCTGGGCCCTAGCTGATCCTAGGAGCCATGCACCAGAACAGGACGCATTCACATGCCACATGACAGACTGATCAACAGGACACACAGAGCCAGAGTACAGAGCATACAGCAGCCAAAATGCAACCACTAGTAACATGATAAGCTGAATATAAATACCAGGCATTAGTTGACATTTTGTACAAAACATGAAAGCTAGCGGGCCACTTCATGGCTCCTGGTTATACCTCTAGTCCCTACACTAACCAGGAGTCCAACAGAACCGGACAGAGTTCACACAGAACGCTGCAACAGGACAGGACACAGATCACAGGTCACACAGCAAGCTGACACAAAACTGACAGAATATAAACGAACAAATGGACATGAACCAGCAAGACACAGATCACACAGCAAGCTTGCAACAAGACAGAACAGAGCACTGGGCACACAGCCAGCTGCAGCATATAGTGAAAACTAGACAGACTCCACCAGAGCTCACATGCACACAGATGGAACTCACAGCAAGTCTATGTGTCCTCATACCAGGGGGGATAGACAGTCAGCCACAGAGCTGACATAGGGGACTGTGTCAGGGATCCACCAACTGACACACTGGAAGCAGAGACACAGACCAACTTGCAAACACAGATCAGAGTAGGAATAAGCTGAACATGACTGATACAAGTTACAGAAGTAACATGACTGCTCACCCTGGGGACCCAGCCAGACTGACCAGAAGCTGGGTTTATATGTGATCACAGATCCAGGAGATTGGCTAGCAGGAAGTACCACACCCAGCCAGCTCAATTAACCCTCAGCCACCTGTAGCTATGCTGCTAGGAGTACATAAAGGGCATTATTATAGTAGTTATATTCCTGTACATAGGGCACAGTATTATAGTAGTTATAATCTTGTACATAGGAGCAGTATTATAGTAGTTATATTCTTGTACATAGGGGCAGTATTATAGTAGTTATATTCTTGTACATAGGAGGACAGTATTATAGCAGTTATGTTCTTGTACATAGGAGGCAGTATTATAGTAGCTATAATCTTGTACATAGGAGCAGTATTGTAGTAGTTATATTTTTGTACATAGGGGGCAGTATTACAGTAGTTATATTCTTGTACATAGGGGGCAGTATTACAGTGGTTATATTCTTGTACATAGGGGGCAGTATTATAGTAGTTATATTCTTGTACATAGGGGGCAGTATTATAGTAGTTATATTCTTGTACATAGGGGGCAGTATTATAGTAGTTATATTCTTGTACATAGGGGGCAGTATTATAGTAGTTATATTCTTGTACATAGGGGGCAGTATTATAGTAGTTATAATCTTGTACATAGGAGCAGTATTATAGTAGTTATATTCTTGTACATAGGGGCAGTATTATAGTAGTTATATTCTTGTACATAGGAGGACAGTATTATAGCAGTTATGTTCTTGTACATAGGAGGCAGTATTATAGTAGCTATAATCTTGTACATAGGAGCAGTATTGTAGTAGTTATATTTTTGTACATAGGGGCAGTATTATAGTAGTTATATTCATGTACATAGGGGGCAGTATTACAGTGGTTATATTCTTGTACATAGGGGGCAGTATTATAGTAGTTATATTCTTGTACATAGGGGGCAGTATTATAGTAGTTATATTCTTGTACATAGGGGGCAGTATTATAGTAGTTATATTCTTGTACATAGGGGGCAGTATTATAGTAGTTATATTCTTGTACATAGGGGGCAGTATTATAGTAGTTATATTCTTGTACATAGGGGGCAGTATTATAGTAGTTATATTCTTGTACATAGGGGGCAGTATTATAGTAGTTATATTCTTGTACAAAGGAGGCAGTATTATAGTAGTTATATTCTTGTACATAGGGGGCAGTATTACAGTAGTTATATTCTTGTACATAGGGGCAGTATTATAGTAGTTATATTCTTGTACATAGGGGGCAGTATTATAGTAGTTATATTCTTGTACACAGTGAGCAGTATTATAGTAGTTATATTCTTGTACATAGGGGGCAGTATTATAGTAGTTATATTCTTGTACACAGTGAGCAGTATTATAGTAGTTATATTCTTGTACATAGGGGGCAGTATTATAGTAGTTATATTCTTGTACATAGGGGGCAGTATTATAGTCGTTATATTCTTGTACATAGAGGGCAGTATTATAGTCGTTATATTCTTGTACATAGAGGGCAGTATTATAGTCGTTATATTCTTGTACATAGAGGGCAGTATTATAGTAGTTATATTCTTGTACATAGAGGGCAGTATTATAGTAGTTATATTCTTGTATATAGGGGAGCAATATTATGGCCATTATATTTTTGTTAATAGGTGCAGTATTATGCTAATTCTTGTCTTGTACAGATGCACAGTATTATATGTTATATTTCGCATGCACCGTTTTTATATTTGCAGGCTTTTTTGTGTAAGATGTTTTTATAATGCTGTACAGGTTATAAATGTCTTGTCATATCGGTTGATACATTTTCAGCAATGTGCAGTCAGTGCTCACTTAGTCTGTCCCCTGGCATTAAATACACTTTCCATCAGTGAGATGTAGGTGCAATGTAAGATGGTGAGAATGGAGCGCTGTGTCTGACAATAACAGATATTGAGCTGTGCATCTATGACAGAAACATTAGGCGAGCATAATATTTTTTGTATTGTATCAATGCACCATTACAACATAGCACATTACTTTACACGGCATGCTCACCTCCTGGTTTAGATTTTGCGTCTTTGCATTTTCTCATTACCTTTCTGCTACTGCTTGTAATCTCGGTGAGCGATATCTCGAGGTCTGACCATACAGAATAGGCCGACATATGAATTCCAGGATTGGGCTAAGTGGCAACGTTGGCAAAGAGGGCAACACTAACAGGGGCAAAAGGGGCAGATAGAATTGCTAATAATATGCTATAAAAGATTCATGAGTGACACCTTCTTGCATCCTTGACACAAACCATAGGGTCCGCCTAGCAATTTTATGTGATGGCACCCTGACCATAAAGTGGGAACATCTAATAGGTTAAATGAGAACAGAGTTTAAGCTAGAACACATGAAATGAAAAGACACAAAGTGACCAGCAGGGGTTGAAGGGTTAATAAGAAGCTACTGCCTGGAATCCTAATGCGTATGAAATGATATTTATTTACATGAAGCCGTAATGAAATCTATTTATTACACAGCTCATCACCTCCCTGGAGCTGTAATTAGCTCCTGCGGCTGGATGTGAAGACGAGGCAGTGCCGAACGCAGCCCAGAATTAGTCTCGCTAGTTAATCCTGAGTTTTCTTTTTTTCAACACGCACCATATATATAACTGTCAACAGTCGCCAATGACAGCTGGCCACAATCATAGGACTTTTTAACAGAAGTCTTACCAGAAATCTAAAAACTGTATGCGAGCCAAAATATTAAAAAATGGTATGTTCTAGAAAGGTATGAAAAAGCCCCACCATTTGTGCGTTTCTTACTGTTCTCACTTATTAATACATGGAAACCATCAGCAAACAGGCTGGGTGCTGTTCACTGATTTTATTATGTTTGTAATTTTGCTCTTTGTATGGTTTGAGAGAGAATCCAAAAATCCAACTTCTGCCACCTCCCAGCAGTACATGAATAACCCCTTTATTAGACCCCATCTACTAGCGCGTTGGACCTCCGTTGGCCTCAGATTAGATGGAGGTGCTGACATGTTCTGACCGGCTGATAGGAAGGGGTCATTGATTCATGCTGCTTGTACCAAATTCTGACCTCCCATCAGCATGGTGCAACGGAAATCTGGATCCATCTGACCAGGAGATGTTACTTTGCTGCTCAGTGATACAAGTTTTGTGCTTTTTGTGCTCTTTTACCCACTGAAGTCTCACCTTTCTGTTTCTCTTAGACACAATGGCGCTGGAACTGGTCATCTGCTGTTATATCCCATCCGTGCTAAGTAACAGTGAGTTGTGTGTTCGGACACATTATTTGGAGCACCAGCATTGTATTCGTCTGACTGTGCAGCTCCTGTTGGTCAGAACGATTCCGGACATCCTCCTCTGACCCCTTTCGGTGACTAGTTGTTTCCGTCCAACGAATTCTTCTTTTGCTGGATGTTTTCCTCGATCACGCCATTCTCGGTATACTCTTCACACTGTTACACAAGACAGCCCCATGCGGTTGGCAGTGAGGCCCCGACTAGTCTAGCACTGATGACCGGGCCTCGTTGGAAATCACTCAGATCGCTGGATTTTCCAATCTAATGTGGATTCACACTGAAACTGATCCATGGAAAACTTGTCACATCATTTTAGGCTGCACTCCCAGGTCACGGGGATCATTTCCATGCAGGGAAGCGCTAATCGTGAGAGGACTGGGGGCTTTAATAAAGGGTCAATCAGTGTATATTTTTATATTACATGATATTCAGCCTTTATATCACATACTAGAGATGGGGACCTGGATTGAAGTGGGTAAGACCTGCAATATATTTATCATTCTGTCATGCCTGATAATAGTAATAAAGTAATGCTGCCAAATCCAATGATCTCAGGAGATACTCAGCATCCAGACATCTCACAGAAGAGCCCAAGTGCTTAGTGGGTGGAAAGAAATGTTTTCCAAGATGCTGAATTTGTCAGGTGGGTGAGAAAATGATGGATCTGTCTGATGTCGTCTCACAGTAGAATTCTGGCGTTATACTTACAGAAAGTTTATATTTACACAGCATTAATTATCTTCACCTGGCAAGAAATAAATGGGCAGACCTTGATTTCCTACCCACTAACTGCGCCAAATACTGCAGGGCAGTTCTGGATTGCGGACACTGTATAGGAATCAAGATAGGAATAACTATAAACTGCTGCAGAGAGTAATTCCCAAGACAGTGGCAGATAACTGATAGTCATGACTGTGGAACAGCTGAAATATAACAGCAGAAGAAACGAGAGGCTGTCATCTGGTCACCAGGAGAGAAGCAGCTGTCATCTGATAGCAAAGAACAGGGTGACCCAAAAGTCTTGGCCACCTAGCAAATCTGAATGAAAAGAGATACAAGTAGGAAACTTTGTAGAACACTTTGATGGGTGGGGAAAAATTTGAGCACTATAGTGGTACCTGTCTTGATGGTAGCCATCTTGGATTTAGCCCAAGAAACTTCAATGGAGAGGGAGTGATAGGATAGATCATTTAAGGGTAGAATCTCATAAGAAATCAATCGTGTGTCATTTTTTTTCAATACCTGCAACTATTTTTGAGTTATGGATGAGGTCATGTTGATTTAACAAAGTTATGTTGTATTATCTGGGATAAAAAAAAACAACTAATCTCATGACTTTTCAGATACCTGATAATAATCCAGGACAGAAATGATGGTTGGTAATAGAAGTTCACATGAGATGACTGAGGCTTTCCATCAAGAACACCCAGGAAGATGGCTGATAAGTGCACAAAGTGTCAGAAACTGATTCAGACAATCAGGAAAACTATTTGTCTCAAGAACAAACTGAGAGCCGGGCGTCTGAGCTGCATTTCCGATCCCCAGCTGTCAACAGCTGTGCTTGCTGTTTTCATGAAGACTCAACATAAAAGCACTAAGAGACTGGCCTTGGAGTATGATGTGAGTCAAGTTCTCTATTTCTCAGTTTGTTCTGTGTTAAGGAAATTCAATTGTTCCGTCAATATGCTGTGAGGCTCCAAATCAGAGGTGGTTATGGCGGCCGCTGTGAGAAAGCAATGGACACAGAGATCAGGGCTGTGTCTAAAAGCAATTGTCTTTATTACAAAACATCTTCCTTTATATAGTATTTTTAAAAGGAAGTGGTCTATTGTCAATATGTGTACATTTCAGTCAGTCATATGCTTTTACATATACATAGCCGTTAATCATGAAGGCACTGTCTTTACTGGACACTGTTGGACACTGACCTTTGAACAGTGTAACAGAAGATAAGGAAAGAATGTAAGTTAGATATACTTTTGCTGAGTACTATTCTCTATTTCTATTATATTCTAACATATGAATGTTTAAGCGTATATCAGAGCTGTTCATAGGAAACAAGATGAAATATATATGTATATGTTTTAGGCCCATAGCCTTCACATTCTGGATACCACCAGATGCCTATACCTTCTGAGTCAGTTTACTGACAACATCCATAACTTGAAAATGGTTGCAGGAATTGAAAAATTGACTGATCAAATTCTATCCTTAACCCCTTAATGACATGGCCTATTTTGGCGTTGAGGACCAAGCGATTTTTGGTATTTTTCCATCTCCATTTTTCAAAAGCCATAACTTTTTTATTTTTTCGTCGACACGGCCATATAAGGGCTTGTTTTTTGCGTGGCAAGCTGCAGTTTTTATCGGTGCCACTTTTGGGTACATAGGCTATATCGTAAAACTTTTATTATTTTTTTTATGATAACAGGGAGAGAAAACGCATCAATTCTGCCATAGATTTTTTTTTACAGCGTTAATCATGCAGCATAAATGGCACACTAAATTTTTTCTGCGGGTCGGTACGGTTACAACAATACCAAAATTCTTATATTTTTTTTAGGTTTTTACACTTTTTTGCAATAAAACCCTTTTTTTTTTAGATCTTTTTTTTTTCTCTATAGCTGCATTCAAAGTCCTATAACTTTTTTTATTTTTCTATGTACGGAGCTCTAGAAGGGCTTATTTTTTGCAAGACGAGCTATAGTTTTGTTGGTTCCATTTTAGGGAATGTACGGCTTTTTTGATCACTTTTATTGCATTTTTTGGGAGGCAAAATGCTAAAAATTAGCATTTTGCCTCTGTTTTTTAGCGTTTTGTGTTACGCTTTTTGCCGTACAAAATAAAAAACATGTTCAACTTCTTGTACACGTCGTTATGGACGTCAATACCCAATATGTGGGTTTTTAATTTTTTTTACGCTATTAGAAAAAGCATAAAAGGTTTTTTTTTACATTTTTCTTTTTTTTACACTATTTGAGTCCCTCTGAGGGACTTGCAGCACTGTGCCTATGATCGCTGTCATAAGGCATGGCAGAGCTACTGCTCTGCCATGCCTTATCGCTTATACAGCGATCATAGGCATAGGCAATACAGGACGCCAGTGCCTGGCGTCCTGTTGCCATGGTGACAGGCCGGGCTCTCGCGATGACATCGCGGGTGCCGGCCGGAGACACAGAGGGAGCGCGCTCCCTCTGTGAACTCTTTCCCTGCTGCGATCTACTTAGATCGCGGCAGGGAAGGGGTTAACAGCGGGGGGCGCATCTCCGATGTCCTCCCGCTGTTGCAGCAGGACGCCGGCTGTGACTGACAGCCGGCTCCCGCTGCGGGATAGCGTGGGATCATATGTGATCTCGCACTATCCCCAGAACGTACCGGTACGTCCTGTTGCGGGAAGTAGCAGGCTCCCAGGACGTACCGGTGCATCCTGGGGCTGGAACGGGTTAAATCATGTAACCTGATATAAAGTTCACCATAGATGTGGAGGAACGGTCCCCTGCAGCGTCCAAGGAGCAGACCCACAACCGAAGAGATAGCAGGGTAGATAATGCCTTGTCACAGGGCTCTACCATCTACTCCCCTGGGGGTAGCACGGGACCCGATCAAGTTACTGCTGGGGGAGTTTCACAGGGCAACCCAGTATGCGGTTTACCTTTGAGTCCCTTGTCACTCATGACGCCACCGTTTCACCCTCTGCGGTGAATCCAGAAGTTGGAAATAAATAGTCCACACACAGGGATAACGTTTCAGAGCAAAACTGGGAACAGTCGGTTGTGCTCGTTTACTTGTGGAAACAGTTACAGTTCAACACTTTACATATGCCAGCAGGGAACCAGTACAAACACAATAGTCATGCGACAGGGAGGATTCACAGGATGGCAGACGAGTCCACAGTCTCAGTTATCTGTGCGGTTCTGCTCCCGGCCGCTCTCTTTCTCTCTCTCCAGCTCTCTACCGGTCACCACTCACATTTGGAAACGGGCACTCAGCACTGCATAGCGGTTCCTCTCTCTCTCAGTCCTCCATCTTAGAAGCAGGACAGCCTGGGTTAATAGGGCCCAAGGCACACATCAGGCCATTGCTCAGCCTCTTCCATCTTGGGGATCCTTGTAGGACGAGGTGCAGCTTTTCCTACTCGCTGAGGTTCTCACTCCAACTCACTTGCAGACTCAGGCACTAGCTTAGACCTGGACTAGACTAGACTGACTTACATGGCACCTTGCACACACATATATGAAACATGACCACGTGACACACAACAAGATACATTTTCCAGACATAACCCATACATTAACCCATTCAGTGCTGCAGAGGTGCAATACACATCAAATTCACTCACATAGAAGACATTAACAATACAAATGTACGAGATAAACACATTCATAATTATAGAGGGGACCATTACCTCTGGGCCACTACATAGGTCACACTCAGGTCACCAGGCCTGTTCCCTCTTAAAGGTACATTTGCCTAAACTCAATAAACGTTGATAACTAAATATGCAGTCCCTACAACATGGGGAAAATAATGGGAGCTCTGTTTCTACTCCCTTTCCCTTGATGCTCCTTTGGCTGAATCCATGATCGATGCCACAAAGATGGCTGACAGGCATCGCCATTGGGCCAAAAAGTACCCTCCCCCCCACCCCCCCACGATCTAAGTGTTCTACAAAGTTTCAAACTTGTATCTCTTTTCGCTAAGAAGATTTTCCGGGTAGCCCTGATTTTGACTCACCCTGTAGATGGACCGGTTGTCATGTGTTAACAGAAGTAGTCGAAGATCTGTTATCAAATAGAAAAGTGAGTGGAGCAGCTGTGATGGGAGAAAAGATGGAGGAGAACAGCTATTTTCTGAAAGCAAGGCAAGAATCTGTATATATGCAGCCCGTGTTCTGCTATAAGCCGTCTGTAGCTTGCTGGTGATGGTGAAGGTGGCAGCACCAGGCAGGGAATAGGCCAGCTGTGTGGCTACTATCAGACAGCAGATGAATCTACAGTTCACTACAAGCCACATTGCTCTATAAGCTCCCCTGTTGCACAGGTCCAGTTTGCTGCCCCATCATGTATCTAAGCCTCCTCGATTGCTGCTGCCTCCGAGCTGCAAATAAAACTTCTGTAAACTTTTCTGCTTCCACTATATTCCTCCTTCTTCTCGAGTCACACAACACATAATGTGCAGCTGTTGCGTCTTTGCTCTCCCTGGTCTCTGTGTCCCACCAGATTTTGTTGTTTCGGTTCCTCCCTCTCGGGAAATATGTTGGACAAGGCGCTGGAGGGTTCAGATGCGACTTCACTAAATGATATATTAGAGCCGAGAACATTTCAATCTCTTGCACAGCCGTCTTCATACATCTGACACTTGAGTCAGGGGCCTCTTGTCAATTCTGCATTTAGCACATCTCTCGCAGCGTGCTCCCCCAGCACCGGTCACCGCGTGTCACAATGACTCAGTGTTACATTAATGTCTCACTTTATCCTCACACTTCCCAAAAGATGCGAAACCAACCCGACTATGGCCGTAATCTCTGATTACAGTGGGGACAATGTATTCAGACAGGACAGAGCCCTATGGGGGTATTCCTCAGTCTGTAGACTCTTATCTGGGTGACGTCTCTGAACCGCATGCAGGGAACTGTGCGACCAATAGAGCCAAGAAGCTGACAGACCCCAACGAAAAGCTACAAAGTATCCTACAGGAAATGCGGCTGTTTTACTAGTATTGTCCATATGTGTGTATCACACTGGGTAGGATTAGATACACGGCTCAACAGACAGTATCACACTGGGTAGGATTAGATACACGGCTCAACAGACAGTATCACACTGGGTAGGATTAGATACACGGCTCAACAGACAGTATCACACTGGGTAGGATTAGATACACGGCTCAACAGACAGTATCACACTGGGTAGGATTAGATACACGGCTCAACAGACAGTATCACACTGGGTAGGATTAGATACACGGCTCAACAGACAGTATCACACTGGGTAGGATTAGATACACGGCTCAACAGACAGTATCACACTGGGTAGGATTAGATACACGCCTTAACAGACAGTATCACACTGGGTAGGATTAGATACACGCCTTAACAGACAGTATCACACTGGGTAGGATTAGATATACGTCTCAACAGACAGTATCACACAGGGTAGGATTAGATACACGTCTCAACAGACAGTATCACACAGGGTAGGATTAGATACACGTCTCAAAAGACAGTATCACACAGGGTAGGATTAGATACACGGCTCAACAGACAGCATCACATTCGATAGGATTAGATACATGGCTCAGCACACAGTATCCCACCTAATAGGATTAGATACAGAGCTCACCTAGCTGTATCACACAGCAGATCTTATTATAAATGTAAAAAGCCTAACAAAGGCTTGATCTTCTCAATCTCTCCTGTGTAGCCGGTTGCAATACATCCCAACTCTCCACTAGCCTGACCCGGAGGGGTAGTGGGCCTCTAACCATAGCCCAAGACCTCACGCTCCTCTGAGTTAGGCCACCTGCAGGTGTCCGAGTCGGATCCGGCTGTGAGAATTCTCGCAGCAGGACCAGAGGCCCTGCAGGGACCAGCGCTGCACTCACCTGCCCCCTGCGGCTCCGGACCTTTCATGTGCCAGCTGCCGGGCAGCCAGTGCATGCGCAGACTGGAGCCGGCGGCCGGCGAGTGACATTTCTGTGCGGGCCTCTGCGAGCCTGCACAAAAATAGAGCATGCCACAATTTGTTTTCTGCGCGTGATTTTGCGCAGACAAATCGTGGCCATCTGCATAGGATTGCGTTTTCTAACGCAATCCTATGTCAGCTTCCAAGGGCGGAAATTCTGCGGGAATTTCCGCCCATTTGCAGGGGGCCTAAAAGAGTAAAATCCCCAGGACCTGGAGGTAGTAAAGGGAGGCTTGGAGCTACATTCACCTGTACACAAACTGAACTACGCCTGCAGGAAGTCAGTAGGTGGATGCAACAGCTCAGCAGACACTATCACATGTGATAAGCTTAGATACAGCAGTGCAGCAGGTTATATAACACATGATATGCTTACATACAGAAGTTCAGCAGACAGTATCACACGATAGGCTAAAATATAGTGGATTAGCATACAAGATCACATATACGCTTAAATTCACCAGCTCACCAGAAATGATTAGATTTCCACATGATTGGTTTAGATACATGGCTAAGCAGACAGTATCACACTTCATGGATACATTGGATCAGCAGCAGAGTGTCTGTGAATATTATGGCACCAGAAGTCCCAGCAGTTGATGGCAGGCATATAACGAGCGTCAGTATTGGCTGCAGTCTCCTCCTCATGCTGCGCAGTTCAGTGTTAGTGATTATATTTAATCTTATGGAAGATGAATTGGCCACGTATGTTTTTCTCAATGATTTTTAGACTTAATTCCTGTATGTGTACATACTCAGCGCCAGCGGTGGAACATTCCAGGATCCATGTGTGAACTTAATAAGGTTTGCTCTGCCCCAGGCCTCTACCATAGGGTTGTCCGCCTCTGCTCCGAAAGCGATCCTGGGTGACGTCCTTATTAAAGCAATAATCTGCGAATTCATCTCCGTCTGTCGCTGGGACATGTAATGAGGATGTGGCTTCAGTCTAATGAGAGGGAATCCAAGCACCTCATCATGGTCCGCCATCCCCATCCTGCATCTAATTACCACATAGACCCACCACACAGCAAGGAGAATCCCAAGATCTGCCCGGGGCCCACGCTGAAGCATGATACAAATATACAGTGTCACTGCAGTTATATATATTCATCTGCATTCTGCTGCGTATCCAGCTGAATATTGTACAATGCGTATATACACAGTTTATATATGGATATAGTCTACATAAACAAAGGAGTCACTGTGTACATAAATTACTTAGTTACATCTTGTATTATACTCCAGAGCTGCACTCACTATTCTGCTGGTGGAGTCACTGTGTACATACATTACTTATCCTGTACTGATCCTGAGTTACATCCAGTATTATACTCCAGAGCTGCACTCACTATTCTGCTGGTGGAGTCACTGTGTACATACATTACTTACCCTATACTGATCCTGAGTTACATCCTGTATTATACCCCAGAGCTGCTGTAGTGGCCCAGAGTTAGTGGGGCCCCTCCATAATGTGTTATGTCTGTCTCGTTTCAATAGCTTGTCAGTGTCTTGTTTGGGGAATGCATTAGATTTATGTGTATTGGATGTTTGCAGGACTTAAAGGGTTAAAGGGGTTGTCTCGCGGCGAAAGCGTTTTTTTTTTTGTTTTTTTTTTTAAATGGACCCCTGCATTATGCCCTGTGAAAAAGAAAGCATGTGTTAGTTTTTAACAAGCACATTGCACTTACCTGCATCAGCGTTCTGCAGCTTCTTCTTTTCTTCTTTTAAAGATGGCGCCGCTGGTCTTCTCCCACGGTGCACCGCGGGTCTTCCCATGGTGCACCGTGGAGTTTCTTCTTCTGTCTTCCGCGTTTCACTGTCGATACAGCCACCTCATTGGCTGATCGGCACCACGTGACGGAGGCGGAGCTACGATGACGACGCGGTGACCAGCTCTCCGGTACGAGCGGCCCCATTCACCAGGCAGAAGACCGCACAGCGCAAGCGCGTCTAAAAAAGCAAGAAGCCAGCGAAATTAGACGGAGCCATGGAGACGGGGACGCCAGCAACGGAGCAGGTAAGTGCCAGCCGGGCTCGTCCTTCATCAACTCGTAGTTCCCCCAAAAGAGCTCGAGGCCCTCTGGGCGAACAAAGCTGATGTCGAACTCAGACGTGCCATAAGGATGGACCAGAGCATAGATGTCATTCGCCCTGAACCCCATCTTCAGCAGCAGCTCTACCACCTTACTCCTTGAGGGGCATGCGTCATTGCCTCTCCACTGAAGACGAGCCACATTCCTACGGCCAATGTCCTGCCCGGTTGTTGGCAGGGACCATACGGTCTCTCCCCTTTGCTCTCGGAAGGCACCGAGTCCATGTCTCTATCCATAGAGACAAATCCACTACTCTGTCCCCCTACATTCATCGAGCTCTCCCCCCTCCTCAAGGCCTCCAGGAGGCGCTGCTGCAAAACGCCGTCCCCAGAGCCCAAAGACAAGGAGGACGCCTCTCCCCTCCCTCCAGCGGCGACACTGGCATAACTTCTACCAGACTGGATCCTGATCCACCCCCTGACTACCCTCCGAAGCCCCACCCACCTGTACACAAGATGGCATACTAACTGGGGAACCAGGGACACCTGGAGTTCCCAGGGTCCTTGCAGGAACGGGGGCAACAGGGGTACCAACAGCCACATCCATTACATCAATCGCCTCTCCATTAGTTGCTGGACCAGGACCCTTATTATTTTTACCCTCTTTTTTCCCTTTTTGCCCAGAGGGCAAGTCCGTGGCACCTCCAGTGGGTGGCTGGAGATGCACTTCAGCGGATTCAGTGTCTGGCCTTTTAACATTTTTCCTTACTTTGGTTGCTGCAGCTCCGCCCACCTTAGCTACTCTGGGAGTTGTAGCTCCTTCAACTTCCCTTCCAGGAACAGGAGCATGTTTACCATGGGTGGGAGGATCGGTAGACCCGGCCACCACCCACTGCCTCCCCTCTGCACCTGAAAAGCGCTTTAGGGACACAGGGGGGACAGCCAGGCCACCACAGGTGGGACCTGGTGCCGGATCACGCCTCCCTCCCACTGGGATGTGACCGACAGCACCAGCACCTCTGGACTGGCCGCGACCCTTTGCTTTCCCAACACTCTTATCTACCTCCTTTACTCCTCCATTCCCACTACTGGCACAAGCGGACTTGGAGTTTTGGGCCGCATTAACCCTCTCTTCCCCAGTCCCCTGCACCGGACTCACCACAGAGCCCGGGACTAGGAGCTCAGGGTTACCACCCTGGTCTGACTTTGCAGCCAAACCAGAGTGCTTGGTGACAAACAAATTTTTCTTGCATATATTTTTTTTCCTTTTTCCTCTTCTTCTTGCTTGATGTTTCCGGGGTACAATCATTCCCAAAATAGAAGGACTGCAGCCTTTCTGGGGACTCTTGCAGCTGAATCTGACGCATTATCAGTGCCCCCTCTCCACTGCTGCTGCAGCTGTCATCACTGTCCTCCAGGTCAGATTCGCCCGACGTGAGGGGCAGGCTCACCTGTTCAGCTGGGATGCTGGGCCCAGTAGTCCCACCTGGCAGTGACAATTGCTGCTCACCAGAGCACCCAGCTCGCCCATCCTGAGCACCGTCAGATTCGCCCGTGCTGCTGCTTGAGTGCCTGGCAGAGCGCTCTTTAATGCCACCGCTGCTCACCGACGCCATTTTGCTGAACCTTTCATCATTTAACAGTTTCTTTGAAAGGCCCACTTCTTTCCAGAATTCTTTCCCTCTCCTCCTCATAAAACTCAATAGCCTCCTCACAGGCTTTAATCTGCTGTGATATGGCCAATTTTCTGGTACGGGATCTGGCCCGCTCCGCATCATAGCAGGCAACGTGCAGCTCCTGCCTATATTTATTTAGCTGCCTCCCAACATGTCCAAAGTCCTTCATATATTTGGCAATACGGGTTGCCACATCTGTCACTGACTCGCCCTCCTTGCGATCAGCCCAACTTGCCTGCGTATGATGTTTTGCCGCATGGTCCTCCATTTTCTTCCTCTGGCTCCGAGTCATCTTGCGCTTCTCCAGGGGAGTCAGGGTGACCTTGCTGCCACTCTGACCAGATGCTCTCCCCTCCCTGACCGAAGCCGGAGGGAGGAGGTCTGGGACTCCATGGCTGGAGCAAGCCCAGCACCTGTAGACTTTGCTGGGTAGGTTTTTCTCCAACTGGTGACCACACCCTGGTTCCTGCAGAGCTCTCACACACCCAACCTTCTCCAGAGATGCACTCACTATTCTGCTGGTAAATCACTGTGTACATACTTTATATTACTTATCCTGTGCTGATGGATTTGTGTTCAGCAGTTGATGAGTTATTATAATCACCACAATAGTGGTCATCCAGAAATAGTGTAATAGATTTTTCACACTTTGGCGCAAAGGATGATGCAAGGATTTGCATCTGCAGCCTCTGGCTTCTCTCTCAGCTGTTAATATGGTATAGATGATTGCACAACAGAGACTTTCTGACAACTGCTGCCATTATAGTACAGGTTGACACCCAGCAGGTCACAGATCCTGAATGGTATGTAAATATGAATTGTTACATGGGTTTACATGCTATCCTCTCTCTCTCCTCTACCAATCAGTGAATTGGTCTCAGTCTTTACTGTATTCCTGGCATTCTATGCATGACCAGGAGGCTCAGGATGAACAGAGCTATCCCTAGATGGGAGAGTGGTTACAATGTGTACCGTTTTCAACATACAAAGGGTTGATGAGCTGTGCTGCTCCCGACATCTCCTTGTATTCCATCCTGGGAGTCGATCGTCTTGTCTTAATGATCACTTATATACATTAGTATGTCTTCAGACTAGAAATCTTTGCTATTGATGGGACTGAAATGCTCTTCAGTCTGCAGTGAAAGTTTCTGCCTGCACAATATATCCCCAAACCTTCTATGAGGTCCTGCTTGTGGAATGTGGACAGTTTTCTTGCCTGCATGTAGGGGGCAGCACAATAACAAACATGTCCAACATGGGTATGGGAAATGGAAGGACACACAAGAGTTGCTGATTGGCTATTCACATGTAACATTCTGGCTGCTAACAGTGGAGAATAGAGCATGATGGAGTGCAGCTCAAGATTGTTCTTTACTAGGAGGTTGGCACTATGGGATAAACAAACATGAGGCTGCTGCAGCATCCTGTAAGGTGACCCTGGACACATGGCATACGCTGAGGAGCTGGGAGGGCAAGATGCTGGCTTGTCACGGCGGCACTTACCACGCTCCTTCCTAGAGGGATGCACGCAGCCATGGCCAGGGCAGCGCTGCACCTCTTCCGGACACCCCCAGCATGGGGATGCCCAATAGATGATGAAAGAGGGGTTGGGAACGATGAGGGCCTGGAATAACTTTACTGGGTAACATCTCCGCAAATACAAGGCAAAAATAGACAGTATTCCAAGTGCAGGTAGAATTTTATTTATATATATATATATATATATATATATATACAGAGAGAGAGAGAGAGATGAAGATTGAGTATCTACACACAGTGATCCCAGACTTCAGGAGCCTGTTTGTGTGACAATTGCAGACACGTACCTCCACCCAGTGATCCTAGACTTTACAACGCCTGTGTGTGTGACAATTACAGGCGCATACCTCCACCCAGTGGTCCCAGACTTCTGGACGCCTGTGTGTGACAATTACAGATGCGTACCTCCCCCCAGTGGTCCCAGACTTCAGGACGCCTGTGTGTGTGACAATTTCAGACTCGTATCTACACCCAATGGTCCCAGGCTTTAGGACACTTGGGCGGGAACAACTGAGAAAAGAAGAGTACCTCTGCACTGGGCCTTGCGACAGTCGGTATTGGTGTACTTTGACGCCACTGGAAGCTAGGGGTTTGACAGGGGAAACGCCCCTCTCACACCCCTAGGTCCCGATAGGTTTAAGGCACAAAGGTCCTTGAAGGTCCTTAAGTTGGTTAATGTGAGGCGTACGATGTGCAATTTAAGTGAACATACCTGGACAGCTGCAGCCCTGTGGCTGTGTTCCTCCACTGTGGGGTCCCAGCTGTCCTCCTCCTGCACCTGGAGGCATCCGCAGGCTGTAAGGCACATTCCCCTAGTGCAGTTGGGTGCCTGATGAGGCCTGGCAGCTCTCCTCCTGTTGTTGCACCTGTATGCTGCCGAACGCTGTAAGATCGTGTCTCCCATGGCTGTACGCTCCCTCCTGTCCTGATGCAGTGTGCTGGGGAGGCATGCAGTGTATGGCACCGCTGCCGCCTCCGTGCTGATGTATGTGTGCATGGGCTGTGTGGGTTACAGGGGGCCTGGCGGTGTGTCCTCCCTGGTGGCCAGTGCAATGTCACACATACCTAGGGGGGGGGAAATGGAGCTGAAAGTGCACTGCTTCGGCCTCACTGCCTCCACAACACAGTGTGTTCAGTGAGTTTTTCTGGAGCTGCTCACCACTGCTATACTCAGCGGGTGCTGCTTTCTGCTCCGTCACCGGGGAATGGGTGTTTCAGCAGGGGCAATTGTGGGCACCAGCAGTGGCCATCAAGGAGCACAGGTGCAGAGCGCCATCCTCGACTAAAGCACTTCGTCCTCCAGCATTACATTACTGGCCTTCAAGGACCTTCAGCCAACAGAAATCTGCAGCCAATCAGGTACAGGGGCGTCACCCCCCTGTCAATCTTGACTCCAGCAGGACTTCCTAGTTGCATCAAGATACACTAATACTGCGACAGTCTTACTCACTAGTTCACTCTCTTTCTCTTGGGGGCTCATTCCATCCTCCTCCTTTCAGAAGCAAGCACTCTGGGAAACCTCTCCTCCTCTTCCATCTTCAACGCATAAGGGCTGAAGGTGCCCCCATGTGCCTCTGTGCTTTACCCTCCATGATGGAACTGAAGATGGAAGCTAAGATGGAACTCTTTTCCCACTCTCAAGCACTCCTATTTATAGCCTCACTCATACCGTGTGACAGGACATGAATTGATACATTTACCAGACAGTCAACTCTCACTTTGCAGACATTAACTCATTATTTGCTGCAGCTGTGCAATACACATAACAGAATAACAGGACAGATTTGCACAGTGCATCAACATAAGAAATACATGTATGACATTATGGAGGAGGCCAGGAAAGCATGTACTGGCCACTACACTAGCACTGTGAGGTCTAATGTGAAAATTGCATTAGTGTTATTACTATGGACAATACAATGAACATAGCATTATATGGACAGCCCTGAGGGGGGCATTATGATGCTGGTACTACAGACATGACAATGTGTATGGCACTGTGGGGTCTATTGGGTGGTCCTGACATTAAATCCCTCTATTGAATTATTCTACACTCCATAATTTTCTATGATGTTGTCCATGTAATAAACACCTATGTACTTTATATGCAAGCCTTTAGTGGTTTCCAGGAGTGTACATAGAATAGAGGCAGATCACGCCACTGCTTTGTGGCATATAGTGATAGAAGTTGGCACTGGGCTGCTGCCTATTTTTAAAAGCATCACTGACTGAAATGATAAAATTCCACTGAGCTGCAGTCACCACTAGGGGGAGCTCATTGCATACAGATATGTACAGCTGCTCATGAGCTCAAAAGAGTTGTATAAATCCACAAGCATGAGCTCCTCCTAGTGGTGAATGCAGGCCAAGTTATTATTTAATACTATACACTGAATGTCTCTTTTATTAGAACCTCTGGTTCTTTATTAGATCCCCTAGCCCCTTTATTATAGCCCCTGGCCCCTTGAATAGAGCCCCTGGCCCTTGATTAGATCCCCTGGCCCTTGATTAGAGTCTCTGTACTTTACTAAAGCCTCCATCCTTTATTAGAGCCTTGGCCCCTTTATTTAAGCCCCTCAGCTCATTATTAGAGCTCTTGGCCCCTGAATTAGAGACTCAGCCCTTTTTAGAGACCCCTGCCCTTCATTACAACCATAGTCCGTTATCAGATTTCCCACCCATTATTAGAGACCCCAGCCCCTTTAATGGAGCGCCTGCCCTATATTAGAGCCCCAACCCTTTATTAAAGCCTCTGCACTTTATTAAAGCCCCCATCTCTTTATTAGAGCTCTGGTCCCTTTTTATTAAAGCCCTCAGCCCCTTTATTTATCGAAATTATCCTAGTGACTCCAGAGTGCAGCATAAAGTCACGTGACTTTTTCCGTGGATCAGTTTCACTGTTAATCCACACTATATGGGAAAATCCAGCGATCTGCGTGACTTCTAACGAGGTCTGGTCATTAGTGCTAGACTATCCGGGGCCTCACTACCAACCCTGTGGGGTTTTCTCATGTAACAGTGTACAAGGAAAATATCCAGGAAAAGGGGATCCTGAAATAAGTAATCACAGCAAAGAGTCAGTGAAGGATGTCAGGAATCGTTCTGACCAACAGGTGCTGCAGAGTTAGCCGAATTTGGTGCTCTAAATAACGTGTCTAAACACACAACCAGTTCCAGCACCATTGTGTCTAAGAGAAATAAAAAAGTAGACTTGTCTGTCATCCTGTAATTCCTCCCTGTCACAGCACTAACATTGCCTGCATCAGTGTCCTGATGATTGATGTACAGAGTTTGAACTATCAACTGTTATTTACCGACCGTTCACGGTTCTGCTCTGAAACGTTATCCCTTTATTAACAACGTCTGGATTCACTGCAGAGGATGGAACAATGGTGTCACGAGTGACAACAAGTACTAAAGGTAAACCATTTCTTGGGTTACCCTGTGAAACTCCCCCAGTGGTAACTTGGACGGGTCCCGTGCTATCCCCAGGAGAGGAGATGGTAGAGCCCCATAACAAGGCCTCAATCTACCCGCTGTCTCCTCGGCTGTGGGCCTACTCCTTAGATGCTGCACAAGCAGCATGAATTGATGATCCTGTCAGCTGGTCAGAACATGTCAGCATACCCATCTAATGTGCAGCAACTACAAGAAGCTTGCTGTCCACAGGGGACGATATTCCTGCAGAACGATTTCATCACCAAGTAGAATCTACACCACGACGAATTGCTGCGGATTGAAAGGCCAATAGAGGTTCAACGTGCTACTAGATGGGGCCTAATAATGGAGCCAATCAGTGTATATACAAAAGAGTATCACCAATTTTTGTTGCTGTATGACATTTATTCTCATTGTCGCCTTCTGGAGGGGTGATTCTGAGTTATCACAGGGGTCCTGTGATTTTTGTGTATTTTTGTGATCCAGCTGCTGCTAACCTCTGAGGCTCCTGCAATATCTCACCTGTTTCCTCTGCTGAGATACAAGTTACTTAGACCAGGAGCTATACAGAGAGGAGATGATGTAGGACAGCGTGTACCACCTCGTATCCTTCTCTCTCGTCTCCTCTTTATCAAACTTACAATGACATAAAATCAAAGTATAAATGTCGTCCGCCGGTTCTGAGAGCCCTTAATCGCACTTTATCTCCACAAGAGCCCTTCAGCAGCTGTCACATCTCCTCGCACTGCACTCGCAGTCCTTCCGCCTGTATGACAGAAGACTTTTGTAGTGAGAAGAGTCTCAGGGATGCGCTATCCCATCAGTTCAGGATCAGATGAGACCTGCCTGTCATTTGCGCACAAACTTTGTATTAGGTTTTTCATTCCTAAAAAGTCACCTGGTAGTTAGAGAAGAGTCCGAGTCCACCGAAGGAAGCACAGCGAGAAGGATGGATAGGGAAGAAATCCTTCTTCTCTGGTTATATTTACTCTAATGCATTGCTGTGTTTTTCATTTGAGTTTTTCCCGTTAACCCCTTAGTGACATTGCCTATTTTGGACTCAAGGATTTTCATCTCCAATCTTCAAAAATCATAACTTTTTTTATTTTTCAATCGACATGGCCGTATGAGGGCTTGCTTTCTGTGTGGTGAGCTGTAGTTTTTATTGTTATCATTTTTTTGGTACATTTGATGTATTGTATAATGTTTATTAATTTTTTGGGAGGGCAGGAAGAAAAACACATCAATTCTGCCATTGTGAGGTTTTTTTTAGCGTTAATCATGCAGCATAAATGACATGATAATTTTTTTCTTTGGGTTAGTACAATTATGACAAATCCAAAATTATAATTTTTTTTAGGTTTTTCAACTTTTGCACAATAAAAACCCGTTTTTTGGAAAAAAAATATGTCACTGTGTTATCCACAACAATAATCTGGCCGTGGGTAACGCAGTGAATGCTTTCCATAGACTTAACTATTGAAGGCGCAGCCCGACGTCCAGGAATGGAGAATCATAGCGATTCTCTGCTCACCGGATTCAAATTAGAATCCACAGGAGACCTGTCATTTCTTCCCCTGCTCCCCGACGGCAGAGCAATATTCCGCCTTGCCCATGGATAGGCAGCCTAATTTAATGTACCATAACTTTTTTATTTTTCCATGGATGGAGCTCTGTGAAGGCTTGTTCTCTGCATGACGAGCTTTAGTTTTCCAGGTATAAATATGACTGTTTTGATCACTTTTTGGGCCTATTTACTCGTCCGTAGGCGTTTTATGTGCGCCCGCCGGCACTGTAAAAGTGCCTGAACGGCAAAGGCCCCGGCGCATTTACGTTAAGGCCGCAATACCATGGAGCCTGCGGAGGCATTCCCCCTTCCCTCCTCCTTGCCGGCTCACCTCCTCTCTCCTCACCTCCAGCTATTTGCTATGGGAGGGGGCGGGGTGGGGTGGAGCTAAGCTCCTGCCACCTCCACGCCCCTTGTCTGCAGCCAGCAATGGGAGGGGGAGCGGGCGGAGCTCAGCTCCACCCCACCCCTCGCATTGCAAACAGCGGCAGGGGGCCGAGAGGAGATGAGAAGGGGGAGGAAGTTTAGCAGTCACACTGCTAAACTTTCTTCCACCTCCCTTCTCCAGCAGCTAGCATAGGCTCTCATAGGAATCAATGCAGCTGTCGGCGGCGGCATGAAAGCGCTTTTTTTAAAATGGCATGAATGAAATAAAGCAAGCACTCTTTTTGTACAAGAATTCCAGCTCCTCATTCTTTGGAAAATTACTGTTTGTTACAATACCGCAAGGACTGGGCAGTGTATCTGGGAGACAAGGAAGTACTGCATACATTTGATGAGTTGAGCTACTTTTTTCCTTTTTTATAGCAGCCAGATGGTCAGGGATATGTTGATATGTAGCTGTGTACTGTGATGTATTATAACAGCAGTGCGAGGTTTATGTTATTTTTGCTGTCTGCTATGTTATCGTAATCAAGACGGATTTATGGACTTTTACCAAATATGTGGCCTGGACATGGGTTACTGAGATGTGACCACTCATCTGGATGTTGGAAAGATGACGATCCTTTGATGATACAATACCCCTAAGTTGCTAAACAATAAAAACTTTAGCTCGCCAAACAAAAAACAAGCCCTCATATGGCCATGTTGATGAAAAAAATGAAACAGGTTACGGCTCTTGAAAAGCCAACTTTGAGATCCCTATGGACTTAAAGAACTTCTGAGACTCCTAAGTTAATGAACATGAATACTTATCTTCTCACCTTCCCATATATCCTACGGCTTTCATTGAAAATACTGTATAACATATAATCTCTGTGGCCCGATTGGCTTTGATAAAACTGTTTTTATGTGCTTGTTTTGCTGTTGATCAGTGACATCAGATGTAGTTGGTCTATTGATCCCAGGAGCCGAGAGCTCCAGGAGGAATATTATTCAGGACCAGCTCAGAGCACGGAGCTCCAGCAGTTCCTGGGGGAAGAATGGCATATAGCATAATGAGCCAGCAGTCCTTGGGGGCACAAACATTTGCTCTTATGTGTTTTCCAGGCAGAAAGTGTCCTGTTTTTTTAGTAATAAAAGGTGCACATCAGGTCAGCGTGCTCGTTGTCCTGCACATTAACCTGTTCAGCTGTCAATCACACTCTGGCCCTAAAGGGATCTACCCAATAGAACAATCTTTTTCATATATCCTAATAAGCTACATTGACCTCATATAGGGGTTGGGTCTCCCACATAGGACTCTGCTCTACTAGCCAGGAGGAGAGCTGCTGCCAAGGAGCGACTGCTATTTCCAAAGAAAATGGTGCTGCCATGTATTACTTGTACATTGCTGCAATGCATTTGGCTGGGCACCATACAATAGTATATTTCACTTTCAGTCATGACCAGAGGTTTCGGCACTGGGACCCGAAGCAAAAAGCTGATCACCAAAGGGTTTATGTTGGCCACCAAGGCATCTCCCCCAAGAGAGAATTATTTACCTGGGTTTTGGTGGCTGTACGCCCTGCTAAATCCCCTAGAAAAACTACACTGAATGACCCCTTTATTAGATCCTTCAATCTAATAGTGCATTGTATGTCTTTTGCCCTTCAGATCCGCAGCAATTCGTAGTGGCGTCGATTCTTTGACTTTTCTTTTGACATATCCCCAAAATCTTTTTCTATTGCCAAAAGCAATAAAAAAGGATTTTGGGGGTATGTAAAAAGCAAAAGAAAAGTCAAAGATGCTATTGAATGCTTACAAGATGAAAATGGTGAATTGGTTAAGAATGATGTTAAGAAGGCCGAACAATTACATTCCTATTTTGTATCTGTTTTCTCTCAGAAAGTAGATATAACATGAACTGATCTTCCCAGTGCTATTGGGGGAATAAAAGAATGCAAACTACCTATAAGCAGAGAGATGGTGAGTGAACACTTAGCTAACTTACATGAATTCAAGTCTTAACGACCACATGAATTACATCTTAGGATACTAAAGGAAGCAGCAGAGGTAATTGCTGAACCACTCGCCATAATCTTTGAAAATTCCTGGAGAACAGGAGAAGTCCCAGAAGATTGGAAAAGGAAAAATGTTGTCCCTCAAAAAAAGGAAGAAGCTGGATCCAGGAACCAACAGGCCTGTGAGCCTGACTTCTATACTGGGAAAGATCTTTGAACAAATTATTAAACAACATGTATGCAAGTTCTTGAATAAAAATGGAGTAATTAACCCGAGCCAGCATGGGTTTGTAACAAATAAGTCATCTCAGATGAATCTAATTTCCTTCTATAGCAGAATCACTGACCGGGTTGATCAGGGAAATGCGGTGGATATAGTATATCTTGACTTTAGTAAAGCATTTCACAAAGTATGTCATATCATACTAATTGAAAAAATGACCAAATAGAGGATTGACAAGGCAACTGCTAGGCCCCCTGTCCATGGTAGTGATTTAGCCGGTGGTAAACCGACGGCGAATCACGCCAGCCAACGCTTCCCATAGCATTGCTATGGAAAGCGCCGGCACCTGTCCACAAGCGGAGAACCATGCTGCGAATTGCCCCGATTCTCCGCGGTCAGCCTATCTATTAGATAGGGCTGACCGGTGGAGATTCCGCGGCGGCTCCTGCTTCCGGGCAGCGGCTCCCACGGCGGAGCTTCGCCGCGGGATACCGCATCGCCCGTGGACAGCCGGCCTTAAGTGGATTCACAGCTGGCTGAGTGATTGTACTCAAAGAGTCGTCATAAATGGCTGCACATCCAAATGGAAGAATGTATCAAGTGTAGTACCACAAGGCTCTGTCCTAGATCTGGGCAAGAAAAATGAAAAAGCACATACAGAATGGGAGGAATTGGTCTAAGCAGCAGCACATGTGAAATAGACTTGGGTATACTAATAGATCATAGACTGAACATGAGTCAACAATGTGATGCAGCAGCCAAACAGGCAACACACAATTCTGGGATGTACCTTATTAGGAGAAGCATAGAGTCTAGATCACGTGAGGTAATTATTCCCCTCTACTCTTCTTTAGTCAGACTAAGGGTGGCTTCACACAAGCATGTTTTTGTGCATACATAGGTGCGTACATAAGTGCGCACCCATGTTCATGCAAAAACACGCGTGAATGCAGGTCTGTGCATCGCCTTCAATGAAGCTGCAGCTGCTGCTGGCGGCTTCATTAAAGATAATGGTCTGCTGGCACCCCCGAATTGTTTTTCAAGGAAAAGCTTTCCATATAATCTCTTCCCTGAAAAACAAGAATTTTACTGTAAAAAAAAAAATACTTACCTGTCCGCCGCTGCCATGTCCCCGTGGGGATGAAGAACACATCTGCCGTATGCGGCAGCTGCTTCCTCCATCCCTGCGAGGAAAAAGAATTCCCTGCTGCACCTGCCACATCTGTGACAGATGCAGAAAAGGAATTCTTCATCCCTGCGGGGAATAAAGAATTCCCTACCACAGCTGTCACAGATGACAGCTGCAGTAGGGGATCATGCTGCCATCATCCTGTAATTGTTTTTCAGGGAAGGGCTTTAAATATAAGCCCTTCCCTGATAAACAAGGAAAAGTGGTGTTGAAAATACAAAAAAATCTATACTCACCTTTCTTCAGCTGCCGGGGCTCAGCCACGTCCAGCTGACTCTTCTCCTGCACTGCTGTGAGGAGTATTTAAAATCCCGGCCTGCTGAATAGGCTGCCTCTGATTAGCTGAAAACTGTTACCAATCAGAGGCAGCTCTCAGCTATTGAATGACAGCTGAGAGCTGCCTCTAAATGGCCCCTGCGCTCAGCCAATCAGAGGCAGCACTGATCCATTCATGAATTCATGAATGGGTGAGTGAGTGCTGCCTCTGATTGGCTGAGTGCTGGGACCAATCAGAGGCAGCTCTCAGCTATTAAACAGACTCCGCTTGAAAATCACGGCGCTGGAAAGCGCCACAATCGAGCGTCTGTCTGAGAGGCTCTTTGAAAACAATGGGAGCGTTATGCTGCGATTAACGTGGGTTTTTATCGCGGGAAAAAGCGCCCGTGTGGGAGTGGCCATAGGGCTCATTCACACAGGCGTATTGTCACAGTGTATTACGTTAATTGCAGAAAAAAGCAGCTGTGTGAGGGAGGCCTTAGGCTACTGTCACACACACCGTTGGTAAAACGCCGCATTTATCAGCATTTTTTAATGTACCTCATCATCCATCACAATGGGGCACATTAAAAGACACTGACAAACGTACCATGCGTTCAAAAATGCAGCTCGAAATCGCTGTAAAATGCAGCGTTTAACTGAACGCATGTGTAAGAGCGGCCTTACAAGCATCATAATGTGGCGTGGCAGTGAGAATATAATAATTCAATACCGCAGAGGTCCAGAGTTGTGTATTGCAGTCAGAGCTTCGCCCAACAGCATCACCCTGAACTGAGGGTTGGTGATGTGACAACCATGTAGCTATGGTTTTAGATGGGAGGTGTGGTGACCCTTGGTGGAGTAACAGGGAAAGTCTCATCTGTTAAGTATCCATCCACTGCATGACATGAACATATTAATTAAGGAGCCAGGAGTTCAGTGAGCTGTTCTACCTGGGGACACAGAAAGCCTGTCTGTGTGAGGCTTAAATATGAACTGTGAGCAATGTAAGGTTGTCAAGTGTGTTTCTCAGCTGGCAGGTAGCAGCTCTCCAGCTATTAAGGAGGGTTGTACTTTGCATTGTCTAGCGCTGGACAGGCAAGGACATTTGTTCTTGCTGTGTTAGATTACTGCAGTGGTGGTCTCTGCCACCACTAGACTAGAACTACAGAGCAAGTGAGTTAAATGCTTCTGGGGTTGCTACTCAGCTGGCTTACAGGTGGCAATTATCATGGTCGATAAAAAATAAATACTGGCTGGGCAGCAACCCGTCGCCCCTTCTGAGGTCCTGCCTGAGGCAGCAGTCTGAGGTTGCCTCATGTAGGGGCGCTCCTGGTAGCCCATAGAACATTTAGCCTTTAGGGGAAACATATACTTCTATGGTATGATATTGGAAGCCTAAGTTTCATGGTGCCAGACATCGCATGAGTAAAACTGCCAAGCAGTCTGAGCCTAAGGGATTAACTACCACAAGGAAAATGACAAAACAGCTGCAAATTCAGCAATTTTCTGGTCTGTAATTAAGTATAAATTTAAAAAAAAGAGAAAAAAATTGTGCGCCGGGTCACAGGCCCATTACCCTGTAAATGGAGGCAGAGTAGGGGAAATGCTCACTGTTTAATAAATCATAAAATGCCAGCACTCTCCCTGCTGCTTAATATCCCTCCTGCGACTGCTAATAAATTAATCCAACGCGAGCAGGCGGCTCCATAATGAGGAGACGGAATATTGCTTAGGGCGATATGTGGGCACTGCATGCTTAACCTCTACACTGCTGGAATCTGTGCAGCACAGCGTTGGTCACCGCTGGATGGCAGGAAATTCTACACTGTGATGTGTTGTACTGTAGCCTTGTTTCACGAAGATCATCATGAGGACTCCTTGCCTGATAATGGCGAATTGTCCTCCTTAAAGGAGCCCTCTCTTGGAATGAGTCACCATTTTCACTATTGTCACAGCATGGGCAGGTGAGACAGGAATCAAGATACGCTGCAGTCACCAGCCTATATATTTTGAGATAAACTTGAGATGAAGTTGCTGTAGAAGCTTCTGTTAATAGATAAGCAATATGCAGTTATACAGAAACGTTAGACAACCCAACTGGCTCTAATTAAGAGTCTGCTTAAGGGCTCTTACCCACGAGCGGAAATACGGAGACAGCGTTTTTATGTTTTCACACCCGCTCCATATAAGCGCCTGAATGGACATTTTTCTGCAATCATGGCCAGCGTTTTCTCGTCCAGTCACACGACCATGAGCGTCGTTTTTATCGAAAAAATACGTCGCACCCCGGGAAACGCTTGCTCTGCCAAAATCCTCCGGATGCCTTCTAGTGCCTATATAGAGACACCTGTAAGCTTTTCGCAGCGTTGGATGCTGCAAGAATGCCTCCCCCTCTGTTCTCTTTCCCTGCTTCCAAAGGAGTCTATAGGACCCGCAGGCGTATATTGGCCAAAACATAATTCCAGAACTATGTTTTGGCTGAGCGTATATGCGCTGGCTGCGTATATGTTCTTTTTTTTTGCGCTGCTGGCGTATTTTCGCCCGTGTAAACAGCTGCATTGGAAACCATGCGCCATATATGCGCTCATGGGAATGAAGCCTAAGGATGGTTTCACATAGCCGAGAATCTCATGCGAGATTTGTGCATTGCGGGACACACAAATCTTGCACGAATATGAACTCTTTTGAATGGGGGCACACACATGAGCAATTTTTTTCCCCATATCGCACAGCGATGCAGGAAAACAAATAGTCACACGTCCTATCTTTGAGCGTTCCCTCATATCGCATTACAGGCAAATTGGCACAGCAAAGCATTGCACCACATGCTAGGTGCATGCAAGAGCAATGCGAGGTTCCACGAAGTCATGGGAGATGTTATTGAAACAAAAATGCCTTGCATCCACATGAAAGTTGCATGTTGGTGAGCACGATATCACCATCGTATTAAATATGGCCCCATATCCCACTCGCCTGTGTGAAATTAGCCTAACTTTACCATGAGCAAGGGATGGAAAAAATCTGTTAAAAATCACAGAAATAACCACACACTTCACCTATACAAAACGTGGTAGTACCACCCAACATTTCAACTCAGCAATGGCGGTCGCCCACATACAGGCGAAAAGTAATACAAGTGTCCAAAAGCGTCCACAACTGGTGGATGAATATGTGTGCCTCTGGTGTGTGCTTGAGCTTGCGTATTTTATCTGGCAGGCCTGTGTTTAAGTCACTATCTGTGTGCACATGTCTGGCCTTTCCTGAGGACCTACCTCACTTACTTATCTCCAGCATGTTCGGTACAGTAATGTAGGTGATGCATCTTTGGACGTCTATTGAGGGTACCCCGATTCTCAGAGCTGCAGGACAATGTGACTTCATTGTAGCAGCCTCTCTAGCTGTAGTACCTGCAGCTTTGTCCTCTGTGTGGCGTGGGTTCTGGCATGTTATTGAGCTTCTCAAACTCCGGTTGCCTCAATTCTTGTCCCACTGCCCCGCTCTAACAGGCACAGATTCTCCAGGACACATCCTCCATGGCTCCCCAAGCTGACTCCTCACTCCTGTGGACGGGAGGCAGTTACAGGTCTTGTTCTGGGACCAAGGGGATATACGTTATTGTAGTGACACTGGCTACTCATAAGACTGAGTATCCCTGAAATATTTGTAATGGAAACCCTATCTGAAACACTGACCCTAACAAACAATGAGAGGGCACCAAGACCTGGAGAAGAAGAAAACAAATAGAGCTGACAGAAACAGGAAAAAGCAAACAATAAACCCGATATCACACTCATCAATGTGAATCTGGCCTTAGGAACGTTCTACAACTACTGTATAAATGTTGGCAATTGGGTAGTTTGAAGTCTGTTGCTAAGGAGCAGCTAAACACATTTCTGATTTTCATTGAAGAAATCTCTACAGAGATAAAGTTTTAATTTCCATGAAGTATTTCAATATTTATTGTACAATCTAAATATTTCTCCAATTAGATTGTTGGAGGACACATAAGGGATTCAGAGAAATAATTAATTCTGCTCAGCACATGATGTACAACATCCAGTATGAAGAGAAGAGGATATAAAGGTTAGGAGCTCCTAAGAGATGTTCCTGCAAACACTACCCTGACCAGAAAGTTTCATGTAAAGCATTTCAATTAAGAACAGAGCACTTTTTTAAATGACATGATTGGCTATTTCAGTGATACAATCTGATTTGTGGTATTTGCAGCTTTCGTTCTTCTTTCTTTCATGTTGGATATTAGCAGCTTATAGAAATATAGCAACTTCTCCTATCACAGAAATTTATGATTTTCTGCCCATAGAAAGTTTCCAAAAAGTCAGAGCACACACTCCTGTCAGCAGTCCTTGTGCTGAGCCAGCAGAGCTGGGAGCGTCAGGTGGGTGGTGCACCCGAACAACTGTCAAGTGATTACTTTAACACACACACAATACAAGTGTTCAACAAAGAGGGAGCAATTTACTTCTTCACAGGTAAATTACATCTTTACAGGACTCTCCTTCCTAGAGGAACTGTATTGTCAGTAATGTATGTACACAGTGACTATACCTGCAGAATAGTGAATGCAGCTCTGAAGTATAATACAGGACATAACTCAGGATCAGTACAGGATAAGTAATGTATATACATAGTGACTCCACCAGCAGAATAGTGAGTGCAGCTCTGGAGTATAATACAGGATGTAACTCAGGATCAGTACAGGATAAGTAATGTATGTACACAGTGACTATACCTGCAGAATAGTGAGTGCAGCTCTGGAGTATAATACAGGATGTAACTCGGGATCAGTACAGGATTAGTAATATATATACACAGTGACTCTACCAGCAGAATAGTGAGTGCAGCTCTGGAGTATAATATAGGATGTAACTCAGGATCAGTACAGGATAAGTAATTTATATACACAGTGACCCCTCCAGCAGAATAGTGAGTGCAGCTCTGGAGTATAATACAGGATGTAACTTAGGATCAGTATAGGATAAGTAATGTACGTACACAGTGACTATACCTGCAGAATAGTGAGTGCAGCTCTGGAGTATAATACAGGACATAACTAAGGATCAGTACAGGATAAGTAATGTATGCACACAGTGACTCCACCCGTAGCAGAATAGTGAGTGCAGCTCTGGGGTATAATACAGGATGTAACTCAGGATAAGTAATGTATGTACAGAGTGACTCTACCAGCAGAAGAGTACAGCTCTGGAGTATAATACAAGATGTAACTCAGGATCAGTACCGGATAAGTAATGTATGTACACAGTGATTCAACCAGCAGAATAGTGAGTGCAGCTCTGGCGTATGATACAGGATGTAACTCAGGATCAGTACAGGATAAGTAATGTATATACACAGTGACTCCACCAGCAGAATAGTGACTGCAGCTCTGGAGTATAATACAGGATGTAACTTAGGATCAGTACAGGATAAGTAATGTATGTACACAGTGACTCCACCAGCAGAATAGTGAGTGCAGCTCTGGAGTATAATACAGGATGGAACTCAGGAACAGTACAGGATATAACTCAGGATCATGTGAAAGTATTGAATTATATTTTATGCAGTAGTATCATAAGAAATAAGTGAGTTAAAGACGCATTGTAGCTCAATCTTATTAACAGGGTCCCAGACGCTGAGCATGCAGCTTTGTAATAATAACCTTTGTAATGTTTTACTAAGACAGAAGTATCACACATGCTATGTTGACTGTGGGGGATAGCACAGTATAACACTTCTTACATTGCAATTATCAGTTGAGTGTTTCTTGTTCTCCAATGCATTGTAATAATATTAATAATTAGGCATACCTGATTGATAAGGCTGCATTAAGTGATTACTTTAATACGTTCTGACATGAAAAAAAAATTTACTCACCTTGCCTGGTCAGGACCATTCGCCAGGCATGTCCCCTCCATCCAGCATCTTGTGTGGCTTCTAGAAGCAGAGCAGGAGCCGTCAAAATGACCGCTTCCTGCTCTGCTCCGTCTGTCAGCCACTTCCGAGGTGAACAGACGGGCCACCCACAGCAAGCACGTCACAAGCAGTGCTTGCTGTGGGCGACCCGTCCGTCCTGGCTAAACTCCGAAATTCTGCGCGTGCACAGTGGAGACGTGGCCCATCCGGACTCCTGTCAGAGGGCACCTCTCCACTGCGCATGCACGCAATCCTGGAGGGGGGCGGCCCATCTCAGCTCGTCGGACAAAGAAGACTGCCTGCTGGAAGATGACCCCCTGATGACAACAACAACAGAACACAAGGTAGGTATTATGTTTTTATGCTTTAACAGCCAAAAATCGTGGGTTTCCTGTGTCCATTAGGCAGACCAGGGAACAATGGATGTTAAAGCATAAAAACATTATTCTTGTCAGAACCCCTTTAACAATCAGTACAGGGTACGTAATGTAATGTATGTGCACAGTGACTCCACCAGAAGAATAGTGAGTGCAGCTCTGAAGTATAATACAGGATGTAACTCAGGATCAGTACAGTATAAGAAATATATGTACACAGTGACTCCAGCAGCAGAAGAGTGAGTGCACCTCTGGAGTATAATACAGGATGTAACTCAGGATCAGTACAGGATAAGTAATGTATGTACACAGTGACTCCACCAGCAGAATAGTGAGTGCAGCTCTGGAGTATAATACTGGACGTAACTCAGAAGCAGTAATGGATCAGTAATGTAATATTAATACAGTGATTCCACTGTTTGTATGGCTGAATTTTGTATGTAGCCTGTAAATGGTGCTCTGATGAGGACACATGGTATAGGTGTCTCCACTTAATTTGTTTTTATTTAAATTTTCTTCCATATTGCTTGTGCTGCTGACAAGCCTTTTCATTCTGTTAACACCCCCTCCTCCCACCAAGGAGAGTTTCACTAATTCTGGAAAAAGTTATTTATACAATATCACTGTTCCTAATTAAAATGGCTACAGGGACCGACACTTAAATTAACTGGAGGCTGAATAACCAATTTCTGTGGCCGACCATGAAATAGGCACTTATCAAATGACGCTTGTCAACAGGCTGCTCAGATTAATGAGAGCCTTAATTTCTCTGCTCTATACAAGTGGTTCATTCCACATTGTGGTGACATGGAGAAGACTCGTCCAATCTATCGAAGCCTGCCTAAAAATGTTATCAGGAAAGGAGATTTTTTTTTCTTTTTTCAGCTTACTGGTCGGCAATTAGATGTCTTGATTCGGTGTAGTGGGAAAAAGTAAAAAATCTTGTGCAATTATCTTTGACGTAAAGCTATGGAAATGTAACTTATTCATGTACTTCAGAATCTATAATGTATGGCGGATAGGGAAAACCGCTACGAAAATTGGAAAAGTTTTTAGCAGGTGGAGATTTAAAGGTAATTATGGCAAGCAAGGTCCTGAATGTATTACATTACGTTGACAAAAGTATTGGGACGCACATAGAAGGTGATGAAATTGGATTTTCTTCCCATTTTTCAGTCCGGTGTTGGGCCACCTTTGGCCTCAATGACTGCAGAAACCCTGCCAGGCCGCTTTCCACCAAATTCCCATAGATATGTGGAGGGATTTACCTCCATTCCTGGAGGAGAGGTTCAGATAGTGATGTAGGGGATGATGGCCGTGCTGGGCGCGCGCAGATACAATGTTCTAGTTCGTTCCAAAGATGCTTGATGGGATTCAGATCCTGACTTTGGGCTGGCCAATGAAGTTTGCAGACCTTCTGCTTCTCAAACCAAGCCTCAATACTGCTTGCTGTATGACATCGTCAGGGGCTGATTGGGAATCCAAAGTGGGTCCATGTTGTAGATAGGCAAAAACTGGCAGGAAGTGGGGCAAAAGAAGTAGGCGGGGGTCTTCAGGCATGTCCCAGATATATGTCTATTGAGCTGAGTCTTCAGCATGACCTAATAGATTACTGGCAATAATTCTTTGCTATACTGAGCAAATCAAAGTATTATAAAAGTGTGACATCCTTGGTGGGACTAAGGCTAATGTCGCACGAGCAAGCGCGATATTGGACCGTGAATCACGCCCCGATGTTGTGTGATTTTGCCACAGATGCGAGGCGTTTTTGTTTCAAAACTGCCTCACATCACTTTGGGGAGGTAGCAATCCCTGCCATGGCTGTCATCGCTGAGTTTCTCCCATTGTTTTCAGTGGGGAAACCTTGCATAGCATCACATTGCACCACGTGCAGCTAACATGTGGTGCATTGCTGCCGCAGGCCCCATTGTAAACAACAGGAGATGCAATGCGAGAACACGCTACAAGATAAGACGTGCCGCAATTTGTTTTGCTCATGTGTATGACCCTATTCAAAAGAGTCGGGTTCATATTCATGCTAGATTTGTGCGTCTCGCAACACACAAATCTCGCACGAGTTTCTCGCCCATGTGAAGCTGGCCTAAGAAAAGTGTATTAACGTCTTTAGGACCAGAGTGTTTTTGCTGTAAAGGACCAGACACTTTTTAGGGATTTTACCCATGTGGTGGTTTTACTGTCCTATTTTTTTTTCTTCAGCTACCAAAATTATTTTCGCTGCAGTTTTTTCCAATGACATTTAGGGCTATTTTTAAATATCTTTTTTTCACTGACATTTTTGTTTTATTGGGGGTAAAAAGCACCCAAAAATGTTTTTTCTTTTTATTTAAAGTTGTTCAGTTTTAAAGTATATTTACCCTAATATAAACTTTGGGAATGAGTTCCTCATTTTGTTTCAGATGTTTTGATATATAATTTATAGTTTTGAATTACAGGGTGCATATGGCAATGGTTTTGGTTGGTGTCGGCAGTGGGTCATTTTCTTTTTTAACCTATTTTTGTAACAATTTTTTTACCATCTATGACCCTCATGACCTTCATGACATCATATAAGACCTCTGGGGGTCATTCATATGGTCTTTTATTTTTCCCATACTTTTCTTCTGTAGCTGAGGCATCCATAGGAGCCCCAGTTACAGGGGAAAACATCCCCCTGCAATGACCAAAGTCACTAACAGAGCTGATCTGGATCTGCAAGGACCCTGCAGCTCTGCTGGAGCAGGGGACACCCTGCTATTTACCCAGAAAAGGAGAAGGTAGAAGCAGTTGAAAAACACCTCCTCCTTCTCATCCGGGTCCTCAGATGTGTCTGACAGCCCAGAACCCGACCTGCTCTTGATTGATTGCAGAAACAGAGGCTTTAATCCCATGTTCTACTTCTGCTATCGGTCCAGGATCAAATGCCATATATTTACCGTGGTTGGTCCTTAAGGGGCTAAAAATGTATATGATATAAAAAAATATATATTTTTAGGGTAAATTTTGTAAAAGTGAAAAAATACACAGTATGACTGCAATCATTGAATAATTACTTCTATACTGTCACTGAACAAAACCCACTATGCCAAAACTAACATTGCCAATAATAAAACTATATACAGGCAAAATAATACCGCTACACTGTGAATACATAATACCATCACACAGAGATTAATACTGACACTGAAAAAAGACCACTATTAGGATCAATATTACTAATAATAACACTAAATGAGGGCCAAATAATACTACTACACCATGATCACATATTACCATAGTATTGCTTAAAAAAACACTATACATAAAACAATATTACCCCATACTGTGACCATATAGCAGTATATATACCAGCTCTACAAAGGTGCTCAGCATAAGTAATAAGTACCATTACATCCATTAATTACAGCTGACATCCTCTCTGACTGGAGCCGTTCACTTACTCTTTTCTTTTCCATCCAGCACACATACAATGATATCTTCTCCTGGTCACAACTTGCCTAAATAATTTGACAAAGACATCTTGGACTCCTCATTTTTCCAGCCAACTGGCTTTGCTTACCAAGCCTCGAGATAATCATCCCATCCACAGTGCCCCGCTCAGTAATAATACCCTGACTCCACTAAGTAAAATTGCCCCATGAAAGCCTACGTTAAAGGTGTAATCTAATTTTGGCTTTTCAAGTTCGAAATTGAAAAACCCGGAAGTTCTGTTACAACCACCTGTCAGAAAGAGACAAGCACTAATGCAGCACTCTGTCCGAAGCTCTCATTGACATGAATGGAAGCTATGGAAACAGCGTAGCACAGCACGATTGGTGGGGGGACCAATACTTTTGTCAACACAGTGTAATTAGAATCAGAGGATCGGGTAGAATGTTCCTCCTCGTCTAGGTACACAATGTTACAATGACATTTCTAGATACATGAAATATTGAGGCTGTTGGCTCTTAGTGTAAAAACATCAGGTTCTGAAGATTTTTAAGTGCCCCCCACGGCTACGAGATCAAGCATGTAAATAGCCACTAATTTAGCCTTCTGATTTCTCGATGGGAAACAACCCGTAAGTTTTGTAAACACAGAAACCGAGGTCATTTGCATCTGTTTTGCAAATATTAAGTTTTCGTGTGTGAATTAATTTATTTAAAATTGCATTTTCGTGCGTGAAAAACACAGCGTTTTTCGTGCGTTTTCTGCGCCTTTTTCGCGGCGGTTTTCACGCCTTTTTCGTTAATTTCCATTGACAATCATGGCCATTGGGTAGGCGCCCTAAGGGTGACTACCCACTACAGTTTTTTTTCACTGCGAAATTCACAGCGGGCCACTGCTGTGTATTGGCAAAGAAATAAGCAAAAACGATGAAAACTATCAATCGCTGTAAAATGCTCAGAACGACTAATAACTAGTGATGAGCGAGTATACTCGCTCATCTCTACTAATAATGCTTAAATAGGGCCAGCTGCGTTCGTTTCCCAGCGTTGTACGCCGAGTAACCCCCTCCCTTTTCTTCAGCTTCCATAGAAGTCTACAAGAGCTTACTGCATATCTCAGCAAAAAATAGGGCAAGACCTATCTTTTCACGCTGCATATAAAACCGGTGAATTGTGCTATTTTTTCCCAGCGCAATTTTCTGATGTGGCCAAAATCGTTCTTCTGAATGAATATATTGGAATCCAATACAAAGCATGGTCATGATTTTTGGGCGATTTTTTTTTTTTTTTTTTTTTTTTTCCCACACGGCTAAATGCCAGCGTAAATACGGTCATGTGAATAATCCCTAAGAGTCTTATGCAGGGCTTTTATAGGTTTTAGATTTGTTATACACCAGTTTTAAGGATTTTTGCAAAAGTTTGGTGAACCGGCCTAACCATGCTTTTCAGAACTTTGCTCATCACTACTGATAGATGCCTGAATTAGGTATAACATAGTGTATTCATTTTACCTAGAATGTTCCTTTAAGACAATGTGTCTAATACATGCGCTTTCCCTTTAAATATAACTTTTTGAATTTCTCAATTTAGGAAGTTTGTAGCTGCATGAAAGCTTCTCAGCATTTGATCATTTCTTTTAAAATGTTCTTAAGGACATGGAGTTCTAGGTGATATAACATATTTCGGCAAAGCAGTCAGTGGTAATTAAGGGGGGGAAGTCATGTATGTGAAATGTCAATGGCTGAATAATCCCAGAGATGCATGTGTGACACTGTCTGCACCCGCTCACTATAGATATCCCAGACATCATTATCATGTAGGCAGGTGTCAATATGAAGAACACAGATGATCTATACATGGAGATAATAAGTTCCTTGCTCTGCGCTCGGCTTCATTGCAGGATTAATATTCCGCTCCTGCGCAGGAATTCACGAGAACGTCTCCTTTATTAGGAAGGATGAGGAAATAACAAAGAAACGTTCTGTTTATAATAGAGCAAATCCCTTTCAAGGACCCCGTACCCAACCCCCGGCCCATGCTAATTCATATTAATGTGAGAGCTCTCTTCCCAGCGTAGCGGTGGTTAAGAAACAACACGAAACATGAGGCTCCATGATAATAAGACTGTTATTTAGTATAAATTGGATGAACTTGGACGGAGTGTGTTCTGTAATGGGAGCCAAGTCAGAAATAAAGATTCAGAACCAAATTGTTTTAACTCTTATGTTCCTGAAGGCAGCAGAAAGAGAACCGTGTCATAACATCTTCCTTCTATATTGTTAGACAATTCTTGTACATAGATGGACAGCATTATAATAGTTATATTCTTGTACATAGGGGGCAGTATTATAGTAGTTATATTCTTGTACATAGGAGCAGTATTATAGTAGTTATATTCTTGTACATAGGGGGCAGTATTATAATAGTTATATTCTTTTACATAGGGGGCAGTATTTTAGTAGTTATATTCTTATACATAGGGGACAGTATTATAGTAGTTATATTCTTATACATAGGGGACAGTATTATAGTAGTTATATTCTTGTACATAGGGGGCAGTATTATAGTAGTTATATTCTTGTACATTGCAGGCAGTATTATAGTAGTTACATTCTTGCACATAGGAGGTAGTATTATAGCAGTTATATTCTTGTACATAGGGGGCAGTATTATAGTAGTTATATTCTTGTACATAGGGGCAGTATTATAGTAGTTATATTCTTGTACATAGAGACCGTATTATAGTAGTTATATTCTTGTACATAGGGGAGCAGTATTATAGTAGTTATATTCTTGCACATAGGAGCAGTATTATGGTAGTTATATTCTTGTACATAGAGACCGTATTATAGTAGTTATATTCTTGTACATAGGGGAGCAGTATTATAGTAGTTATATTCTTGCACATAGGGGAGCAGTATTATAGTAGTTATATTCTTGTACATAGAGGGTAGTATTATAGTAGTTATATTCTTGTACATAGGGGGCAATATTATAGTAGTTACATTCTTGTACATAGGGGGCAGTATTATAGTAGCTATATTCTTGTACATAGAGGGCAGTATTATAGTAGTTATATTCTTGTACATAGGGGGCAGTATTATAGTAGTTACATTCTTGTACATAGGGGGCAGTATTATAGTAGCTATATTCTTGTACATAGCGGGCAGTTTTATAGTAGTTACATTCTTGTACATAGGGGGCAGTATTATAGTAGTTATATTCTTGTACATGGGAGTCAGTATTATAGTAGTTATATTCTTGTACATAGGGGGCAGTATTATAGTAGATATATTCTTGTACATAGGTGGCAGTATTATAGTAGTTATATTCTTGGCCATAGCAGGCAGTATTATAGTAGTTACATTCTTGTACATAGGGGGAAGTATTATAGTAGTTATTTTCTTGTACATAGGAGGCAGTATTATAGTAGTTATATTCTTGTACATAGGGGCTAGTACTATAGTAGGTATATATTCCTGTACATAGGGGGCAGTATTATAGTTTTTATATTCTTGTACATAGGGGACAGTATTATAGTAGTTATATTCTTGTACATAGGAGGCAGTATTATAGTAGTTATATTCTTGTACATAAGAGCAGCATTATAGTAGTTATATTCTTGTACATAGGGGACAGTATTAAAGTAGTTATATTCTTGTACATAGGGGCAGTATTATAGTAGTTATATTCTTGTACATAGAGACCGTATTATAGTAGTTATATTCTTGTACATAGGGGAGCAGTATTATAGTAGTTATATTCTTGCACATAGGAGCAGTATTATAGTAGTTATATTCTTGTACATAGAGGGTAGTATTATAGTAGTTATATTCTTGTACATAGGGGGCAATATTATAGTAGTTACATTCTTGTACATAGGGGGCAGTATTATAGTAGCTATATTCTTGTACATAGAGGGCAGTATTATAGTAGTTATATTCTTGTACATAGGGGGCAGTATTATAGTAGTTACATTCTTGTACATAGGGGGCAGTATTATAGTAGCTATATTCTTGTACATAGCGGGCAGTTTTATAGTAGTTACATTCTTGTACATAGGGGGCAGTATTATAGTAGTTATATTCTTGTACATGGGAGTCAGTATTATAGTAGTTATATTCTTGTACATAGGGGGCAGTATTATAGTAGATATATTCTTGTACATAGGTGGCAGTATTATAGTAGTTATATTCTTGGCCATAGCAGGCAGTGTTATAGTAGTTACATTCTTGTACATAGGGGGAAGCATTATAGTAGTTATTTTCTTGTACATAGGAGGCAGTATTATAGTAGTTATGTTCTTGTACATAGGGGCTAGTACTATAGTAGGTATATATTCCTGTACATAGGGGGCAGTATTATAGTTTTTATATTCTTGTACATAGGGGACAGTATTATAGTAGTTATATTCTTGTACATAGGAGGCAGTATTATAGTAGTTATATTCTTGTACATAGGGGACAGTATTAAAGTAGTTATATTCTTGTACGTGGAGGACAGTATTATAGTAGCTATATTCTTGTATATAGGAGGCAATATTATAGTGATTATATGCTTGTACATAGGGGGCAGTATTATAGTAGTTATATTCTTGTACATAGGGGACAGTATTATTGTAGCTAGATTTTTGCACATGGAAGCAGTAAAATTATAGCTATATTCTTGTACATATGAGCAGTATTATAGTAGTTATATTCTTGTACATAGGAGGACAGTATAATAGTAGTTATATTCTTGTATATAGGAGGCAATATTACAGTGGTTATATTCTTGTAAATGGGGGGCTGTATTACAGTAGTTATATTCTTGTACATAGGGGGCAGTATTATAGTAGTTATATTCTTGTACATAGGGAGCAGTATTATAGTAGTTATATTCTTGTACATAGGGAGCAGCATTATAGTAGTTATATTCTTGTACATAGGGGGCAGTATTATAGTAGTTATATTCTTGTACATATGAGCAGTATTATAGTAGTTATATTCTTGTACATAGGAAGACAGTATTATAGTAGTTATATTTTTGTACATAGGGGGCAGTATTATAGTAGTTGAATAGCTACTATAGAATCTAAATCTGCTTTCGATCAACCCTCTCTTCTTGCAGTGCTTTCCTATGGTACTTTTTGTTTATGCATAGGGAAGTGATGTAGGAATACCAGCACTTGCCACTAGGGCATTTGCTATTACCTGGCTAGATGTTCGCCTGACTGCTCTAAGAAACGAAAAGGAGGGACTGTTGTAATAATAATAAATGTGTTTCTTAAAGCAGCCTAGGCAAAGACGTGTGTGTATGTGTGTATATATATATATATATATATATATATATATGCATACATACTGTTATATCCACCTTCATAGGAAATAGCTAGCAGTTAAACTGTAAACGTGTTCGTGTACAACATCAAAATGTGTTAGAATCATGTGTATGCCTCCTACACATGATTCTCACAGAGCAGTTGCATATTCTGATTGGATAAGCTGCTCCCTTACAGTTAAGATTATACCTCTGCAAAATCTTTCACTTTTGATACTTTACTAACATGTGAATTACCATATTATTGTATTAACCAATCCTGTATGAGCACAATAACTCTTTTTGTATACTCCTATTTTGTGATGTAACATTTGTCCTTAAAAGTGAATGTATTCTTCTGAATAAATCAGATGGGTAAGAGAGAATGACTGATAACATGAGTCAGGGCTCAGTCCCACGGGCGCATCGGCGCCCGTGTTACTGCAGGAGGAAGACGGCCGTACCTCAAGACGGACGTCTCTCTGCAGCACCGGGAGAAAGAACATGTGATCGGCTTCATTGCTGGTCATGTACGGGTGCCGATGCGCCCGTGTGACTGAGCCCTCAAATACATTTTCATGCAGTAAGCTTCTCATTATAACCAATTTGGAGCAGACTGGTGAAATCATCTGGAATATGATAGTATTCCCATAACCTCTGGTGCCCGACTTGGAAAAACTGACAAGTGGCCTGGAAATACAAACCCAACCAATGTGCATGCGGTTTGCCGGACGTCAACAATGGGGACAGGCTGCAGTGAAAAAGGTGAGCATTGTTTTTCCCTCCCCCATTGTTCGTCCAGCGTTCTACTTGCCAAGGCTTGGGTGAGTAATTTCCATCTAAAGGGTTAATTTTTGTAAAATGGTCACTTGTCTATAAGAACTCCGAATTGTGATTTCACTGATTTTGTGTTGCTATGAGCTGTGAAATTGTTGTTTAGACATGAGATAAGGTGTCTCATCATCCTTAGTAGCGTTTATCTTAGTTCCAAATCTGGACGCAGATTTGATGGCTTCTTGAGATAAGTGAATGGTATCTTCAGATAAGAAACGTTTATTCTCAAGGTTAATTTAACTACTACGGGCAGATTGCGAAATAGTTGGCAGTGAAAGCAGACCATAGAGGGTTTTATTTCTGGCCTAAATAATGGGTAACGATGACTTTAAAATGGATGATGATGAAGATAAGATGTTCACAGCAGAAGAAATAATACAAAGTGTTGAAGGTAGGAGGCGTGTAGAGTAAATTAAGAGATTGATGGAAATAGCAGACTGTTAAGATGTGAAGGTTTGAAAAGTGTGTTAGATGATAAAGAAGGAATTTTGGCTGATAGATGATTGCTCAAGTCTGCAGAGACCCAGTGAAGAATGTTTCAGTAGGTGACGTAAAGTTGAAGAAAGATAGTTGCAGTTACAAGATTGCGATTGTTCCATCGGCCAGCCCTTCTTCACCATCTGAGGGCACCGCCCTGGCCGTGTCACGGATTATGTTTTATCCCTATTGCCCTGCCCCTAGATAGCTGTGTTGTTATTGTGGCTAATAGCAGTCTGCATACTTTGATATGTTTTTAGTATGTAGTATTCCTGGACCCATCTGTTACCATCGCCCAGTCAGGCCATGCCTTTGGTGGCCATTTCAGTGCCAGCCATGGCCCAGCGGACATCTTAGAATCTGCTGTAACGATACCTTCGGCCACTGCCCAGGCGCCATCTTAGCTCCACAGCAGAAATTAGCTGGCTTCTCACCCCCCATCGATGTACCTTTTACCTGGCATTCTAAGGTTTGCACTGCAATGATGGGTGCCTTTTCTGAATTGCATAGGAATATTCCAAACCCCACCATATCCTCCCCCAATTATCTGCCCTGCAGTCTGTGTTTAGCACCCACCTAAAGTTGTTTTGCCTAGCATTGCCCACATATGTAGTTTTTGCTGGAAAGATCTTTTCCACTTCGCAGCAGTGTGAAAATGGGGGAGAAAGGGAATCCTTTTATAGTCTGTGTTCTCCTATGACATGAAGCAAGTTCATGTAGAATCTGTGGACAAATATGTGAAAAATAACCACCATTTGTCCTGTATGTTTTGATGTCTTAACACTGATCTTAGCTGTATGTGTTGTCTTCTTCCCATAAGTGTCAGATAGCATCCACACTGTGGGGAAAGGTCACTATGGGTAACAGTTGCATTGATACAGCTCAAAGGATAGCAGACAGCAGTAGAAAAACTTTCAGAGAAAAGAGAAATGATTATTACTTGATAATTTGATAGCCTTGAGACAGTGCAAGAGTGTTATTGTGTCACCCTGGGACATATATATAGGAAAAGATGTATGATAATAGGCATATGTATAAGAATAGATAAATTGTTAATGCTTGATTCTTGAGAAACTCTGATAACAAACCTGCAGCTCCACCTTGGGCCTTCCCCCTTTTCAGCACTTGTCAGATACTTTCAGCTAGAGAAGGAATGTGTGCTTGCAAGGAGCTGTGGGCACAGCCCCCCTCCTTTCCTCTCAGCCTCATAGTTAGATAGATAAGCAGCAGGCAGGAGGAACACAGTGTGAGTGACTTTGTAAATCTTGCAGCAGTACTCGTCTGTGTGAATGAAATAGAAACTCGTAATAAATCAAGTGAATTACTATGTCTTAAAAATGGGAAAGATAGGAATTTTAAGGTACATTCTTGCTGTTATTTGTGTAAATGTCAGTTCTGTGATTGGTTGGACGTGTGTATACTTGCTAAATGGTGTTACTGTTGTGTTTTCAGTGTGATAATGTCCTTTAGGAAAAATGACTGTTCCTATTATGGGAAAATATTTGTGATACTGGCGTTGGCTGTGGAATCTGTTCTACAGCTCTAGTATTGGAAACAGTTAAAGGTTGAATGTTTTTCTTCTGCTTGCTGCTCCTGATAACAGGAATTCCAGACAGAGGTGGTAGTGATTGAATGCATTTGTATGCGGATAAGGAGAGTTGTAGTACTTCTGTAAATGTTTCTTTGTGTGATGCTGTTGGGGTCATCGGCAAGTATCCCTCTGCTTTCCCTGTCTGCTTTTGTCCAGCAGTGAGAGGGTTTCCCAGCTCTCTTTTTCTGAGCTCACCAGAGGGGTTCATTAGTCATTACACCCCTATTTAAGCTAAACTGATGCACTTTAATGCCTTTCAATTGATGTTTGTTTATCACACTCAGCCTTCTCTGTGTTGCGCCTCTTTCAGGTGTATCTGTATGTCCTGGTGTGCATCCTACTGCATTCTGTGTGAACTATCCCATGCTTCTATGACTCTGTGGGTCTGCTGTAGGCTTTCTGAGCTTGCATAGTTGCCAGTTCTGTCTATATATGTGTATCTTCCTGCATATGTCTGCTGCCAGTTCCTTCTGGTTCTGCGTTGTCTCCCCTGCAGGGATAAGTCAGACCCAAGGTTCCAACGCAGGGCTGCTCTTATGAGGGTGCTCACTCTGCTTATAGGTAGGGGTCAGCCATTCTCCCTGTAGCTAAGGGTCAGTTCTCTTTTCCCTGTCTACAGTCCATCTATCTGAGGAGTTGGCTACCAACCATTTAGGGACTGTCCTCAGCTTGGTTTGGTTGGTCCAGTGGATCCACAATTTCCTAAAATCCGTAACAGCAGTAAACATTGTGTGTGAAGGATTATATGGTTATTAGTATTTATATGAGACAGACTTGACTTCGTGGATGGATAAAAGTTAATGACCAGTATTCAGGCTGTGATGAATGTAAAATGTGTGATGCAGATATTGACTGGGGATAAATTTTTCTCTCCCCTTACTCATAAGACTTTAATGACCGCTCAGATTAGCATGTGAATTTCAACCGCATTTTTGTTATTCTATTTCTATGTCTTTGTATATGTCAGTGTCAGTTTTCACTGCAGTTGTGATATATATTGCAGTGATAAATATTGCCTCCCCAGGCTTTGACTATGAAATAAAATCAGCTCTGGAGTACTGGACTATGGCATTCTAGTTCAGACTGGTTGGCAATGCCCCATAGCATATTACTCCACATGCCTTCACCTTGTTTCTTGTGTTGCGCCCTCTTGTGTTAGAAACGCTAACTGCAGCTGGAAAAAAAAGTTCTAAGATGAGCTTTCAATTTACATATGACACTATTTAGCCCCATGATATCTCAGTTAACACTGTCATAGGTTTTCACGCAGACTTTGCTCCATAGAATGTCACTTTTTCCTACAGTGCACCCTGCTCATGCCACTCAACGCGCCAGCGTTGCAACACCCTCAATTCTGCTACCTTGCTATATCTGGAAAAGGAGGGAAGTGGTTATAATCACCTGATAGTTTTTTCCTTTCAGCTTGATACACATGACTATGCACTAGCTAATGGCCCATGCGACAGGGAATTTAGTCATGTTGATCAGTCATTAGACAATCCTGATTTTGCACTCTTTGTGGATGGATCGAGGTATGGTCAAGAAGGTAGGTTCTATACAGGTTATGTTGTGCTCTCCTCACATGATGTGGTCAAAGCCAAACCTCTTCCATCTTGTATGTAAGCCCGAGAAGCCAAATTGCGAGCTCTAGAAGAAGCATGCAAGCATGCTCACAAGAACGTGGCTAATGTCTACACAGACTCACGCTATGCCTACGGCATTGCTCATGACCCATCTGGAGAGCGAGGTCATTCTTGAAAGCAAATGAAAAAGCAATTAAAAACAGAAAAGGTGTACAGACACTGATGGAAGCCGTCCTGCTGCCCGAGAGAGTAGCCTGAAAATGCAACAAAAGGCCACTCCAAGGATGGCACAAAAGAAGCAACCGTAAAACACCCAGCTGGTCAGGCTGTGAAGACAGACACACAGAAACCCAGACTTGATCCTTCAGGGGTTGGGGCAGTACAGGTACCTCCTCAGACGCCCCCCCCAGTGGATTATGACCTGTTAATTAAGGGGGGGGGACAATGGGAACCAGCAAGAGGGGCAGAGACACCTGGAGATAAATGGATGGCATCCAACAAGCTCTGTCTTCCACAGGCCCCTATCCTTTCATGGCTCCAGCCTCCCATGGAAATACACACCTGTCAAAAAAAGCTATGACAGATGCAGTTGCTAGTTACTGGTCTGCACCAGGATTTAGCATCACGGCAGCTAAACACACACAGGGCTCCCTGATTTGTGCACAGAACAACGTGGGTAGGTCTGTATAGGCTCCCATGCCGTTCACTCCTCGTCCCGACTCCCTGTTCCAGTGTCTTCAAGTAGACTACTTCCAACTGCCAAAGGTGGGCAGGTATGAGTTCATTCTGGTCTGCCTAGACCTGTTCTCAGGGTAGCCAGTCTGGCCTACCCGCTCACAAACGCCACCACCAAAAACTGATATCTGAGGTGGTACACTGGTAGAGTACCAGAGACAAATGAGAGTGACCGAGGTACTCCCTCCACGAGAGAAGTGATACAGAAAGTAATGAAAGCATTGGGGGTAGAACAGGCCTTTTATGCTCCGTACCATCCGCAAATCAGTGGTAGAGCAGAGAGTTTACATGATACCTTAGAAACCACAATGCAGAAGGCCATGGAAGAGATCAATAGAATATGGACCAAGTGCCTCCTCTTGGTACTTTTCTCCATAAGGTACACACCTGACAGAATAGGACTCAGCCCATATGAGATACTTTTTGGGTCGGCCCCAAGGTTAGGATTGTATTTTCCACGATAACATCAGATGCAGCATGGTAGCATGACAAACTGTGTTATTGCTCTCACAAAACGCTTAACTAAGGTATATTCTCAAGTGTTTGCTTCCCTTCCCGATCCTGACAGCTTAGAAGAAACTCATTCTGTAAAACTAGGAGATTGGGTGGTTACCAAAAGACACGTCCGCAAAGCTCTGGAACCCAGACTTGACGGTCCATAACAAGTGTTCCTGACCACTGCTACAGATGTTCAGCTGGAAGGACAAATCTAATTGGATACACGTGTCTCATTGCAAGAGAGTCTTCCCACCATGATAAACCTATGCTTTCTCCTAGGTTGTTCAATTCCTGTTATCATTTTTTCACAGCTATGGTTTCATAACTAAGGCTCTGAAGGGTCTAACTATCCTCTTTAAAGAACTAACAGCAAATTCTGGCATCTCGGACTGGTGATGACTGGTGGACTGATACTTTCAGCAGATGGAGCCACCGGATTTCATCTTTGACTACTGACCCAGAAACTAAGTCTGCTTTCGATCAACCCTCTCTTCTTGCAGTGCCTTTCCATGATACTTTTTGTTTATGCATGTTATGGAAACGTCAGTTAGGGAATCCGGGGAAGTCATGTAGGAATACTGGCACTTGCCACTAGGGCATTTGTAAGTACCTGGCTAGACATTTGCCTGACTGCTCTAAGAAACGAAAAGGAGGGACTGTAATAATAATAAGAAATGTGTTTCTTAAATCAGCCTAGGCAAACACATACTATATATATATAGTATTATATCCACCTTCATAGAAAATAGCTAGCAGTTAAACAGTTAAACGTGTTCATGTACAACATCATAATTTTTCCAGCGCAGCGTCCAGCTGTCACCATCCCAGACGGGATAAGGCGCCGACGGAGCTTGTCGACACCGTAGGCCAATCCTTCTGGCTTCTGACATCCGACGGACCAACGCCGCTCCCGCGCGGAGCGGCAGGTGAAAGAGGAGCAGCCCTCTCCTCTCATCCCGGGGGTTCGGGTCAACCCGCTTTTGTCCGGGAGTACTGGGCGAGAGCTGGCGGTCTTTGACCTATTTTCTCAAAGCGCTGAGAAGGAGTGGAAACGCACACACTCGAGTCAATGCACCGCAGCTGCCCCTCTGCCGCCTCCCTTTGGGGCAGAGCCATGGAGTCTCTGAGTCCCCATTCTGCCTGTCCGGCCACGGTAGCTGGCGGGCGGCTGTCTGACCTGGGCACCCCCTCCGAGCGGCTGGGCACACAACGATGCCTCTGGCGGTTGAGGAAGCTTGTAAAGAGAAAAAAAGAAAAAAATCGCCTAACACCCCACGGTAGGGCCAAACCTCCGTGTTCCAGGGGACGCCCAAAAACGCGTCAGGGGAGGCGGATTTCAACGGAACGTCCCCGGCCGCGAGGCGAAGAGGGTGTCAGAGAACCGTTATGAGGAAAATCCTGGGTGGTGCAGGCCAAACGCTGGTTCCAGGAAGGCAGAAGGAGCAGGCCTGTTTCCCCTGATAGTGCCGATGGTGGTAAAGTAAGGCCTCCCAAAACGTCACGACGAACACCTTGTCAGGGCTAATGGGAAAGAGCTGTGGTCTTTGACGCATTTTCTCAAAGTGTTGAGAAGGGGCGGGGACACACTCAGTCACTGCACCGCAGCCTCCCCTCTGCCGCCTCCCTTGGGAATTGCTGATACATTAATGTATGATCATAATTCCAATCTGATGCCACCTCTGTCACAAAATTTAATGAGCCACAAACGTGGGCATAAAGGGGACTCAGATACCAGTACTTCTACACATCTCCACAATTCAACAACCCATTGTAAAACAAAAGATTTTTTTACCCAGAGTGCAGCTAAACCCCTGAAAGATTCGTTTACCAGGAGTATGGCCGCCTGCAGACGGCCGGGTCAGAATTCTGGCAGCGGGACGTGACCCGAGCCTCTGCAGGGACCAGTGCTGTGCTCACCTCTCCCGCGGCTCCAACCCTTCCATGTGCCGGCTGCCGGCCAGCTGGCACATGCGCAGAGCTGAGCCGGCGGCCTGGGAGTGACATTTCTGTGCGGGCCTCTGCGAAACCCGCACAGAAATAGAACATGCTGCGATTTGTTTTCCGCGTGTGATCTCACGCGGACAAATCACGGCCATCTGTCTAGGATTGCGTTTTCTAACGCAATCCTATGGCAGCTTCCACGGGCGGTAATTCTGTGGGAAATCCCGCCGCGGAATGTCCGCCCATGTGCAGGGGGCCTATAGTTGAATCCTTCAAAAATTTGTTTATTTAGGGCTCCTTCCCACGGATGGATTTCCGCCGTGCAATACGCGGCAGAAATCCGCTGCGTTGCCCGCAGCTATTAGGTTCTATTGAACCTAATAGCACAATGCTTAGCACACATCACCCGTCCTGACCCATGGCATGCTCTATTTGCCACGGGTGTACGCGCGGACGGCTTCCATTACAGTCAATGGAAGCCGTCCGTCATGCTATCTTCCGCTGTAGCACAGCAGAAGATGGCGTAAAACCGCTTCCCCCCCCTACCGCCAGCCGCGTCATGTGATGCTGTGGGCGTGTCATATGACGCCGCTGGCGCATCACGCGCTCTATTGCGCATGCGCGCTGAAGTGTTATGCGGGACGTAGGACCCCAGATCCGGAGGTAAGTTTTGGGGTCTCTGAGGGGCGCCATGACAGGCTCCGCCGCGGAATTCCGTGGCGGAGCCTGTCACGGCCGTGTGAAGCCGGCCTAAGAGTGTAGTTGAACCCCTGAAAGACTTGTTTATTAAGAGTGTAGTTGAACCCCTGAAAGATTTGTTTACCAAGAGTATAGGTGAACCCCTTAAAGGATTTGTTTACCAAGAGTATAGGTGCACCCTTTAAAGATTTGTTTATCAAGAGTGCAGGTAAAAACCTGAAAGATTTTTTTGAGCAACAGCTCATACTTATGGTATGATCATGCTTAATGGGATTCAGGTGGTGGTCCGCCGACAGGCAAGCTACCGCCTGTCCCAGCCCTTGCCTCTTCCCAAGGGGTTTGTTAACCAGTGCCCTTGGGAAAGACAGCATGAACTGTAAAGAAATTAGTGGCCAAAGATGGACACCGCACTTCTTGGTCGACAAATCGCAGACAAATTAATGTATGATTGTAAGTGCCATCCCATGCCACCTCCGTCGCAGCATTTCATTAGCCACAAACGCCAGCATAGGGGAGACGCAGAGGCCAGTACTTCTATATTTTTAATGAAGAAAACAACCCATTTTAAAAAGAAGAATTTTTTTAACCAAGATTGCAGGTGAGACCCTGAAAGATTTGTTTACCAAGAGTATGGGCGAACCCCTGAAAGATTTGTGTACCAAGAGTATAGCTGTAACCCTGAAACTCTGGACTCTGTGGGCGTAAGAAGCTGGAACCAGCACGTTTGCTGAACTCTAGTGGTGAACCTCTTCAAAATTGGGGGCGAGAACCTGGAGGCGGCCCTCAGAGAAAATTGTTTTGACAGAGCCTGGAAGCAGCCCTCTGAAAAAAATAGTTTTTACAAAGCCTTTTGGCCCTTTGAAGAATTAGCTGTTCAACATGCTGACATGCTGGTTTAGGAGGAGGAGGAGGAAGATCAGAGAAGCATAGACCAAGCTATTTTACCATTTTTTGGGGTTATAGAGGGTGCAGGGTTCTCCAGTTCCAACTTAAAGATACCTTATGTTCAGCTGCTTTCCACCGGTGGAGAAGAGAAGTCTGGGGAAATCCAGGCTTTGTTCATCTTACACGCTAGTGGCAGGGCAGGCCAGCACCTCCAAGGCGTACAGCGCAGGTTCGTGCCACGTGTCCAGCTTTTACACCCAATAGTTGTATGGAGCAGAGGGATCACGGAGGACGTTGGTACAGTCAGCTATGTACTCCCTCACCATCTTTTTACACTGTTCCCTCCTACTCAGCCTAGACTGGGGAGTGGTGACACAATCTGGCTGGGGTGCCATTAAAATGGCAAAGGCCTGGAGAGTGTTTCCCTGCCTGCGCTGGACATGCTGCCTGTTCCCCTCATCTTCCCTGCTAGTTGGCCCACTGAACTACGTCCTCTACCGCTAGCATTGACAGATGGGAAGTTTAATATCAGCTTTTCCACCAGGCCTTGTGGTATTGCATCACTCTCGTACTCCTTTCCTCTTCGGGAATGAGAGTGGAAAGGTTCTCCTTGTACCGTGGGTCGAGAAGAGTGAACACCCAGTAATCCATGTTGGCCAGAATGCGTGTAACGTGATGGTCACGGAAAAGGCAGCTTAACATGAAGTCAGCCATGTGTGCCAGAGTCCTAGTACGCAACACATCGCTGTCCTCACTAGGAGGATGACTCTCAGTCTCCTCCTCCTCTACATGCCAATACACGCTGAACGGATGTAAAGGAAGTAGCATGGGTACCCTCTGCAGTGTGGGCAGCAGTCTATTCCCCTTCTTCCTTCTCCTCCAATACGCGCTGAGAAACAGACGTGAGGGTGGTCTGGCTATCAAGCGTCGTATTGTGATCCCCCATCTCCTGTTCTATCCGCAAAGTGTCGGCCTTAATGCTTAGCAGGGACCTTCTCAGCAGGCAAAGCAGCAGGATGGTTACACTGATAATGGCCGCATTGCCGCTCGCCAATTGTGTTGACTGCTCAAAGTTTCCTAACACCAAACAGATGTCAGACATCCATGCCCACTCCTATGTGAAGAAGTGCAGAGGCTGACTACCACTCCAACGGGCATGTTGCAGCTGGTATTCAACAATGACTCTACGCTGCTCGTAAACCCTGGCCAACATGTGCAAAGTTGAATTCCAGCGCGTGGGCACGTTGCATAATAGTCAGTGAACTGCCAGCTGAAAGCGCTGTTGGAGTGTCCTGAGGGTGGCAGCATCTGTGGTGGACTTTCTGAAATTGTCACACACGACCATGCCTGGTTGGAGTTTCAGCGGCGAAAGCCACAGATCTGTCTGCTCCGTAAAACCCTGTAATAGCTCTTGGGTGGTGTGCCTCTTGTCACCTAAGCTCAGGAGTTTCAGCACGGACTGTTGACGCTTCCCCATGGCAGTGCTGCAGTGCCTCGAGCTACCGACTGAAGGCGACATGCTCACAGACGGGAAAAGTAGTGGTGACTGGGGACTGAGTAGCGAGGGACGGCCGCCACCATGAGGTTGTGGAAAGCCTCAGTTTCTACCAGCCTATATGGCAGCATCTCCAGGCTCAACAGTTTGGAGATATGCACGTTTAGTGATTGTGCATGCGGGTGCGTGGCTGCATATTTGAGCTTGTGCTCTAATTTTTGTGTTATGGACAGCTAAACGTTGCGCTGGGACACATTGGTGGAGACAGTGGAGGACCGTGCGGGTGAAGGGGTGGGTGCTGGGCGGGAGACGCTCGTGCCTGCGTCCTGGGAGGGGGATTGCATCTCAGTGCCAGCATGTGACACAGGAGAAGAGGCAGTGGTGTGACCCGCAGGCGGTGAATGGCCTTCGTTCCACCTCGCCGGGTGCTTAGCTATCATATGCCTGCACATGCTGGTGGTGGTCAGGCTGGTAGTGATGGCTTCCCTGCTGATCTTGGTATGGCAGAGGTTGCACACTACTATTCGTCGGTCATCCGCGCTCTCATTAAAAAACTCCAGACCTTCGAACACCTAGCCCTCTGCACGGGAGCTTGCCGCGAGGAGGTGCTGTGGGGAACAGATGGGGGATTACTTGCTCTGGCCCTGCTTCTTCCTCTGGCCACCCCGCTGCCTCTTCCAACCTGTTCTGGTGCTGCACTTGCCTCCCTCTCTGAAGTGCTGTCTTCAGTAGGCTTACTAGGCTTACTAACCTAGGTCGGGTCAGTCACCTCATCATCCACAAGCTCTTTCTCTGAATCCTCAGTCTGCTCCTCCCTCAGACTTACTGCCCTAACAACAACCTCAGTGACAGACAACTGTGTCTCATCAGCAGCAGCAGCATCATCAACAAATACCTCTTGAAACACTACGTGTAAGTCCCCACCCTCATCACCCTGAGACTGTGAAAGGTCCAAATTTTGGGCATCAGTCACGACAAACTCCTCAGGTGGCTCATGAACCATTGTTTGTGACTCAAGGAAGGGACCTGAGAACAGTTCCTGTGAGTATGCCTGTTCTGAATCTCTCCTTTTCCTGGAGTGAGCAGGCTGGGAGGAAGGAGGATCAGCGTGAGTATTCACACGTCCAGTTCCTTGCCTAGCGTGAGTGGACTACGTGGAAGACTGGGTGGTGGATAAATTACTAGATGCGTTATCCGCTATCCACGTGATCACCTGATCGCACTGTTGTGGTTTTAATAATGGTGTACCACATGGACCTGCAAACTGTGAGATGAAGCTAGGGAGTGTAGATACGTGGCGTTCTACTCCCTCAGCAGCAGGCACTGTTTCACCCCGCCCAGGACCTCGGCCTCTGCTCACACCCTCATTCGGACACCCATGTCCACGTCTTTGAGCCTTACCCCTAGTCTTGATCATGTTGTATAATGCACTGCATCAAAATGCTACGCAAACGGCGAGGTATTTTGCGTATGTTTTAAGCCAAAAATAGACCGGGAAAAATGTCTAGAGTCTGGTTATATAGTGTGGATCCACAGGACACACACTGGGGTATTTTGCATACACTATAGCAAAAAGGAAGACTGTAAAAAATGTGTACTGTCTGGTTATATACTTGAATATGGTGTGCCGTGCTATCAGCTTGCTCACTTCATATATCTCACGATCCACTGCTTGCTCAAGTGGGTTCACCTGACCCCCGGTCCTGGGCTTAAACAGCAGAAAATTCCATGCAGGAAAAAGTGTTATCCACGCTTGCTTGCAGAGTAAAATTTGTAATCTTCTTTTATTTAGTCATATTTAAAATTGCCACTGAGGAAGGTTCTGGTTAGAGATGTGTATACCTGGCAATTTTAATATGACTGAATAAAGGAAGATTACACTTTTTCCTGCATGGAATTTTTTGCTGTCTGGTTATATAGTGTGTATCCAGCCTCCGTGTGAGGTGAGCATCAGGTGACCTGACTTTTTATGATCTCAGGTCACCTGTTCCGTCCAGCCAATCACTGCTATAGACATGCACAGGGTTGGCACGTCATAGCAGGAGGTGTCAAAGCCTTCCCTGCATGTCCCTAAAAAAGCTGCTAAACATGTCTGGAGGAGAGGGTGACATTTTCTCGAGCACCGCATGGTGCTTGCTCGAGTAACGAGTAGGCTATTGCTCGAACAAGCATCAAGCTCGGACGAGCATGCTCGCTCATCTCTAGTTAAATTTATGTGTATGCCTCCTACACATGATTCTCACAGAGCAGTTGTATATTCTGATTGGATAAGCTGCTCCCTTACAGATAAGATTATACCTCTGCAAATCCTTTCACTTTTGATACTTTACTAACATGTGAATTACCATATTATTGTATTAAACAATCCTGTACGAGCACAATAACTCTTTTTGTATACTCGTATTGTTTGTCAATAAAAGCGATTGTACTTCTTTGAAAAAATCAGAAGTGTACTGAGAAAGACATGAAGTCAAGCTCAAATAGATTTTCATGTATGAAGATTCTCATTATAACCAATTTGGAGCAGACTGGTGAAATCTTCTGGAATATGATGTTATTTCCATAACAGTAGTTATAATCTTGTACATAGAGGGAAGTATTATAGCAGTTATTTTCTTGTACATAGAGAGCAGTATTATAGTAGTTATATTCTTGTACATAGAGGGCAGTATTATAGTAGTAATATTCTTGGACATAGGGAGCAGTATTATAGCAGTTATATTCATGTACATAGGGGGCAGTGTTATAGTAGTTATATTCTTGTACATAGGGGGCAGTATTATAGTAGTTATTTTCTTGTACATAGGGGGCTAGTACTATAGTAGGTATATATTCTTGTACATAGGGGGCAGTATTATAGTAGTTATACTCTTGTTCACAGAAGCAGGATTAAAGAAGTTATGCTTTTGAACACATTATAATAGTTATTTATTTGTCATAGGAGCAGTATTATAGTAGTTATATTCTTGTACATAGGAGGCAGTATTATAGTAGTTATATTCTTGCACATAGGGAGCAGTATTATAGTAGTTATATTCTTGTACATAGGAGACAGTATTATAGTAGTTATATTCTTGTACATAGGGGGCAGTATTATAGTAGTTACATTCTTGTACATAGGGGCAATATTATAGTAGTTATATTCCTATACATAGGGGGCAGTATTATAGTAGTTATATTCTTGTACATTGGGGGTAGTATTATAGTAGTTACATTCTTGTACATAGGGGCAATATTATAGTAGTTATATTCTTCTACATAGGGAGGAGTATTATATTAGCTATATTCTTGTGCATAGAGGGCAGTATTACCCCTTTAAGGTCATCACTTATATCACGTATATAACAAGGAGCTGCTGGTTAGACCTGTTTAACTGAATGTATCTTAGCTATTTATCACTCTTTATTATCCTAATTGATAAAGTCTTTGACATTCCCCAATATAGATTCCGCATTGATAGCCTATTATAAGAGACAGGCAACTGATGCAAACTCTTAGAAAACCCTCTTACAGTTCTGCATAGTAGCAGAGCAATATCTTCTACACTGCATCACTTTTCTATAGTCATTAGGATGGCACAGACTAGATCTCTCCAGTACTGGGGTGATGCTGCTTATTAAGATCACACTGTATATAGAAACCTCCTAATTTGGACCTGTATTACTACATGTTACTTCTATGATGTCAGACTCCAGAACTGCTTATTTCCACTTCCAGGGTCAATACTGATGTCACTTAACCCTTTCTTGATACACGCTATACACATCGGGTATCTGTGTATGAAGCGGCCTCCAGCATTTTTCATCAAAAGATAGGTCAAGACCTATCTTTTGACACCATGAAAAATTGGTGACCAAAAATGGTCGGTGTTTTGACACAATTTTTTCATGAGCCTGAAAGTCGCCCATGTGAATGAATGCATTGGAATCCAATGCTTCACATAGTCACGATTTTCGGCCAACGTTTTATCGCGGCACAACAGCCGCATAAAAACGCTCGTGTGATTGAGGCCTAGAGTGAATGGAGGTGGACATGGGGAGAATGTTTCCCCCCCTGCTCCGCTTCCTTGCTGGGAGAGCTTTCAGCGATGCTAGCAATACTCGCTCCTGTGTAATAACACATGAGTGAGCATCACTGGAATGAGCTGTTGGGGATTGTTTGCCAGACACCTCATCCAATGTAAATGGGGCATAATACGTTGTGCCTCTGGCAGATCTTGATAGGTTGCCGGCCAGAATACAGTACAATACTATAGTATTGCATTATCCTGTATGTACGAACAAATGATCAGGAGTTCAAGTCTACTAAATAAAATAAAGGTTTTTTGTTTTTTTTAATTATTATAAAAAATTTTAAAAAGTTGAAAAAAACACTTCTCAGTCGTCGCATTAAAAAGTAAAAAAATTGATTTTTTGTATTGCATTGCAATTGTATTTTCTTCCATTTTGCCCCACTTGGAAATAAAGATAACATGTCATTTTTACTGCATCGTGTTCATTGTTGCACCCCTCCTCAAAAAAAAAGGTGTGGTTGACTTTTTTTAATCCATATTACTCTGCTGGGAAATTTTTAAAATTTCTTCAATATGTTATATGATATTTTAAAAGATACCTTTGAAAAATACAATGTGTCCCACAAGAAACAAGCCCCCATGTAGCTAGGTCGCTGGGAAAATAAAAAGAAGAAAGAGTTCAGCATTTTTTAAAGTGGGGAGGAAAAAATAAAAATGGCAAACACAAAAAGTGCTGCAGCGGGAATACAGACCACGCCTACACACATAGTCATTAAGACACACAGTGTCATCAAGCAGTTACTTAATGAATCCTGAGGTTGTCTTCAAGCAAAATACACATCTAGTGCGATCACTGGAGAGACACATCTTGTTTGACTTGACAGACTTCATTATCCTGAGCTTAATATCATTATACCGATTGTTTAATGGCAAAATCATCACAACATAATAACATAAGACTCATCTACCCAGCGGCCACTAGAGGTGAGACATGAATTAATAGCGACAGGCACTGATCTGCAGAAGGAAGCAAAGCTGAAATGTTCTCATTGGGGTTTCACAGATTAGAGATTACACTCTATTCATTCTCCACATCCATACTTCGATTCCTTTAATCAATCAACTTTTACTTAATTTTAGTTCATTCACAATTGATTCTACTCTCATTCACTTCTGCGCTCAATTAAATGCAATTTACAAAAATATAACTACTATAATACTGCTCCCTTTGTACAAGAATATAACTACTATAATACTGTCCCCTTATGTACAAGAATATAACTACTATAATACTGCTCCCTATGTACAAGAATATAACTACTGTAATACTGCTCCCTGTGTACAAGAATAGAGCGAATATAAAACTACCCCCTATGTACAAGAATATAACTACTATAATACTGCTTCTATGAACAAGAATATAACTACTATAATACTGCCCCCTATGTACAAGAATATAAATACTATAATACTGCCCCCTATGTCCAAGAATATAACTACTATAATACTGCTCCCTATGTACAAGAATATAACTACTATAATACTGCCCCTTATGTACAAGAATATAACTACTATAATACTGCCCCCTATGTACAAGAATATAACTACTATAATAGTGCCTCCTATGTACAAGAATACAACTACTATAATACTGCCCCCTATGTACAAGAATATAACTACTATAATACTGCCCACTATGTACAAGAATATAACTACTATAATACTGCCCCCTATGTACAAGAATATAACTACTATAATACTGCCCCCTATGTACAAGAATATAACTACTATAATACCACTCCCTATGTACAAGAATATAACTATTATAATACTGCTCCTATGTACAAGAATATAACTACTGTAATAATGCTCCTATGTACAAGAATATAACTACTATAATACTGCCCCCTATGTACAAGAATATAACTACTATAATACTGCCCCCATGTACAAGAATATAACTACTATAATACTGCCCCCTATGTACAAGAATATAAGTACTATAATACTGCCCCCTATGTACAAGAATATAACTACTATAATACTGTTCCCCATGTACAAAAATATAACTACTGTAATTCTGCTTCCTATGTACAAAAAATAACTACTATAATACTGCCCCCTATGTGCAAGAATATAACTACTATAAAACTGCCCCCATGTACAAAAATATAACTACTGTAATACTGCCTCCTATGTACAAGAATATAACTACTGTAATACTGCCTCCTATGTACAAGAATATAATTACTATAATACTGCCCCCTATGTACAAGAAAATAACTACTGTAATACTGCTCCCTATGTACAAAAATATAACTACTATAATACTGCCCTCCTATGTACAAGAATATAACCACTATAAGACTGTCCCCTATATACAAGAATATAACTACTATAATACTGCTCCCTATGTACAAAAATATAACTACTATAATACTGCCCTCCTATGTACAAGCATATAACCACTATAAGACTGTCCCCTATATACAAGAATATAACTACTATAATACTGCTCCCTGTGTATAAAAATATAACTACTATAATACTGCCCTCCTATGTACAAGAATATTACTACTATAATACTGTCCACTATGTAAAAGAATATAATTACTATAATAGTGCCTCGTATGGACAAGAATATAAGTTCTATAATACTGCCCCCTATGTATAAGAATATAACGACTATAATATTGCTCCCTATGTACAGGAATATAACTACTATAAAACTGCCTACTATGTAAAAGAATATGACTACTATAATATTGCCCCCTATGTACAAAAATATAACTGCTGTAATACTGCTCCCTATGTACAAAAATATAACTACTATAATACTACTCCCTATGTACAAGAATATAACCAATATAAGACTGTCCCCTATATACAAGAATATAACTACTATAATACTGTCTCCTATGTACAAGAATATAACTACTATAATACTGTTCCTATGTACAAGAATATAACTACTATAATATTGCCCCCTATGTATAAGAATATAACTATTATAATACTGTCTCCTATGTACAAGAATATAACTACTATAATACTGCCCCCTATGTTGAAGAATATTACTACTATAATACTGCCCCCTATGTACAAAAATATAACTACTATAATACTGCCTCCGGTGAATCAGATTATTACAAATTGTTACATTTTCATTACATAATACTGTTGAAAAGATGAAGGACATTAGAAGTTTGTAGCTATTTAGAAGTGAATCTACATAACTGTGTTTTCCTAATGATGTGTATGAGATGATGTGCGGTATTAGTCGTTGCCTTTGGGTCAGACTTTATAAAGCAACATTGTTTCTAGTAAGAGGATTTTTAGATGGCCATCACTGAAGGAAACGACCCAGCGCGCCTCTTCATTACAGCTGCTGGCTCTGCGGGGCGGTTGCTATAATTATTGTGGAATTTGATTTTTGCTACAAGTTATCGCTCAGCACTACTGATCCCGGTCCCTTGCTCTCTGCTCAGAGAATGGCAGCTTCCCCCTCGGAGATTAATATATGTGCATTTTTTAAGAAGGAACATTGGAAGAACATTGTGTTGAAGAAACAGCTCGAAGGGTTGAGGGACAGAATGACCCTCTGATTGGCTGGCAGTGCTAATGTTATTATGTCTGCACAGGCGGTAGTGGTTGGAGTGAGTAGGTGCTATAATACTGTTATTTGTGGAGTAGGGGTAGTGGGGAAGCTTTCAGAGACTCAATCGGATCTGTGTGTACGGAAGAACAAGGGTGGTTTAAGGTGAAAGAAGTTCCATAATGGAAAGGGAGAAGGAAGAATGCAGAAAGTCAGCCTGAGGGCTCTTTCACACGGCCGTATTTGTTTTTACGCTTTCTCGTCCACGCCATATATTGGCATGAATGCACAATTTTCCGGAATCACGGCCAGCATTTTCTCGCCCATTCAAAAGACTGTGAGCAAAAAATACGTTGCACCCTGGAAAACCCTCGCTCAGCAAAAATCCTCAGGATGCCTTCCAATGTCTATCCAGAGGAACCTGTAAGCTTTTTGCAACGTTGGACGCTGCTAAAATGTCTACCCCTCCCTTTCTTTGTCAGACTCCCATAGTAGTCTATGGGAGCTGCCATATATCGGGCTAAAGATAGTTTCAGAACTATCTTTTTGCCCACCGTATATGCATTGGCGCGTATGTTTGCTGCGTATATTCTACTGTTCATGGTTCAACGTTTTTTATGCGCTGTATATTCGCCCGTGTGAATGGATGCATTGGAAACCAATGCCTCAGATGGTCGCGAATGTTGGTCGGGGGTAAAAACATCACCGTTTATGTGCTCGTGTGAATGAAGCCTGAGAGACAATAGGAGAGTAATGCAGGGGTCATGTTATAATGGTGCTACAGGCGGGGCAATAGGGTACAGCAAAACTCTTTACTGTATGTATAATATACGTACGCTTCACTCTATAGGATGACCCTGTTGGTTTTACACACTGCAAACATTTACCATAGGCCAACTTGTCCGCTAATGGCATACAGCCAGCAACTGAGGGCCCTTTTACCTGGGCCGATTGCTCAGTGTAAATAAATGCCCCAACTGAACATTGAACAAGAATTCGTTCGCTTCTCATTCATCGTTCAATTTCTGCATGCAGAAAACTGAATGACGTATCATTCCGTGTAAACAGGCCATCGTTCATCTATGAGTGACAGCCTGTTGAATGGGAATGGATCCTCGACCCGTTCCATCTACATTTACTGACCAATGATTGTTCTGGTCTAAAAGCGCAGGAACGATTCACTGGGATGACATTTCTTCATTATAATTAGATGTGTATATATATATATATGGGGAGGAGTTTATAAGTCAGTTATTTTGCAGATCCCCACTCCTATCATTTTGCATTCCATGCTGGAGCGTGATATGCGTTTCAGCGGTGGAATGCATATGGGTTTTAGGTCAAACCAGCTTCCTCTCCCGGCAACGTCTAGTTTTATCTGGAGTGCCGCAGTTGATTGCCGGCTCACCCTAACAGGATTGATATATTTTGAACCTACAGATGTAAGTAGTTCTGGTGGTTCTGTCTTTATGGTTCCTGAGGAAGGGAGAAACATGCAAATAACCCTGAAACACGTTGAGTAGCATATTCTGCCTAAATAAAATTTGTGCATCTAAATCCTCTGGTTACTTCTGAACTACTGTACATTCCTGGTATAATTGCTACCATCTTCATTGTAGTTAACCTGTGTTTATCCATCAGAGGGGGTTCATACCTACCAGTATTGTCTCTCCCCCTGCAGCTGTAAGTATTTAATATTTATTATCAGCTTTACTTATTATTTCCTCTTTACCTATTCCCCACCCTGAGTGCTAGTTGGAATTAAGATTTTTTTTTTGCATTAAGCCAGGATTTGGGAGCTGTTGGGCTTCGGGGACGCGCTGACAATGTGATGACATCACCACATCACACACCTACACTGGGTTTAGGTTGCAGGAAGAGAATCTGGTTACTGAGTATAGGAATAGGGTTAGGAGAATTTTAAAGTTTTTATTTTGTTTGGTACAAATGGGGCACTATTATAGTATAGAGCACAATAGTGGCATGATTATTGTATACAGCACAATGGCATCATGGTTACTGTATGGGGCACAATGGGGGCACTATTAGTGTTTGGGGCACAAAGGGGGCACCTTTACTGTATGGGGCACAAAGGAGGGACTATTACTGTGTGGGGCATGAAGGGGGCACAAAGTGGCCACTAATACTGTATTAGGGTACAATATAGACACTATTACTATAATGTATAGAGCCCAATAGTGGCATAATTATTGTATGCAGCACAATGGTTCACGATTACTGTATGGGGCACAATGGGGGCACTATTAGTGTGTGGGGCACAAAGGGGGCACCTTTACTGTATGGGGCACAAAGGAGGGACTATTACTGTGTGGGGCATGAAGGGGGCACAAAGTGGCCACTAATACTGTATTAGGGTACAATATAGACACTATTACTATAATGTATAGAGCCCAATAGTGGCATAATTATTGTATGCAGCACAATGGGTCACGATTACTGTATGGGGCACAATGGGGGCACTATTAGTGTGTGGGGTATAAATGGGGGCACTATTAGTGTGTGGAGCGTAAAGGTGGCACTATTACTGTAGGGGGCACAAAGGGGTGACTATTACTGTATTGGACACAAGGGGGGCACCATAACTGTATTGAGCACAAAGGGGGCACTAATACTGTATTTAGGTACAATATGGACACTGTTACCATATAGGGCATAATGGAGCAGTACTACTACATGGGAGCACAATGGGTACAGTATTACTGTATGGGGGCACTGTTACTTTATGGGGGGCACAATGGTGACACTATCATGGTATGGAGTTACAGTGGGGCATATTTACTCTTTGGGGCCACAAAGCGAGCACTAATGACATGGAGGTACATTGGAGTCCCTAATTCTATATGGGTGCACAATGGAGACACTATTACTGTGTGGGAGGGCACTGATGGTTTGTGGAACATAAAAGGAGGGTACCATTATAGTGTTTGGCACCACGCGGCACTATTACAATCTGGGGCACTATGTATAGAGTGTTTGTATAGAGTTGGGGAAAGATGGGGATGTGCTAGAAAAGTGAGGATCCAAGAAGATGTCTGTGGTAACTTCAGCAGAGATAAGTCATGGGTGAAAGAAGTCGTCATGATAGTCTGGGACGGATAGAGAAGAATAAACGTGAACTATGTTTACTACTCCAATGTGAGAGGACATCACCTGTGAATCACTGGATTTAACTGTACTGTAAGCATTTATAAAGTCTGCAGACTACATATATTTGCGTTATTTTTGTTTTTGGAGTTCATGCATCTAAGCAACAAGCTGTGGGAGGGCCCAGTTGCAAAATTTGCCTTAATTTGTCCTGGGGTCCATAGAACTCTAGCTATGCCCCTAAGCCTGCCCATTTACAAAGCAGTATTACATGGCTTACAGTAACTAGTGGATTGTTAGTAACATAAGAAGGTGTTCTATAATGAGTAATTGGAGAAAGGGGGCCCCTATAAGGGTCTTGAACAGGGGCCCGATGCTGTCTGTCTCCACCCCCACACAGATTGCTCATTTAAAATAATAGCTGCCATGGATGACCATTTATTGCCAGTACAGAAGTGGATTGTCTAAGCCCAATGACACCATTAATGGACAAGTATGCATCCATAACAAAAGACATCATCAACTATTAACCCTTTATATTCCCCTTATTTCCTAGGTCTAAATCTACTGTACATTTATAGATGAATGCTGATGTCTAATCTGAGGAAATACATGAACTGATGAGGATCTCCCTGTAATAATGATTCATGAGGCATTTCTATAATTTGCAGAAATTGCAGGAAAATGTAAATTTGGTTATTAACGACATGCGCTGGACTCCCTGAATCAGAGGAAAATATAGTTTCATCAGTTTTTAATTAACACATTAACAACTAAGATGCATGTGACAACAGACTGACTTATAATTATCATTTATCATTTCCTGTATAGTGTGTAAAAACCCTGAATAGTGAGGATAGAACCATGTGTAAAGCTTTAGAATACAGGAATGGTCACAGCAGCACAATGTATTTCAGGGGAGGCTGTGCTGGTACCTTGTAGGGGGTTAGACAGAGTATTACAAGGGAGGAAGGAGCAGGAGGTCCATCAGCACAGAGTATTTCAGGAGAGGAGTCTTCTGGGATATTGTTGGAAGTCACAGACTGAGCAATACAAAGAGGAAGGAAGAAGAGGATTTTGAGGCACAGAGTATTTTAGGAGATGATCATGCTGATCTTTTAGGAGAAAAGGGTATGTTCCTATGATGTATTTGATAGGGCAAAGAAACTCCACATCCAAATAAGTCCCTATGAATTCTTGGTTTTTAGGTGTAGATAGCATCAAAATACGTGTGCCAACCTGGCAACGCATATTTTGATACATATTTTGAAGACCTATCAATTGCAAAGCCAAAATCAGACGTGGAAAACAAAAAAAGAAGTAACGTGTCACTTTTTCCCCCCCTGATGTATGTTTTAAATCTGCATCGGGGGAAAAACACGTGTCAAGAAGACAGGGGCGCAGTTTCCCATTACAAATCAATGGGATGTGTATCTGAAGCATATTTTGGCACGGAATCTAGGGGCTCCTTGACATGGGTCTATATTCGGCCCATATTACGTGCATAATACAGACCACATGAACCCCATTGACTTGTATTGGGGTTTTCAAACATGCGTTTATCACACTTGCCAATGTACATTTTTCATAGCGATGCAATGCGTTTTTGATTGAAAGTCGCATTGCTTCTGTGAAATTGTGATGTTCACATGCGCAAAAGGATCACAAGTGTTTCCCATAAACTACAATAGGAAAAGTCATATGGCACTCGCATGTACATTGCACGGCATACGAGTGCCCTGTGATTTTTTTCCAAGGTCCCATAGGAAACAACGGGTAATTCCTCCCGCGGGAACGCCCAAAAATATAGCATGCTGCAAAATGGCTCATGTGAATAAATCTATTCAAAAGAATAGATTTCATATTTGTGCGAGTTTTGTGTGCATCACATCGTCACAAAATTTGCGCAAGGTTGTTGTTCATGTGAATAAGCCCGTACAATGAGAAAGACGCAGGAGGCCTCAGTAGCACAGAGTATTTCAGGAGGGGGCTGTGCTGATTTTGTGGTTGGCCATAGAGTGGGAGATACATAGTGGAAAGAGCAGGGTGTCCAGCAGCACAGAATACAAGGTTTGCAAAATTAAAGGAGTTTTAGAGAAGAGAAATAGAATACTCACCTATCCCAGCGGTTTCCCGTCCAGCACTGCAGACTCGGTGCCCAACGCATGGAACCTGGAAGAAGTGAAGGGCAGTCACGTGCCATTCATTGTATATGTGACCGCTTATCAGTACCAGGCTTCAGTGGTGATTCTTCGATGACTGCTGAAGCCTGTGATTGGTAAGTGGTCATATATACAGTGAATGGCACGTGACTGCCCGCTTTTTCCAGGTTCCATGCGGTGGGCACCAGGCTTACAACACTGGATGGAGAGCCACCAGGAAAGGTGAATATTCTAATTATCTCCATTTTAACTCTTCATAATTTTTTTTAATGTCCTAGAACAGTGATGGCGAACCTTTTAGAGACCGAGTGTCCAAACTTCAACCCCAAACCCACATATTTATGTATGGCAAAGTGGCAACATGTCAGGGGGCGGAGCTTATCCCGATGTAAGATTTTAACCCCGGCATTTTAAAAAGGACAAGGCCGCTTAAAAATAGACTGTGTGCAGATGCTGACTGCTTTTTGGATGCCGAAATACTGCAGAATGTCCTCAGTGGAAATTTCTGTGGAAAATTCTGCAGCATTTAAAAAGCAGTCCAAATCTGCACCCTGTATATTTTGAAACAGCTCTGCCCGTTTCTGCCACATGTAAACATGACCCAGCTGTAATAGTGACCCTCTCCCCCCCCCAGCGGCCCCAGCGATAATAGTGACCCTCCCAACAGCGGCCCCCAGTATAACAGCGACATCCCACAGCGGCCCCCAGTATGACAGCGACATGCCACAGCAGCCCCCAGTATGACAGCGACATCACACAGCGGCCCCCAGTATGACAGCGCCATTCCACAGCAGCCCCCAGTATGACAGCGCCATCCCACAGCAGCCCCCAGTATGATAGCGACATCCCACAGAGGCCACAAGTATAATAGCGACATCCCACAGCGGGGCCCCAGTATGATAGCGACATCCCACAGCGGCCCTCCAGTGTAGTAGTGACACCCCACAGCGGCCCCCAGAACAAAAGTGACACCCCATAGCAGCCCCCAGAATAATAGTGACACCCCACAGCAGCCCCCAGTATAATAGTGACACCCCACAGCGGCCCCCAGTAGTAATAGTGACACCCCACAGCGGCCCCCAGTATGAAAGCGACATCCCACAGCTGCCCCCAGTATGATAGCGACATTCCACAGTGGCCCACAGTTTAATAGTGGCAACCCTTAGCGTCTCCCAGTGTAATAGTGACACCCCACAGCGGTCCCCAGTGTAGTAGTGACAACCCACAGCGGCCCCCAGTGTAATAGTGACACCCCACAGCGGCCCCCAGTAGTAATAGTGACACCCCACAGCGGCACCCAGTGTAATAGTGACACGCCCCACCCCCCTTCCCCGAGACCTATATACTTTCCCCCTCCTCCTTGTAGAAGCTCTGCTTTTCCTCTGCCCGGCGTTGCTGCTGGCACTAATCCCGGTGCACACTGTGACGTCAGTGTGCTGCTGGACGCCTCCTCCCCCTTCTCTCACGGAACCAAGCAGTAGGAGATGTCAGGGGAGGGGGGAGGAGGATCCCGGCTGCACACTGACGTCATAGTGTGCGCTGGGATCAGCACTGTCAGCAGCGCAGCTGAGTGAATGCTGTCAGGGGAGCCGCGGCCCCTGCCAGTATTCACAAGTGGTGAGAGGCCGATGGCGGCGCATGCCAGCAGGGAGGGCCCTGCGTGCCGCCTCTGGCACGCATGCCAAAGGTTCGCTACCACTGTCCTAGAAATTCCTTTAAAATTCCCCAACTCAGAGGCCTCTAGAATGCGTTCTGCTGCCCCCAATGAGTTTAAATTCAGACAACAGCCACTTTGGACAATACACTCATCATTTATTGGGGGGGGGGGGGATTTTAGTAAAAATGTCAGATAGGTGGCGCTGTAGCGGACAGGTCATCCATGACAGACCTGCATCAGTGTTATATCTGAAGGACAGCATTTGTCAGCATGTTCTAGAGATTAAGGCTGACAAACTACATTCAGTGATGGAAAACATGGTTTTGCAATTGAAGAGTGTTGTTGAAAACCAAGGTGGGCTTATTGAACACTTATGGCATGATTTGCATAGCTAAAGTGCAACCTATCCCCACCTTTTTTACTAAAGTTTCTTGTCTCATAAATGGCGAGCGCATTGTCTAATGTGGTCTTTGTCCAAATTTTAGCTCATTTGGAGCAGCAGAACGCCCTCCCGTATTTCAGGAGACGGGTGTGCCAATCTTGTGGGAGGTCACAGACTGAGAGTTACATAGTGGAAGGAGCAGGGTTACCAGCAGGGCAGAGTATTTCAGGAGAAGTGTGTGCTGATGTTGGGGTCAGTGACCCTTCCACTGCTGTGATGATGTTATGACGGGTCCATTCCACTAGAGAAGGTCCACAGTAGCACGATGATTACTATTTGCAGCACGTCCGTGTCAGGATTGACGTGTGAATGTGTTGAGTACCAATCTTGCCAGGTAATTCTCCCAATATCTCCAGTATGAGGGTTCGTGAGGCAATAAATTAGGGACTGAGCCTTTTTCCATTAACATCGTTTGTCTGGTAAGAAGTGAAGATAGCTGCGTATGAGACGCTCTGCAATCATTCTGTGGAAGGTCTTGATTTATTCTGCAGAACAAATTCCCTATGAGAATGCGAAGAGCTCTCCCGGGGAAAGAGAATGCATGTGAATGAGGAGTCTGCTGCCCTGTCTGTCCACAGCAGCCGCTCACAAACAGTCCGCAAAGTCTTCAGACGCTTTCACTTCTTTAACATTTTGTCATGGTGCAGCTTTGCGTAAATTAAAAAAAAATCAAGTTTTCCCCCTTATTCTGTACTCAATACCACATAATAACAAATCGATAACAGAAAGTTATAAATTTTTTGAAAAAATGAAGAAATACTATTTTGAATTGACATAAGTATTCACACCCTGTGCTCAATGCTTAGTCGAAGCACCTTTAGCAGCTATTCCAGCCTCCAGTCTTCTTGGGTATGATGCTACAAGGTTTGCATGCTTGGATTTAAGGATTTTCTGCCCATAAGTGTGATTGTTCCCCAGCAAGAGAAACCAAGTAATCTTGTAGATATGATACCTTTTAATGGCTAACAAAAATACATGATGTTATTGTGAGCTTTCGAACCTCTCAAGATTCTTCCTCATGCATAATGAAATAGATACAAAGAGTCATGAATATGTATACATATACTTATGACAAGGCACAGACATGGGTGGGATTTAATTTGCACTTAAAAGGATACTACAACAGGATGGGTAGAGAAATAAAAACATACTTAAATAGTCCACTGATAAAGATGTGAAGGTTTTATGGTCCCTGAATTAGTGATAGGGGATCACCAAGGATGTGGAATCCTTATATTCCAACATTCCACACAAAAATGGACTGACCACCTTGAGGCCAATGGGGTCGCCTCTGAATCCGTGTTACAACTCACGAGATTGATCCTCACACACAATTATTTCTCCTTTAGCAAAGAGATAGTCCTGCAACTCAATGGAACCGCCATGGGCAGTCAAATGGCACCACAATATGCCAACCTTTTCATGGCAAAACTGGAGAGTGACTTTCTGGCCTCCTGCCCCAATAAACCATTGGTCTACTTCTGCTACATTGATGACCTCATAATCATCTGTACCAACACTGAACAAGAACTAATAAAATTCCCTGAGAGTTCAATGCATTTCACCCCACCATAAACCTCACATTAAGCCACTCGTATACAGAAATCAACTTTTTGTATAACAGCCAGGCGCTCCATGCAGAAAATATCTGGATGCAGAAGACAAGCGGGGACACCCCGCTTGTTTTCTGAATCCTCCGTTTTGAGTGCTCGGCTGTATAACAGTTGGGTGCAGAAGACAAGCGGGGACACCCCGCTTGTCTTATGCATCCTCCGCCAATAGCGCAAGGTGATCGCTTATCTTGAACGATCATCCTGCGCTGTAAATAACACAACAATTATCGCTCAAAAGTCGCTTGAGCGACATCTTTTGAGCGATAATCATAGTATCTAAATGGGCCTTTACTTTCTAAGTGCTCTACTTAAAGAGAAACAATACCCTTAATGACCCTGGAGAGACCTGAGAATGGCTGTCCACAAATGGCCCCCATCCAACCTAACAAGGCAGAAAATCCCTAAATCCAAGTATGCAAACCTTGTAGCATCATACCCAAGAAGATTGGAATCACTGCTGAAGAGGCTTCAATTAAGTACTGAGTACAGGGTACTTATATTAATGCAAAATGGGGGTTTTTCTTATTTAAAAAGGATTTCTACTAGAGATGAGCGAGTATACTCACTAAGGACAATTGCTCGAGCGAGCATTGCCCTTAGCGAGTACCTGCCAGATCGGGAGCAAAGATTCGGCAGGCGGGGAGCTGCGGGGGAGAGCAGGGAGGAACGGAGGGGAGATCTCTCTCTCCCTCTCTCCCCCCCCCCCCCCCCCCCGCTCCCTCCTGCTGACTGCCGCAACTCACCTGTCACCCGCGCCGGCACCTGAATCTTCTCTGCCGAGCGGGGAGATACTCGCTAAGGACAATGCTCGATCGAACAATTGTCCTTAGCGAAAATACTCGCTCATCTCTAATTTCTACCATTGTGTTGTCACTTTGTCATTATGGGGTATTGAGTGCAGAATGATTGGGGAAAACTTGAATTTCATTTTAATTTGCAAAACACTACAATATAACAAAATGCAAAAAGTGTAAGACTGCAGACTTTCCTGAGCCGCTGTATCATGTCTGTGCTGTTCTGGAGCTGGCTGATGCGCTCCTGCTGCACAGTCCCCTCTCATGACCCTCCGTCTACAGCGGTCCTGTGCTATTTCTAACATGCCGAGGATTATTGACGTCTCCTGTTATTAGAAGTGACAGTGTATTTATAACTTTTTCTATCTGCTTTGTTAAATAGACTTTGCATTTTCATGCTGCCAGTCCGCTCTATATTAAATTATGGAGAGGTAAAGGTATGAGTGTTAGAATATTCTGAGCTCCTAACAAATCCTGCAATCTGGATACAAAGCCGTAGTAAGACTGTAGGTATATGTAAAGGGGTGATGTGAACACATGAGCGAATATGCACCTACACGAATATTTAATTGCCCAAGTGGATATTTTAGCGTTTGAGCTAAATTTCCATCCCTCTTGTGAGAGTTGCTGGTGGCCATATTGGATATAAAAGATTTTTGAGCTGTGCCATCAGAAGATTATAGCAGACACAGCTACAGGTGCCAGCAACAGTGTGTATGGCCTGTCACATCACAGGGTCCCAGGACTGTAAGAGGGGGCAAAAAGGAGGACTGCATGGGAAGTGGCAGAGGCTGTCGGCTATTGAAGTCCTCATGCTGAGCCTGGATCAAAGGGACTAGCTGTGTGTTCTGGCACTATGCGAAAGAGAAGTGTTACCCCTGCAGGGGATGAGAGACTTGTTCTGCCCAACAACCTAAGCCCGCACAAGAGAGACTGGTGGGCACCACTGTCTGGCACCATGAGTATGGTAGCTGCTGTACTCTGGCCCCAAACTGGAGGGGCAATTGTGTGGCAAGCCAGAGGAGCGAATGCGGTGGAGATTCGCATTCAGCTCGGAGGCAGTCGAGTTGACCCACACACCATTGTAGTGAAAGTGGTGCCCTCGACATACCAGTGTGCACACTCTACAGAGTCTATGTAATGCCTAGGTCCTGATGTGATGTCTGTAATGTTTGTGCAGTTATGATGAAGCGGAAAGGGGCCGTGGGGTAATGGATAACCTCTGGATGAGACAGGACAGCAAGGCACTTGACCATGGCGTTATGCGCTTGTGATGATGATGAGGACGATGATTATTGTAGACGGAGTAATGCTTTGTACAATGTGCTGACACTAACTAATAACCTATGGTGCTGTAGGTCGCCGTGAGTGGATGCAGAACTGAGAGGAACGAAGATGAAAAGTTATGCTGATGATTATTAGAGTCGAAGTGCCATCCTGATAGAATGCTTATACCGTATGTGTCCATTTAAAAGTTAAATCAATGTTCAAGTAATTGTCAAAGGGACGAGCAGTGCCCTGCTCCACTCTTATGAGTTGCAGCAGCTCTGCCGCCAGGTACTGAGTTCTGGAATGAAGTTCCATCTACTGCCTCTGTCAGCTACTCTGTGGCATCTAGGACTGAGCTACAATAATACAGGCTGCAATATCAGCTTCGTCACAAGAGGGAGCTCCAACGCAACCAAAGGCTATTATTAATAGAATTGAGTTGATTTTACTAGAAGCTTCTATATCAGGTTGTGATTGGTTGTGTAGCTTCATGTGACAAAGTGGGCCAGGAGCAATCTGGCATCGGTGATACCGCTCAGAATTCAGAGTGTCAAAGAGAAACCACAGGAAATAGGACACCTGTACACCTATAAGCCATGTGGACTTCCCCTGTCACCAGGACATCTATCAGGGAAAATTCTGCATCTATCTATCGAATCATATTTTATCTATGTATTAGCCATCCATCCAATTATGCATTGTACATCTATGTGTCTGACTGCCATCTTCCCATCCCTTGCAAAATTATTTAAAAACTTGTAAAGGAAAATAGACAAGCAGCGCTGAGGGTAGAGTGCCAAATTAACCAAGTGCCATATGATCAGGTAGGAAGGACCCAAGCTGGCATGAAAACATGTAAAGGGAAATATACCATATATGTACAAGCCGTGCTCAGGGTAGTGTGCCAAATTACCAAGTGCCATTTGATCTTGTAGGAAAAAACACTTACTTCACCAAGGGGGTAGGACTGTGTGTTAAACAGTCCTACCCCCTTCCAGGTCCACACCTAGTTTTTCACACACTGTCTCCTTGGTGAAGTACATGGTTTTTCCTACCTGATCATATGGCACTTGGTTAATCTGGCACATGTACGATGCATAATTCAATGGAGGGATAATCTAATATTAGCTAAAATATAATTAGATAGATAGATGCATAATTGGATGGAGGGATAATACATATATTAGATAAATATGATTAAATAGATCGATTTGCAGATATGTTAGAAGTGTAGATGTTTCTGTATTGTGCATCATATGCTAACTTTGTATTTAACCCTTCAATGATTACATCCTCTCTGCAGTTGATTTACTAGCAGAACAGACACTAAATAAAAGGAAAACATATTATTTATGGCATAAGAAATTCTCAGAGGATTCCTTCTGGCTATATGAATATTTTGTAAAGCCTCTCCTGCCCTCCGGAAATAAAGACAATATCACAATGTACAGTATTACAAATTACTAGCTATTCGGATTCCATTCACTGAACACCCAGGAGGAGGCCGCAGCCTCATTACTACAGATACAAAGTCAGAGCATACAAATCCTGGTGCGGAATATTTATATCTGTGCTAAAAATTATTAATGATGTTGCCGCATTGAATTACAGATCAGATGCAGCGACGCTCATTCTTAAATTGACTTCAGAAACTTCTGCCAGAGCGTCCCTCTAGTGTTGCAGTAGTTTATTAGAATCTAGTATCATCGCTGTCTAGATGGTTGGTTTTGCACCAGACTCAGACGTATATTCCCACTGCTGCGGCTGCATTCTTTCGTGGGCGACCAGGCTCCAGTCTGAATATATTACCCATCGCCCACTAATTTTTAATCATTCTGTTCAGATATTTCCTTGTTATATCTGGTTCTGCAAAACTTGGGTGATAACAATTATGGTCGCTATTACAGCTCTCACTGGGGTTGTAACTCCGCTTTCCCAAACATTGTGTCGGCTTTAAAGGGGTCGTTTAGTTGTAAACTATTTATGGTCCATTCGCAGGACAGGTCATCACCAGTTGATCAGCGGGTGTCTGCCACCTGTGGCCCCGACTGATTAGCTGTTCCCAGGGCCAGTGTGCTTGTAAATTGAGCTGCTTTCTGTAGGAAGCAGACAGCTCATTTCTTATTGCAGTGGCCAGACTTGGTACTGCAGGCATTGAAGCGAATGGAAACCTTGCCTGTAATACCAAGACTGACCACAGCAGTGAGAATGGAGCTGTCTACTTCCTACAGAAATCAACTCAATGCATGAGCACACTGACCTGGGGAACAGCTGATCTGCAGGGATCCTGGGTGGAAGACCCCGATGGTCTACTATTGATAGCCTAGTCTAATGATAAACCATTGATAGTTTACAGCTGCCCAACAGCCAATACAGCTACTGTTATAGAAGTTGTACAGTTGTAAAGTGGCCTGTCATGTCCTCATGTCATTGAGCCAGCTGTACAGCTTTGCATTTGCAGCCAGCTGACTCAATCACAGCTTTTCTTTTGTTCATACTTATCCCCAGTTCCTTATTCTTAAATTTGGCTCCTGGCAGTGAGAATGCATCAGTGGGCAGGCCCCACTACTCACTATCAATCAAACTGTCATCATCCACTGATAAGTCAACAGTGGGTCCTGCCCACTTGACACGTTCACAGCAACTGGTACTGAATCTAAAAAAAAAAACCTATGAGGGAACAGGAATGAGTTTGAATTAAAGAAGGACCTTATTGGAGTCAATGTGTCTGCGGCAGCAAAGCTATGCAGCTGAGTCCACTGACATTCGCTGCTGAAGTTCCCTTGAGGATCAACTGTTGGGAATCCCTCAGTCTTTCCTGTCACTGCAGAGGTTCCCTTAGGTGTCATCTGTTGGGAATCAGTGTTTAATGTTCCTTTCTCTTCTCTGCTTCAATATCTCCAGTGGTGTGGGGACCGATTGGCCAACAAAGAGGTGTTTCCCTTAGCTGGACAATCAGTGATAATGGATGTTTATTTCAGTGCCACCCTCACATGGGTGGTGGGTGTTCTCTTGTGTGTATGCAAGCTGTGCAGATGTCTGTCTGTATGGTTTAAGTCCTGTCCTGCTTGTGCAACTCATCTAACAGTGATTGGATGCTTAAGTCCTGTCGTGTTTGTGCCACCCATTCGATAGTAATCAGACTCCTAAGTCGTGTTCTGTCTGTTCCCTCCATCTGATGATGGTCAAATACAGGAGTCCTGTCCAGTCTGTTCCCTCTCTGTTTCATTGGCTATCAGATGCATGAGTTTTGTCCTGTCTGTTCCTGCTGTGTGAAGGTTTTCTGGACACCTCAACTATCTCCTATATATTCCCCCTCTGTCTGAAGGGTTGTCGGACATCTGTACCCTGTCCTGTTTGGTATAGCAGTGGACTCCTGTCAGCCGAGTACCTTTGCCTAGTCCCGTTTGCATTTCCACCTGCTAAATATCCTCCCCTATTCTCCATCAAGGGACAGACTAGGTCCCCTAGATTTGAGATGTGGGGCCGTCCTTATTGGGGCAGTCATCCTGCTTTTAGGCAGGGTTCACCAAGCCACAGTTAGTTATAGAGAGCATACCCTTTCCTGTTTCTCTCATTTGGGTGTTCAAATATATGTATATGTTGGTCCATTATGGACATTATCATGTTTTGGTTTCACGTGTTGGTGATGTTCATGAGGATCAGTGTACTTGCGCCCTGTACAAATTTAACACGCCCCTACAGTGCCACCTTTTGGAAGATCGGCTACCCTATAAGTCTACGTCTGACCTTTTAAGAGGCCTTGCAACATGACTAAGGACCCTAGTCCTTTTGAAGGGGTGTTAGAAGGTTGGACATAGATTTATAGGATAGCTACCTTTGAATTAGTGGTGATGCAGAGGTTCTTTGCCATCTCCCATTTGCATACTTTTTTCCAGGGAGCATTGCATGGCCTATTAAACTCTCTATACCCTCATGGCACTCTCCAAAGGAGAACCTGTATCCCCTGGCTCTAAATAAACCTAGAAGTTTCCTTCCAACATATCCCCTGTTGCACAGAACCAGGCATTTCTTCTAATCACTGGAAGTCTGCTTTATGGTATGCACTCAACTGAAGGAAATGTCATTGACTTGGATGGTCAAAGGAATAAAAGACAAAAATGTGAGCTTGAACCACCTAATATTTTTACTTACCTACTTTTTCATGAGATAAAAAACCACCGACCCCAGCATAATCGCCACGTAAGACCTACTGATCACAACAGACAATTCAGCACCAAGGACAGCAGCTCACAGTCCTATTGAAGTACTGTGGGTGTACTTAAAGGACAAGGATGAAGATGATATAAAACAAGGATGTACAAACTTTACTGGTCCAAAGGCCATTTGGCAGATTGTCCACAGATCTCCCTCACATCCCTATTGTCAAAAATAGCTCATGCAAAAAAACCTGCAGTCTCTACAGACACAGTCCTCAGGATCTGAACTCATGGACCAAATTGAAGCCCATTAGTTCTCATGCATCTACAGGAAAATGTGCCGCAAACCAGCAGAATTCAGCTTTCATGCTGTAAACCTTATAGGACAAAGAAACATGGATTGCTTACTGTAGCAAATAGGGACAGTATTCATTTTATGTGAATTGCTGATACAACTAAATGATTTACTACACCCATAAACTGCAATGAAGATAGCCGCATACAGGCATGGCCACCCATTCCCCTCTCTACTGCTTTCTGGGGTGCTACCCAAGATGTCAGGAGACCCCCATTCTGCCAATATATGGGGGTCCCATTGATGGTCACAGAGTGCGCCATTAGTACTTATCTGTCCCTGCTCCCACACTATGTGTCTCTCCTCTCTGACCTGATGGTTGGGGGCCACATATAGCCCTTGGGCTGCAGGTCCTGCACCCCTGATATAATGACTTGTGTATTTGCTGTGGCCCTTACAGACCATAAGACCACTGCTTTAATTCTCCATGAAAAAAATAAGGGCTGTGACCTGATTGGCTGTTATTATTGCCCTTTTTTATTTACACTTTTTAGAACTTTCTACCTTTGTGTGTGGAGGTAATATATGTAGGATTAGTGCAAATTCTTTATATACAGGTGTATATGTATTAATATAGCTGAAAATCTACAAATTTATGGGGCCGATATCATGATTGTATGGCAGAGCACTAGGGATGGGCACCAGTGAGGTCATACTGAGTGTATCTACCAAGAAAAACATACTGTTGTGGGCAGGGGTGCCCCTTCCATGAGACAACCTGAGCCTGCCACCTCTGACGGCAGGATGCAGGGCCTGAATGACAGGTTGACACCAGGCTAATATTTATATTTGGCTGGCCATAATAATGGCCAGTAAAAAATACTTGCCAGCTGCAAGCCAGGAACCCCACAAGCAGGACACTCACTCTGTCTGCAGCTCCGGTCGGGCACCAGCTGCGCTGTCATCAAAGGCTGTGACATGCTCCTAGCTAATTGTCCAGGAGGGGATGAGCTGGACAATTGACCAAATGATGCCTAGAGCTATGGAAATAATGTTTTTAGGGACAGGATAGTCCAGCTTTTGTCTATCATGTGACCTGGTTTGGAAAGTCTGAGTCCCAAATACCTTTGATCTGTGCTGAAGAGGTTTGGTTACTTAATGGGCACTACTAGCCTTCCTCTGGATCAACATTGGGGGCAATAGGCCGGACCGGATTGGCATATGCCTTTTTTTTACAAACTATGTCACTGCTGCTCTGGTTTAGAAATCATGGCCAACCCTTCATGTTATCATCTGACTTGTCTCCATAAACATAAATGAAAGTGGAACTCCCCTTTGAGGCTTACAGTCACACATGGTGCCGTATAACCTGGCATGTGTGAACCTTCAGCTTTACACCCACTAATATCTCCTCATACATCATTAGAACAAACGATGCCCTGTAATCAATGCCCCCGGGTAATCTGCCAGCTTCTGATGAGATTTAACCTGACACAATGTTAGATTGTTGACAACTATATGAATATTAATCTCCATGGTTCATATTATACCGGATGAATGAAATGTCAGCCGCAGTGTCACTCATTATGAAAGACGCCTTTATAACCCCATGGGGTAAGGAGCCTTTTTATGCCATAGCCTTTAACTCTTACTTTTATCATACTTTGTAAACTCTGCTGGTTAGTCTCTGAATCAACTACAACTCCCATCATTCTCCAAGTGCAAAATTGCCAGTCTATTGAGGTTATTTGGCAATCCTGTCTTAAAATCCTGTCACTATAGGAATCAGGACAGAAGTCCCCAGCACTGTTATGTAACCAACCCTTTCCGTTGAAATGTGTTCTTCCCATTCTTATATAAGATTTGATTAATTTAAAAGCCTCATTCACATGACGAATCTCGCTGGGGATTAGGGCCATGCCCAAATCCATTGTCATATTTGCACCATTTTAGCATGGTGCATATTTTTTCCTGCATGTAGATTTTGAAATATTCATTGTGGAAAAAAAGAATTGACATGTTAATTCTTGGTGCAGTTTCTGCTTACAATCCCCATCAGGCAGCTATAGCTTAGAGCAGGAACGCTATCTTTTCTCCTTAGGGAGAGCACCTAGAAGGTGAGTGAGTGAGGAGACTTATAAGGCTATTCATGCTCCTCTGGGTAATATGAAAATAAGGGAGATGGAACAATACCTCTGCAGCGCCACCTATTAGAAGGCAGCATTTCTAATAGAATAGAATAGAGCAGTGATGGTGAACCTTTTAGAGACCGAGTGCTCAAACTGCAACACAAAACCCACTTATTTATAGCAAAGTGCCAAAAACTCTAAACGTATGCATTTACCTATGTCATTCTAAAAAGAACAAGGCCGTTTCAAAACAGTCAGGGATGAATACCCTGTGTTTTTTTCCTAGCTGGAGCACCGGAGTACCATTGGTGCAGATTTTGACTAGAAATCAACCGCATATCCACTGCTGATTTCCTACTATGCGGCGCTCCCCCTCACCTCCTCCAAAGGCTTTGCACTGTCAGCGCTCCTCGGCTTCCGGGCCCAGCAGCCTGTAGTGGCCTCACCTGACCAGCGCTCCTCACCGGACTAGGCCGCTGGGAAGCGGAAGCCGGGAGTGCTGTCTGCAGAAAGCCTATGGTATGAAATCAGCTGTGGATATGCAGTTGATTTCTAGTCAAAATCTGCACCAACAGCACCTCAGCCAATCCCATTCAGCTCTTTCAGCAGGCAGGGATTTTAAATCCCCGCCTGCTGATAGATCAGCACCACAGTACAGAGGACAGCAGGAGAAGACAGGCTGAGCCCCGGCAGCTGAAGCAAGGTGAGAATCTAATTTTTTTGTTTTTTAAACCACTTTTACTTGATTTTCAGGGAAGGGCTTATATTTAAAGCCCTTCTCTGAAATCAATTGCCAGCAGCAGAATCTACCACAGCTGTCACACATGTCAGCTGCGGTAGAAAATTGAAGAATTCCTCTGCTGCATCTGTCACAGATGTGGCAGATGTAGTAGCAGGGCATTCTTTTAACTAGCGGGAATGAAGGAAACATGTGCTGCATGCAGCAGATGTGTTCTGCATCCCTGCGGGGTTCACGGCAGCGGTGGACAGGTAAGTATAATTTTTTTTTTTTTTTTTACACAAAATTATTTTTTTCTCAGGGAAGGGCTTATATGTAAAGCACTTCCCTGAAAAAGAATGTCGGGGTGCCGGCAGACCATTGTTTTCAATGGAGCCACCGGCAGCAGCCATGGCCCCATTGAAAACAATGCATGCATTCCCTATGGTGCACGCATGTCCTATCTTTGCAGGTACATGCCTGTAAAGCATGGACATGTGAACACACCATAGGGAATGCATTGTTGCAAATAGAAGCGTGTTTTTGTGCGTGCGTATGCAGGAGGTTCTCCAGGGTAGCATCTCTTTGAAACCTCTCAAATATTTTACGCACTGGCCTGTAGTTTCCAGGTTCACTTTTTGACCCCTTTTTGAATATTGGCACCACATTTGTTATGCGCCAATCCAGTGGAGCAGACTTTGTCACTATAAAGTCCTTAAATCTAAGAAACAACAGTCTGTCTATCACATTTCTTAATTCCTTTAATATTCATGCATGAAGGATCTGTCCACAGATCTCCCTCACATCCCTATGTGAGAGTTCATTGTCAAAAATAGCTCATGCAAAAAAACCTGCAGTCTCTACAGACACAGTCCTCAGGATCTGAACTCGTGGACCAAATTGAAGCCCATTAGTTCTCATGCATCTACAGGAAAATGTGCCGCAAACCAGTAGAATTCAGCTTTCATGCTGTAAACCTTATATGACAAATAAACATGGATTGCTTACTGTAGCAAATAGGGACAGTATTCCTTTAAGACAGTTTTGATAGAAAGAATCTTTCATAGGTTAATGTACACTGAATGGCACCATTATGAGAGCTCACAGCCACTTATTAGACTCCCTGGCCCTCTCATAATTGGTGCTTCCATGGAAATCATCTCCATGACCCGGAGTGCAGCATAAAATCACGTGAGAAGTTTTCCGTGGATCAGTTTCAATGTGAATCCACATTAGATGGGAAAATCCAGCAATCTGAGTGACTTTCAATGAGGACTGGTCATCAGTGCTAGACTAAGCAGCAGCACATGTGAAAAAGACTTGGGTATACTAATAGATCATAGACTGAACATGAGTCCACAATGTGATGCAGCAGCCAAAAAGGCAAACACAATTCTGGGATGTATTAAGAGAAGCATAGAGTCAGGATCACGTGAGGTCATTATTCCCCTCTACTCTTCCTTAGTCAGACCTCATCTGGAATACTGTGTGCAGTTCTAGGCACCTCACTTTAAAAAAGACATAGACACCCACTAGCGATATTTTTTCCTGTGATGCAAGAGCGATGATTATGAAACCAAAGATTTTCAATGGCTTCATACTCATTTGTGATTTTTCACTCCAGCATCAATATTGCTCATTGATTTCAATGGGGCCAGTGGTAGCAGCCCCAGCCGCATTGAAAACATTGGGAGTATATCGCGGACTTCTGCCACTGCTATCACATTGCTTTCAATGGGGACGGCACTGCTGAGGCCCCATTGAAAGCAGTTGGTTGCAGGCAACCCCTGCATCAATGATTTTCAGGGAAGGGCTTGAAATATAAGCCTTTTGCTGAAAATCATCTCTAGCTGGTGAAAAATATATATACTTAACTGTCCGCCACTCAGGCGCGTCCTCTGGCTGGCTCCCCAGCACTGCTGAAAGGACTTTGCTGATTGGCTGAGTGCTCAGCCAATCACAGGCAGTGCTCAGCCATTCATCAGATGTGGCAGAAGTCCGCGATATATTCCCTATGTTTTTAATGGGGCAGGGGCTGCTACTGCCGGCCCCATTAAAAGCAATTAATGATATCGCAGAGTTTTCTTTGCACTGCGAGACATGTGTTTTCACTCGCTCTCACAGTGTAAGAAATAATATAGCTAGTGGGTAGGCACCCTTACCAAGATTGTGAGCATTCTGCAAATCATGTCCTGTGAGGAACGGTTAAAAGATATGGGAATGTTTAGCTTGGAAAAAAGAAGGCTGAGAGGAGACTAAGGCTGGGTTCACACAGGGTGGATTACTGGCGGAAATCTCGCGGTTAGGCCGCAGCGAAAACTGCGAGATTTCCGCTGGGAGAAGCGCTGCTTCAAAACTTGCGGCACGTAGCCGCAGGTTTTGAAGCAGCCTGGCCGCTCTCTCTTCCACTGCGGCCGGCGCTCCTATAGAGGAGAGCGCGGCCGCAGCGGAAGAGGAAAAAAATGAACATGCTGTGGCCGGCGAAGACGCGCCGCAGCGCCGGCTTCTGCCTGCTTTGCCACGGCGGATTTGCCATCCCGTGTGGACAAGATTTCTGAGAAATCTCGTCCACATGGCTGGCTAATCCCGGGATTAGCGGCTGCAGGCGGATTTGCCGCGGTGAAATTCCGGACGGAATTTCCGCGGCAAATCCGCCCTGTGTGAACCCAGCCTTAGGGTGCCTGTCCACGGGCGTGATTTCGCCAGCGGTAAACCACCGGAGAATTACGCCCTCTGAAGATTTCCCTAGAACTGCTATGGAAAGCACCGGCACACTGTCCACGAGCAGAGAATCATTGCGATTCTTGGCTCACGGCGGGCAATTCACAGCATGCTGCGAATTGCCCCGATTCTCCGCGGTCAGCCTATCTATCAGATAGGGCTGACCAGCAGAGAATCGGCGGCGGCTCCTGCGGCGGAGCTCCGCCGTGGGATACCGCAACGCCGGTGGACAGGGGGCCTTAATAGCTGTCTACAAATATCTGAAAGACTGTCACAGAGCAGAGGAATCAGCCCTATTCTCATTTGCACAAGGAAAGACTAGAGGCAATGGGATGAAACTGAAAGGGAGGAGACACAAATTAGATATTAGACAGTGAGGGTGATCAATGAGTGGAACAGGTTACCACGGGAGGTGGTGAGTTCTCCTTCAATGGAAGTGTTCAAACAAAGGCTGGACAAATATCTGTCTGGAATGATTTAGTGAATCTTGCACTGAGCAGGGGATTGGACCAGATGACCCTGGAGGTCCCTTCCAACTCTACCATTCTATTATTGCCAACGGCATGGTGTTTTCTCATGTACCTGTGCGGAGAGTATACTGAGAATGGCATGATCAAGAAAAAAACATCCAGTAAAAGGGGATCCTGTGGACAGAAACAACTCATCACAGAAAGGCATCAGAGAAGGATGTCAGGAATCATTCTGACCAACAGGTGCTGCACAGTCAGCCGAATACAATGCTGGGGCTCCAAATAATGTGTCAGAATGCATAGCTTGCTGTTCCTTAGCACAGGTGGACTATCACAGCAGATGACCAGCTCCAGCGCGATTGTGTGCAAGAGAAACAGAAAGGAGAGGCTCCAGCGGGCAAAAGAGCGCAAAACATTACTGAGCAGTGGAAAAACGCCACCTGATCAGATGGACTCAGATTTCTGTTGCACCGTGCTGATGGGAGGTCAGAATTTTTCGTAAGTAGTATTTTTGATGACCCCTTCCTGTCAGCTGATCCGAATGTCCAAGTGCTTGGACCCTGGGTTTCAGCTGTAATTTGTGGGGAAATCTGGCAGGAAATGTTCCACTCCTCTGCAGCAACACCACAGGTAAAATGAAGCATTACACGTTTCTCATTGAAATCAATGCATGTTTGGTGTCCTCCAGAGTAAAAAGTGCTCTTTGTCGCAGCACTTTGCTATGGCTAATAGGCAGGGGTTTCATTATGGTTGAGATAAAGGGCTGCAATTAGTACAGAGATGATTAAAAGTAATAAAGTGTAGTGCACACTAGGAAGACACCTCCAGCTAATGCTATGGGAAACACTATATTTTCTATGCTTCTAGAAGTAAACCTATATTACGAAGTTTAGTCTGCATTCACTCCACACACTCTTCCCTGTTTTGAGCGTAAATGGTTAAAAATTGTTTTGAAATATCTTTTCTGACATCAGACATATATATATATTAGAAAAAAACAAGCAGACGTACCCCAATGACATCACAGGCATTTCTATAATTGGGCCAGGAGGGGTATAAATGAGAGGAGGCTGGAGAAGGCAGCAGCACACAGAGAGCAGAGGCAGATCCCAGACAGACACACTCCATACAGGAGGTGACATCCACCCAGACAGCCCAGGAGCTGACACCGCACAGGTAACTGCTGCCCACCCTTTTGCTCCCATGCCCTAAAGTCTATAGAGGGGTTAGAAAAGACAAAGTGACAGACAGGCTATGGAATTGACAAAGTGATGTGAGGTGTATAGATAGATATTGCGATTTACATAGATACATAAGATAGATAGATAGATAGATAGATAGATAGATAGATATTAAGATTGAGATAGACAGATATTAGGTATAGTTAAGTCAGAAAAATCTTAGACTTTAATTAGATACATAGATGGATACAGATGTAGCAATTATTAACATGACTGACACATCATGATAACTTGATTTACAGCATTATAGTAGGTTGCAGTTAACTTGTCATATAGCATTGTATGTCATGACATAGACAGCTATGAGATAGATGCAGAAATGGATGGTCACTAGGGTAACTTATTATTATATATAAGAAAATACAAATATATATATATTAAAATAAACTTAAATATAAGTTATTATATTTTATATAGCGCTACCATATTCTGCAGCACTGTTCAGAGACTGTCACCCTGTACAATCAGAACATTCTTGCTCCTCTCCCTCTTTACACCATATTAACCCTTGCAAAATATTTTAGTTATGGGTACAGACCTGCAGAAGTGCCTCTATACGGGAATCACAATAATGGAATGTGTCACTGCTGGGCTCATAACAGGGAAGGGTCCAGCCGGCAATACAAAAGTAGCATCTGGGGAGATATTCACTGTCGCTTCTCTGCAAGAGCCGGGGATGTAGATCCTTGGGTGCAGTTCTAAGTATCCTGCAGTTCTGATGATTTTATATCGAGATGTAGTAGAGCTGAAGTTGTCATTTTACTCTTTTATGTAAAACAGTAGGTTTCATTGCATCCTTATAGCTAATGCTCAGCCAATGTACGCAGAATTACAGACTCAGCTCTGTTTTGTCAGATCTGAGTTGCGGTCTAAAGTTAAGTAAAGCAAAAGGATACATTACGAAGGGAGAACTTTGGAGCAGGTCTACCTGGGATTGCAGGAAGCGTTGAACAAGTCTCCTAAGCATGTGTGATTTTCATCCTAAACTGATAAGACATGCTGGGAGTTGTAGCTCCACACAAAAATCACCACGTGTATATCTGGAATGAAAGAGATCGTTGTTATACATGTAACTATAAGGGGCAAGTCATATTATTTACGATCAGCACCAAGTTGCTATTCATATATGGGGTGCAAAGAGTGGAACTCCGCAGAGTCCTTACACCATATTGCATGTTATTGTGTCTAGTTATAATTACAGGGATTTGGAAGAGATCTGATGTAGCAGAGATAAGTCGGTATCTTAAGGGACCTTTCACACGTGCAGAATTTGGCTGCAGGATGCATTGCAACATGTGGAAGATTTGCACCAAAAATGGCTTAGGGTATGTTCACACGGTGTATGATGGGGTGGAAAAAATCCATGTCACAATATGCACCTGCGAACTCTTGGCTTTTAGGCATCAAAATACGCATCCAAATGTGGCCATGCGTATTTTGAAGTTCTATTGATTGCATTTCCAAAATCTGATGTGGAAAACAAAAAGGAAGTGACAGTATGCTTACAATACGCATCCCATTGATCACACATTTTTTCCGATATGTATTACAAATTAGTGGGATGCGTACTGCCAGCATATTTTGCGCTTTGCACAGAATATTGTACCAAAATACACTGTGTGAACCTACCCTTAATTCACCCAGCAAATTGACATGCAACTGTGCGGATCCTGGTGCAGACTTTTGCAGCGGCAACTTGAGCTGCATGTTGCAGTATATCCTGTGCTAATTTTTGGACCATGTGAAAGGTCCCTCAAGGTGGCTAATACCCACATGTTACATGTTTGTCAGCAGACCCAGATCATTTATCTGCTGCTTTTTAAAAAACCGCACATAACACATGGTGATATCATAGCACAGGGTGATGCCACATGGCAAACTCAGCTCTACTACATCTATTATATTGTGTCTTATGAATTACAATCCTGTATCAAATTCCTTAATGAGAACTTGGCTATCATTAATATTTATATGATACCCCTCTCCTTCCACCAATTGATATACTGTAGAGTTACTGGACTGTCCATCACCTTTATAGAGGTGGTACTAGGGTAAAATTTCGACTGGCGCCCTTAAGTTCCTTTTTGTATCACACGCGATTAGAGTAAGCTTGTGTAACACATTACAGAGCTGTATTTATGAGGGCTTTCACTTGGGATGGACTAGTCCACAACTGTGTTGCAGAATATGCCGTCCCGGAACCCAACTCCAAAATCTGCGCGTGTAAATGCGGATTTTGATGCGGAATTTCAATTCTGCATAAAAATCTACACATTAGTAGTGCAGATCTTGGTGCTGAATATTCCACAGGAGGGCATGTTCCACAACATTGTTCCCGTCTGAAAGCGCCCTCATAGGGAATAAGCTACAGCAGGTTCTACCTATATATTAGTTCAGGCGTTATGGCTCTGTCGGTGCTGCCACCAAGCTGTCCAAAGAAGATCTGATCATTACCAAAATGCCAGGGCACGACTCTCCTGACAGCCTGGCACTAGAGGCTTTGATTACTTTCATGGAGAGGAATATGTTTATGTCCTAATTAATTGTGAAGAAAATGTCCACCTTCAGGCAACTTTAACATATCCCATTGTGTGCTCTTTCCTGTAACATCATAAGCGCTACCAAGAATCTGTAAAGAAACGCTAATACCCCGATGATGAAGCTGAATTAACTCTAATGTGCATATCGCAGTATCTTAGCGTGGCTTCACACACAACATTTCTTTGTAAATGAACTTGCAGTTTTTGATGTAGTTTTCAGAGCCAAAGCCAGAAGTGGAAAAAAAAAAGAATGAGAACTATAAAGGAAGGATGTCTGCTTCTCCTTCATGCTGGGTCCAGTTCTGGCTTTGGCTCAAAAAACTGCAAGTGCGTTTTCCAGAAAATGCTGTGTGTGAAGCCGCCCTAAGTGGCTTAGGTATAAAGTCTTCTTATCGCCAAGGCTTATTTCAATTGACAAGCTTATCTCATCATTACATTTGATTCACTCAGCAGCACTGCTACATGACAATCTCATTGTGAAAACCTGCTGCAACGTATTGCAAAATAAGACGACTACGTGACAAACTCAGCACTGCTACATGGCAAGCTCAGCTTTGTACATGTAATAATTTAAGCATTGCTACATACCGGCGAGTGTAGTTGCGCATAAGCCAGTGTGGTTTTGCCCTTAAAGTGATGGCAATCCATACTAATATTATAAATGCGAACGTAACTCTATCTGTCTGTCTGTTACCTTTTCATGGCTACACCACTGAAGCGATTTTGATGAAATTTGGCAGGGAGATAGCTTGCATCTTGAGGAAGGACATAGGCTATGTTTTATACGCAAAGATTTATGGAGCTCTCTAGGGATTGCGGCAAGTCTATCTATCTATCTATCTATCTATCTATCTATCTATCTATCTATCTATCTATCTATCTATCTATCTATCTATCTATCTATCTATCTATCTCCTATAAATTCCTATTGATGCCAGAATAAAGAAATGCTACTATAATACTAATGCAAATAAAGGGAGATGGAACAATACCTCTGCAGCGCCACCTATTGGGTTGCAGCATTCCTTCAAATCAATGGCCAATACTTTATACAGGTCTTAACAAAGATTGAGAATTGAAAACAAAGCCAGATTCCATACACAGACAGCTTTTGCGGGGTGTTTGCCCCTCATCGGGTCGTAACAAAATTCCCAATCATTGTTAAGACCTGTATAAAGGGTTGGACATTGATTTGAAGGAATGCTGCCATCCAATAGGTGGCGCTGCAGAGGTATTGTTCCATCTTCCTTATTTCCATATTACCCAGAGGAGCATGCATGGGCTTATAATTCTTCTCACTCACCTTCTAGGTGCTCTCCTCAAGGAGAGAAAATACCCCTCCCTATAATACTAATGACATGGCCTAATAAGCAAGTCTTGTCTATATCTGAGGGAGACTTATTCAAAAAGTCATTTGGGAGATTTCCAAGATTCCCTTTAGGGCATGACCCTCTCCTGGTTACAAGTTGCATAATCTAGGCAGGAATGAGTAAGGGCTCATTCACACAAGCGATGTGAATTCACGCTGGCCGCATCACGGACGAAAATTGTGTGAACGAAACATTCACACGGGCGGCTGCATCGTATTTCGGAAATCCCTCAGTCGGCATAAATCCTCAGAATGAATTCTAATAGTTAAACATAGCCAGCTGGAATCATTTTACAGCGTTGGCTGCTGCCAAACTCCCTCCCCCTCCCTTTATTTCAGCTGCCATAGAAACCTATGGGGGCCTGCAGCGCATTTCAGCAAAAGATAGGGCAACACCTATCTTTTCTGGCTGCAAATAAAATAGGTCGCTGTTTTCGGTCGCCAATGTACTATTATTCCGGTGCGACATTTTTACGCAGCTAAATATCGCTTATCTGTATGAATACATTGGAAACCAAAGCTTCAGGTGGTCACCTTTTTTTTTTTGTCGCTAAATTAGCCACGTGAAAATGTTTGTGTGAATAAGACCTAAGGGCTTATTTACACAAGCGTATATCGGCCGGGGTTTTCACAGCCGGCCTATATACGCTCCCATCTAACAGTTCCCCCTTCTCTCCCCCTCACAGTCTCTCTGCCTCTCTCCTCCACTCTGGCATTTGAAATGGAAGGGGCGGGATGGGGCGGAGCTAAGCTCCACTCTGCCCCACCCTCTCCCATTGCTGGCTATGGACAAGGGGTGGGGAGGGATCAGGAGCTTAGCTCCACCTCCGTCCTGCCCACTCCCATTGCAAACTGCTCGGAGGGGAGGAGAGAAGCAGAGAGCTGGTGAGGGGGAGGGAAGGGTGGGACTGCTCAGAGGGAAGCGTATATCGGCCGGCCGATATACGCTCATGTAAATCAGCCCTCAGGCTGCGTTTAGACTTAATCGTTCAGAAACTCATTCAAATGAGCGAAATTGAGTGATAATCATTCAGTGTAAACGCGAGCTATTGATTGAACAACAAATGAGAATCGTCAGGCTCTTGTATATCGTTCAGTTTTAGCCGCCATAAAAATCAGCGCTGGCTCGTCTATTTATCGTGCAGTTTAAACACTGAGCGTTCTGTCTTTCACATAGGAATGTGAAACATTGAGCGATCAGTGAATGAGAACTGCAGGATTCTCTACGAGAATCGTGCGGTCTAAACAGGCGGCCCGAGCGCGAACGAGCTGGTGATGATCGTGTGATTCTCTGCCCGTGTAAAAGGGGCATAAGACTATGGTCACACCTGCAGGTTGTGTCTAGGTTTTTTGATGCAGCCAAAAATCAGGTGCGAATGATAGAAGGAGTAAAAGTAGAAAGGACGGCCACCACTTCACCAATTTGTAATCAATTCCTGGTTTTAGCTTAAAAAAAACATAAAAAACCTGCATGTGTGAACATACCCTTAGGCCTCTTTCACACGAGCGTCATTTTGGCGCTCTGATAGCCATGCTACAAAATTGCAACTATCGGAGCATAAAATCGCATGAACGAAGAATAACCGCGACCAAGTCATGGCTATTCTTCGCGATTTTTCACGGCTGGCTGAGGCATCTTGCAGTGAACTGACGCCGCAGCGCCAAAATCACTTTAAATGCCTCACTAGAGGCACCTGTCATTGTTTAACAGCGCTAGCCACTGTTAAACTCCCTCCCCCTCCCTTTTTCGACCAGTTCCCATAGACTCCCATAGGAGCCTATATAGCCCCCTGCGTTGTGCGATCAAAAGATAGGACAAAACCTGTCTTTTGACGCAAAAGAAAGTCGGGCGTTGAACTAAAGTGCCTATGTTCTATCTTTTGCAGTCCGAATTTTGTAGGCGCATCAAAAAATTGTTTGTTTGAAGGAACCCATTGGTATTAATAGACTCAATTTTTTGACACCCCTACTTCATGCCAAAATGACGCTCGTGTGAAAGAGGCCTTCGGCTGCTATTACACCAGCACCATGAATACTCATAATAGCGCTAATAGCCGGGGTGCACCTGCACTAGCAATTTCAGCCTGGCAATTGGTTGGTAAATGTGCTAGCAGCAATTAGCGCTATTACACGAGCGTTGACGGCGCTCATAATAGCATCCTTATGGACTTTCAGTGCGGGGCCTGTTATTACCACATTGTCAAATTAAGAGACAATATGGCTTCCAAGTGAAATCAATACATGGTGACACATGCTGAGATACCTAATGAATGTTACCTTTACGTATTGATCTAAGGAGCGGTAAACAAGAAATCTATAGCGATTCCTTATTTCTGCCTTCCATCCTTCTTTCTTCATTATAACCAAAGCTACAGACCAGATGCAAACATTAATGTGCTAACGAGCAATTAGAGACGTCAGAATTTATGTTCTGCTGGTAGTCATTGGAAACCGTCGACAAGCCTGTCAGCACCCTTACAGCTTAGAAGAATACCTATAATGCAGGGTGCACTCAATTGTTCTTACATCAGTTAACTAACTGTACAGAGCCTGGTGTAATAATTGTAGCGATGAATCACCAGAACAAATTCTGTACAGACACTGAACAAGCAGAAGAGCCTGAAACATTTCAGCTCTGAAATCTGGAGAATAGTGAGTGCAGCTCCGGAGTATAATACTGGATGTAACTCAGGATCAGTACAGGATAAGTAATGTATGTACACAGTGACTCCACCAGCAGAATAGTGAGTGCAGCTCTGGAGTATAATACAGGATGGAACTCAGGATCAGTACAGGATAAGTAATGTATATGCACAGTGACTCCACCAGCAGAATAGTGAGTGCAGCTCTGGAGTATAATACAGGATGGAACTCAGGATCAGTACAGGATAAGTAATGTATGTACACAGTGACTCCAGCAGCAGAATAGTGAGTGCAGCTCTGGAGTATAATACAAGATGTAACTCAGGATCAGTACAGGATAAGTAATGTATGTACACAGTGATTCTACCAGCAGAATAGTGAGTGCAGCTCTGGAGTATAATGCAGGATGTAACACAGGATAAGTAATGTATGTACACAGTGACTCCAGCAGCAGAATAGTGAGTGCAGCTCTGGAGTATAATACAAGATGTAACTCAGGATCAATACAGGATAAGTAATGCATGTACACAGTGACTCCACCAGCCGAATAGTGAGTGCAGCTCTGGCATGTAATACAGGATCAGTACAGGATAAGTAATATATGTACACAGTGACTCCACCAGCAGAATAGTGATCACAGCTTTGGAGTATAATACAGGACGTAACTCAGGATCAGTACAGCACGAGTAATGTATGTACACAGTGACTCCACCAGCAGAATAGTGAGTGCAGCTCTGGGGTATAATGCAGAATGGAACTCAGGATCAGTACTGGATGAGTAATATATTTACACAGTGACTCCACCAGCAGAATAGTGAGTGCAGCTCTGAAGTATAATGCAGAATGAAACTCAGGATCAGTGCAGGATAAGTATTATATGTATACAGTGACTCTACCTTCAGAATAGTGAGTGCAGCTCTGGAGTATAATACAGGGTGTAACTCAGTAGTATGAAACAGCACTGCTGTGTGTTGATGTTGGCCTGCTATGTGTCACATATATGGAACATTCCCTGTATATTAAAAACAAATTCATTGGGAAGATTGGAAAACACATTTTCATCCCAGTAGTTAATGTTTTGCTGGAACTTGACTTTCAAGTCTTTGTAATCTGGGATTTGGGGTGATCTCTTTACAGTTTAAATTACAGAGCACAGTGCTCGCTGGAGAGAGGTAATAATTATCCGCACATCCTGCTATTTTTTGTTTGATACACAATGAGTTGTTGTAAAGTAGATTGTGGCGCTACCTGTGGATTTCAGCACTGCTTAGCGGTGATAATTATTTGTACTGTGAGGCATTAATGTGCAGGCAGTGTTCTCTGTACAGCAATCAGGCTGGTATTAGAACTTCATGGGAAAGGTGAACTCATTACCTTGTCTTTCTTTTGCCTTGTAGTCGTGATGTCGTCCACTTGGTGGTTCTTACTTCTAGGGGTGGCATTATCCCATCTGGTGGTGGCTCAAGAACAACCTCTGCCCGATGAGGAAGAGGACACTTCTGAGGACACCATGGACCTTAGCAATGTACTGAAGAGAGCCCAGGGGGCCCTAATTCACAGTCTCCTTCAAAGAGTTGAAGAGGAGCAGAGTGACAGAGGTATTTGCACATGGGATGTTACTTTTGTCCTGGAGTAGGATCTGTATATTTTTTTTGATGACCCTTTTTTGGGAGTAGCTTCTCTATTGTGCTGCAATCTACTTTCGCGGTGGCAATTGTAATGACCGCCTCTGCATTGGCAGTAAACCTTTCCGGGGGTGGACCTTTCTACCATGGTTCAAGTCTACAGGAAAAACTGCCACCATCTCAAGAGATATTATTTCTCCCTGGCTGGGCCTACCTACCATAGCCATTACAATGGCAACTAATTTGGCAGACTTTTTCTTGTCCATTTACTTTACTTACTGTGGTGGCAAATAAGAGGTCAGGCTTTGGTCTACTGGATGTGCTGAAGACCTATCTCAAATGGCTTTATTGTGCAAAAGTAGTAATAAATAAATAAAAATCTATACAAACTTGGTATCGCAGTAATCATGCTGATAAAGTTATCAGGTCATTTTTACCAAATGGTGAACCAAAAACAATTTCTAGATGTTCCCCCACCACCACCAAAAAAAAAATTTAAATAAGAGTTCTGCAACACATTGTATGTAGCCCTGAGTGGTGCTATTAAAGTATTTAATGTGTCCCACATAAAACACAATCCTAATACGGCTATGTCAACGAGTTATGACTCTTGCAATGCGGTCGCTTGGTTTTTAAGGCACAAAATAGGCGAATCTCTAAGGTGTTAAGATGTACTTTCCATTTGGTTGTCACCCCAAAAACCCACAGTTAGGGCCCACCTTAAAAAAGTAATATCTATTGAGATGTTATAGTATTTCCCATAGACAAACTCAACTCTTCTTTGTAACAAAGTTAATTTGACTTCTACTAGATCAACAACGGTTTGTAAATGAAGGTAGAGTTCTATAACATCTGCTACTATATTATCTGTGTTTTATGACATTGCATAAAAAAGTGACTATATATATTCCGTATCTGAATTTGACTTTTGCAGACACAGATTCTCCAGGGTTAGAATGGATCTCCAAGAGGCAACATCCAGGTAAAAGGCTTCTTGAAGAAGTGGAGAAGAGACAACACCCAGGCAAAAGAGAAGAAGGTGACTGGTATATAGAGTTGCCAAAAAGGCAGCACCCAGGCAGGAGATCAACATTAGGTGACCAGTTTCTAGATAATTCTAGTCCTTCTTTGGGTCTCCTAAGTGATGTCTCAAAGAGACAACACCCAGGCAAGAGAAACCTGGCCTATACTAAGCGCCAACATCCTGGTAAAAGAAGTTGGGATGATGATGAAAATGCTGAAATGGGTGACCTTCAAGATGTAGAGAAACGTCAACATCCGGGTAAGAGGTATATGGAGTCAGAGAACTTTGACTATGTGCCACCATGTGAAGGACAAGACCCTTTCAACTGCAGCAAGGGAAGTCTTCTGCTGGAGCTTCTAGATAATGTGAACAAGGGAAGAATGGAAGAGAAGAGACAACACCCTGGGAGGAGGTCAATTTGGGAGGCAGAAGTCCCTGTTGTCCAAGAGTAATGGCTGCAAGTTTTCTCAGACCATTTCCAGTAGCACCTCAACTCACCCCTCCAGTTGTGGAGACCAAGTCAACTCTACCTGCAACCATAAGTCCAAGTGAGCTCCCCCCACGACCCGCTAATTATAATCGGCACTATGTCTACAGGGAACCAGCGTACGTTACATCTCAGCACAGTTTTTTGGTGTAAGAAAGTCAAACTTTCCTCCATTTTCTATCCTCAAATGAACCCACCCAGTCAGAAACGATAAATCGATGTTGATATCATTCTGTTATTTGACTTCCCATATAATTACTATTAGTCTTCATGCTGTATTAATAGTTTGGTCTTTTAATACAGATTGGGTTTTATTGGATATTCCTTGTGTTTTGTGTCAGTATCAGAGCCGGTCATTAGCAGAAGGGCATTGCATGACATATTATGGAGACTGGCACTATATGCAAATTAGGTTATTACAGTATTCACTGTATTTGCATACATTACCTTGACAATTTTAGCACTCCATCAGGCAATAGCTAAAGGGGCCAAAATGGTTACAGTGGTCAAAAAAAACCCAGACCTCTATGCCTTTGGTGGGGGAGGCGGGCCCTCCTAACGCATAAAATAGGAGGCGGAGACCCTGTGGTGGATGAACAGGATGCAAGAAGAAATAACTAACATACATTTTGAGGAAAGATGTGGCAAGATGGGTCAAGGGCAGAGTGGCAAAAGTAACTAAAATACCAACAAGCTTACAGCACAAATCTACACCGACTCTGGCAGAGATTTGCGTTTATTTGTGCACGGACATCCAAAAATGTGCCAGACTTAAAAATTAAATTTGGCAGATCTTTCCCTAACTCATTTCTATTAAAGACTTGCATAACATCTGTAGTGTTTAGTACATTTGTCCCATAAATCTAATTTCTGCACATTTACCTGTAGAACAGCCCGTCCCTCAGCACCCTTTAGAGTATGGCCACACAGGGCGTAAATGCTGCAGACGCTCTACAGTGTAAATTGCGCAGTATTTACAGTACAAGCCATGTGGATGAAATGTCAAGAATTCTTATATGCGTGATGCGGAAAAAATCTCTAATGAATTAACTTGTTAAGCAGATTTTCAGTCCGCAGTGCACTCATTGTTTGTGGCGGATTTTCACTGCATAGTTCACCCTTTGCAAAGCAGAGGATGAAATCGGCAGCGATTTTTGCTACAAAATTTGCGACAAAAACCAAAACCCTTTAAATTCGTCCTGTGAGAACATACCTTATGCCTCTTTCGCTCTGGCTGAGTGTTCCAGATCCACATTGGATTTTTCCCACATGGATCTGAGTTTAATTTGCGGCAAAACTCTAATAGCTCACTCACACAAGCATAATGCAGCATGTTTACGCGACAAAACTGTGCGTATTCCATGCGTTTGGGTTTTTTTTGCACACGTACATAGAATTCAATGGTATGCTAAAATAACGCAGAATTCACCGCAGATTTGGATGAGGAATCTGTAACGTGTGAATGAGGCCTTATGGTCAAAGTGAATGGTGAATCCGGTAGTTCTGCAACTACGGATGATAGGGGTTGCCGTAATATGCTAAAAAAAAATGGAAGTTTCATGAGAGTTGTTCAACAATTGCAAGAGCCACATAACGTTTTCTTACTATTTATTCAGCGCAAATCACAATAAAGACACATGCAGTGAATTACACAATGGGCCATTGCATATACCCAGTACCTGTGTAGCCTTAGTTGTAGATGGCACAAGGAGTTTTTATTTATTCCAATAATTATTCAACGGGGTCACATGACACGCTGAAGGCTATATCGGTAATTTTTTTTTACAATGGGGAACAGTCATAAAACCTTTTACGCAAGTTTTTGGTGTAAAAAGGGGATTTGCTCTAAAATTTGCAACTTTTTGCTGTTTGCATGGCTCTCCGACACTTTTTTTGGGGGGACTGGCTTGTTGGGAGGGAGTGCGGTCCCACGAAACAACACATTTATGTATAATTTATGCCAAAAACTGGTGGAAATTATGCAATGCTAGATCAGATCTAATGTACAGTTCATAGGCACACGGAGCTTCCAAGATGCGCCTAATACATGAAGAGCCGTTCACCTGGTCATATATTAGCTGCATTGTTCACCAGTGGAAATATTATTAAAATCAGCATTTGAAATGCCGCTTTTAATACATCCTCCCCATACTGTCTCTCCTTATGGACAATGCCGGCATGCACACACTATGAGGAGATGTCTATCCACTGGACCAAGTGCCAGTTTTGCTGGCCGACAGCGAGGGAGGCAGATGTGTAGGAAAGTCACATCCCCGGATTGCGACCCCCTGTCCTACGGGCCCATAACCTTATGTTATGGAGCTCGTAGTACGGGACAGGTTCCTTTTAACGACTGGTGGTCATGCAATCGCCACGTGTAGCCCAATGTCCCAAGCTTTACGGTAGCAGTAGATGTTTTAACATTTTCTTCATTGTGGGAAATGTGATTAAAATGAATAAAACAGCGATGGCCCCTCAACAATTGCGCATAATTCCCAGTTTTCAGCAGCATAATTATGTGAAAGTGCTAAAAATCACCCGTGTAGCTGAGGCCAATACATATAAGAACTGAATCCATAATTATTCATATACACCCTTCCTCTACTCCTTTCACCTGCTTTACTTTTATCATTCCTGCAAAGAACTGAATAAATGGATTCCGCTCCATCTTAGTTGTGTGAAGCTGACTAGGCCTCAATTATAAACCGAGTGTAGAGAGTAGGCGAGGAGCTGCCCCTAGCAACCAATCAGATTCTGGCTTTCATTTACTAGCCTGCTCTGGGAAACTGAAATCTGATATCTGATTGGTGGTTTGGGCAGCACCTCACCTGTTTGTCCAGCCATGAGGCCTACGTAAGGAGCGTATTTCCTGGTTCACCTCATCTGTGTCATGTCCCCTTGTACAGCCTGACTGTTGATTCATGACCCTTTCCTAAAGTGCAAGGAACTAATAATATTAACCCTAAAAACACCAGTGAACATAAATCCTCGAGTCGCCCTCATGTTGTGGTAAATTATCTTCAACCGGTTGATTATATCTGAGGACACCCAAAAACTCGTTCACATTGGCGTCTGCAGTTCTGTTAGGAGCCTCTTTGGCAGATTTCTGTCAAAAACCCATGGCACTATTTAGTCCATGTGAATGCAGGAGGGAGCGATAAGAGCTGGATAGACCCCATTACAGTTAGTGGGGTGTATTCGGTTTCATCAGAAGACAGATCTGTTCTGGACAGGGATTCCATTTTCCTGCTTCCACAATGAAGCAAGTAAACAGATACGCCTGATGGAGATGTGAACGAGCCCTAATATGGCAGCTATGGCAGCCTTGACTGGGTTTCGTCTTAGCTCAGCTTTCCCTGACTCATAAATGGAGAATCTGCCTCATTGTGATATGGATTTATCTCAGTATAAGGACTCCTATCCCTGCTCTGTTTCAGGCCACTTTCAGATGGCCGTATGCAAGTTGCACCCAAGAATCATGGACACAACTTGCATCAGATGGCACACGGACACCCCAGCATGCCTATGTATGCTGCGGAATATCACTTGAAATACAAGAGTCAAATTCTGCAGCTGTTCCAAAAGTAAAAATACTGCCAAATCTGCACTACTTATGTGCGAATTTGGCCACTGGGAGATTTTTGCAGAATTGCTGCAGGTATTCCATCGTGGACAGCATGTAGAATTTTTTTCTGTCAGATTCCTTACAAATCTGACAGGAATACAAAAATCAAAGCGTACTTCATTGGAAGCCATATGTAGAGAGGTAAAAGGAAGCAAAGCAAGAATCTCCAAACCTGCCGGATACAATGGAGCTTATACGGCTCTATGGTCAGGAGCTGTTAGGCCTCCATGTACTGAGCTCTGTGTGTAGGAGTCCTTAGGCAGTTTTGCAGTTCAGGAGTCTGAAAAAGTTGGGTGCCCGCTCTAGTAAGAGCTTTCTCACAATAGATATCAGTATAAGATAGCAAAATAGACTCGGGGGGGGGGGGGGGGGCACAACTCAAGGAACATATTATACTGGGGATAGGATCACATATCGCTTGTTATATTCACTTTTGTCCTGGTTACAAAAAAATTAAATGAATGTGAAAAATTATTTTTCTAGGCAAAATATCTTTGTGCGTTGTCAGTAAATATCTGTGTATTCTGTACAGAACTATTTTATTATTGATATTGAAAGCTTGTACATACGAGAAGCATGGTCCTTTTATTGCTTGTATATGATACAATAAAGGTTGCATCGAAAGATTGACGTCTCTGCAAGGTACTCGAAAACTGAACTTTTAGCGTGATCCTATGTGTTCGATTTTAGCCTAATAGAGACTGAGATGCAAGACACAACCAATGGACAAGAGAGGCACCATTCCTGGTAGAAAGCAGACATGTTTTTCTAGCCTTATACAACCCCTTTAAATGCGCGGTTGTTTTGGCCATGAAATGGGTCATGCGACCCAAGACTGTTGTGTTGCCCTGCGACCTCACACTCTCATTGAAGTCATAGAATGGTAGAGTTGGAAGGGACCTCCAGGATCATCGGGTCCAACCCCCTGCTCAATGCACGATTCATTAAGTCATCCCAGACAGATGTCTGTCCAGCCTTTGTTTGAAGACTTTCATTGAAGGAGAACTCACCACCTCCCGTGGCAACCAGTTTCACTTATTGATCACTTTCACTGTTTAATATCTAATCTCCCTTTCAGTTTCATCACATTGCTTCTAGTCTTTCCTTGTGCAAATGAGAATAGGGCTGATCCCTCTGCAGTGTGACAGCCCTTCAGATATTTGTAGACAGCTAATAAGTCTCTTCTCAGCCTTCCTTTTTGCAACTTAAACATTCCTAGATCCTTTAACCATTCTTCATAGGACATAGTTTTCAGACTGCTCACCATCCTGGTAGCTCTTCTCTGAACTTGCTCTTGTTTGTTAATGTCTTTTTTAAATTGTGCCCAGTACTGGACACAGTATTCCACATGAGGTCTGACCATGGAAGAGTAAAGGGGAATAATTACCTCACATGATCTAGACTTTATGCTTCTCTTAATACATCCCAAAATTTTGTTTGCCTTTTTCGCTGCTGCATCACACTGTTGACACATGTTCAGTCTGTGATCTATTAGTATACCCAAGTATTTTTCATATGTGCTCTGCTTAGTCCAGTTCCTCCCATTACAGTAATAGAACTGAGCATACTATATAGATACTGTCAAAGCTGATACTGGTATGGATATCGGACAACTGAAAGAATAAGTGCAAAAACAAAAAAATATGGAGGGAATTTGCCTCTTGGTCGCCGAGGGTCATCAATGACTAAGCAGCTAACAACAACAACATATAGATACAATAATAGAATGAAGCTTACTGCATAGATAGGATAACAAAACCAAGCGTGTCATCTAGATATGGAATACACCACAACCAAGATTACCACATTAATCTGACACCAGAATCAAGTTGGAGCCTGTTTATTCCTTTTTATAGTGTCCGTATTTTTTACTGACTGAATATGGACAGCACAGGGAGCTATTCGAGTAAATTGGTGCATTCAGACATGCATTTTTTATGCTGACCAATGTTGTATGTAAAGAGAATCATAGCATGTCCTAGACTATGTGCTTCCCTTAATACATCACAGAATTGTGTTTGCCTTTTTAGCTGCTGCATCACACTGTTGACTCATGTTCAGTCTATGATCTATTGGTATACCCAAGTCTTTTTCACAAGTGCTGCTGCTTAGCCCAGTTCCTCCCATTCTGTGTGCGCTTTTTTAATTTTCTTGCCCAGATGTAGGATTTAGCATTTCTCCCTGTTAAATATCATTCTGTTAGTTAATGGGGTTGGGATGCGACTCTCAAGTTGCCGTGATGTGCAGATGATAAAGAATCAACCAGAGTTGGATTATTTAGCAATTTGCGGGTCATGACAACTTGCGAGTGCATCGAGAACCCAATAACCTTAATCAATGTGTCCTAGCATACACAGCGATTTTGGCTGTAACATGGGGCATATGTCCAAAGATTGCTGTGTTGCCCTACAATCTGATAATGTAATGGAAGTCAAGGCAGTTGCGTTGTAATTTATAAGCTGTCAGGATCGCAACCTGCAGACTAAAAAAATCCAACCTTGTTGGTTTTTTGCAGTGTATGGGCCACAGCTACTTGTCAGTTACAGCGTGACTGCTCTAAAGGGAACCTGTAATCCCCTTTGAGCCCTGTAAAGTTCTTTTAATGGGGCTCAAGGGTAAGGGAATTGGAAGTCCAGGGAGCAGTGTTTCATACACACCAGGCCTGTATACAAGAAGTTGGCACGCACCAGCAAATTCACACTTTCTGAGTCTGTATTTCCCATAGAGATGAATAGGAGAGGGCACAGCGCATTAGTGAATATGAAACACTGCTCCCCAGACTCCCTGTTTCCTTACCTTTGAGCTGTATAACATAACTTATGGGGCTCAAAGGTGATGACAGATTCCCTTTAAGTCCTATTGAATTTCATAGTCACGGGGCTTCACTGCAGGTTACAGCCAATTTGCTTTACATAGTAACATAGTATGTTAGGCTGAAAGAAGACAGATTCCATCCAGTTCAGCCTGTTTCCACCCCCTCCTTGTTGATCCAGAGGAAGGCAAAAAAAAAACAAAACAACCCTATGAAGCAGAAGACAATTTAGCCCTTTTGGGGGGAAAAACATTTCTTCCCGACTCCATAATGGCAGTCAGAATAATTCCTGGATCAACATTTGAAAAATTCCTACCTGACTCCAAGACCCGAATCAACAACCCTGCTGGTTATCTAATGTCTTTGTTCTGCAATATCGTAGTGCTCTAAAAAGACATCTAGTCCCCTCTTGTAGCCTTAGCCTAAATTGCATCCCAATTAAACTAATTATCTGGTGTAATTACCATCAAAATAATTTTATAATTTCTAAGCTCCCCAAGTCTGAATATTCGTTGCCATGTTTTCTGAAAAAAGGGACAATTTTCAAGTGACAATCATCTCAAACATTTCCTTCATAGAAAAGTGGAGTCTTCAAATGTTGATGGGAACCTGAGACACTTCTTCTGGAGGCATCTGTTGTGGTCAAACATTATCATTTTTACTTCCATGGCTATAGTATGAACTACGTACATGTGGGTGCTAGGAAAAAAAGTATAATTCCCCTTTAAAGGAGTTTTCCCGTTAAAGGATAAATGTCTGATTGGAGGGATTCCAACTGCTGAGACCCCCAGGAATTTCGAGACTTGCACACCCTAATGCACCATGTGAATGGAGCAGTGATGTCAATGCATGACCATCGCTTCATTCACTTCTATAGGACGGAGAGAGGTTGTCGAGATTATCAATCTACTCCTGTCTCATAGAAGTGAATGAAGCGATTGTTGAGCATTTGCATCGCTGCTCTGCTCACATGAGGCATTTGGATACATTGAGCTTAGGATTACTAGGGGCCCCAGCGATTGGACCTTTAGTGATTAGACGTTTATGCCCTATCTATTTGAACTCCCATTAATCCTGTCATAAACCAAATGCAAAAATATAGTTCATTTGTCATAAACATTGAATGATCAATCTGTTCCTCTCTGGAGATTCAGGCCATCGGGGACCATGATTCATGGTTGTCTTCCTCATCCTAACCCTAATTAGATGCCCATTCAATTAATGGAAAGGATACATGCAATTAGCAGTTTGAGAGCAAATCTTCAAACATTGCCTGTTAATCTAGCCTTCTGCAAGCAGGTACTTCTAATCTGCAGACACATCAAAGCCGGAGGGTTGCCTGGCCTCCCTGTGCACCGTGGCCCCTTGTGTTTTCATTAATTTTTTCATCTCCAATCCTAATGAGGGTAGAAAGTCAGGGAGTCTGTGAGAGCGGATCGCGGAGAATAATAAGCGAGGTCACATCAAGCTGAAGAAAATCCATACGACTTAATGCAAACTTTTCAGGTTGTTGTTATGGGTAACTCTTTATGAATTTATAGAGTGGGTTCATGTCAAAAAATGACCTGGAAAGTCTACATTGGTAATAGAGTGAGAACCACATGCAAACACCACCACAAGTCCTCATGCGCACAGTACAGATGTACAATGCAGTGCCCATAGGCTGCTACACTATGTCAACAAAAGTATTAGGACACATATAGAAGATGATGAAATTGTATTTCATTCATATTTTTCAGTCCAACTTTGGGCTGCCTTTGGCCTCAATGACTACAATAACCCTCCCAGGCCGCTTTCCATCAAATTCGGTCCCGACGCTCCAAGCACCATTGCAGGCGCAGCTCTGCATTCACTGCTGTGATGTTGTGTGCAGCCACACCTTCCAATCTCCCAATAACATGGCCATCAGTGGACTCTGGTAGAAGAGGAGAAACAATCACAACGAGCTCCGACACAATATAGGGATCCATAAACACCCTGTGTGCAGTCATACAGGCTTTGCCTAATGCATGGGGCCATTATGTCAGTTGGCACTGTTGTTCTTGCATCCTATTTGTCAACAAAGAGGCTCTAAATGAACAAATATATATACACACACACACACACACATGGATACAGTGGATATAAAAAGTCTATATCCACCTGTTAAAGTGACATATTTTTTTCATGTTCAGAAACCCCAAAAGGATTAATCATTTTAGAGTTATTTTCACCTTTGATGTGACCCGTCATCTGTACAATTTCACTGAAAAACAAACTGAAATCATTTGGGGTGGAAAACTAAAAATAACAAAACTAAAATTATGGGGTGGTATACGTGTGAGCACCATCTTATATTTGGGGGTATAGTTGCCATTATTTACAGGAATGCTGATTGCCCCCATATAAAGTTCAGCTCTTCAAAGAGAATTTTCCTGACATTTTCTTAGTTGCTCCATAAAGATCTTACAGCTCATCAAAGGGATCTGATTGTTGGAAGGAATCAGTCAGAAGGATACCAAAAATGTCCAAGGGCTGGCATTACATCTACCAAGGAACACAATGAATACGGTCAGCAAGAAGGAGATTACATTTGTACATCCCTCAAAAATTGATGAAAAGACCAGAAAAATATTGTTCCGGAAGATTGCCAAGAGGCCGACAGCAACATTAAAGGAGCTGCAGGAGTTTCTGGCAAGTACTGGTTGTGTAATTCATGTGACAACCATCTCCGTATTCTTCATATGTTTGGGCGGTGGGGGAGGAGGGCAAGACAGAAGCCTTTTCTAACAAAGCAGAACATCCAAGCCTGGCTATGTTCTGCTACAACCTCCATCCAGTCTGCCAGAAGTCTGTGGGGAACGTGTTATGTCTCAGGAGACCGAGGGGCAGCATTCCAAAAGGTATGTTTGTCACAAAGCCAACACTGCGCATCACCAGGAGACCACCAGACCGCAGTGAAGATGGTGGGGGCAGCATTATGTGTGGGGCTGTTTATCTGCTGCTGGAGCTGGGGCTTTAGTCAAGGGGGAGGGAATTATGGACAGTTCCAAATATCAGTCCATTTTGGAACAAAACCTCCAGGTCTCTGCTAAAAAGCTGAAGATGAAGAGGAATTTCACCTTTCCGCACGCCAACGACCCAAAGCATATCCTCAAATTAACAAAAGAATGGCTTCGCTCAAAGATCAAAGTTTTTGAATGGCCCAGCCAGAGCGCATACCTGACCTGAAGAGGGTGCTATGCATGAGATGCCCTTGCATTCTGACAGTGTTTTTGCAAGGAAGAGTGGGCAAAGATTTCCAAGTCAAGATGTACCATGCTGATAATCACCTACCCAAAAAGATTGAATGCTGTCATAAAGTCAACATAGTATTAGTTTTAGGGTGTGCAGAATTTATGCAACTACATTTTTTCCACCCTAAAAGACTGGAGTTCATTTTTCAATAGAATTGTACTAGAGATGAGCGAGTAGTGACTTAGCTGAGTATCCTCCCGCTCGTCTCTAAAGATTCAGGGGCCGGCGGGGAGATCTCTCTCTCCCTCTCTACCCCCCGCTCTCCCCTGCTCACCGCCGCAACTCACCTGTCACCCACGCCGGCAGCTGAATCTTTACAGACAAGCGGGAGGATACTCGGCCAAGGCACTACTCGCTCGAGTAGTTAGCCTTAGCGAGTATACTCGTTCATCTCTAAATTGTACAGATAATGGGTCACATTGACGGTGGAAGTAATTCTGAAACAATTCATCTTTTTCGAGTATCGCAACATGACAAAAACATGGCATTTTAATGGGGGGTGGGGATGTAGACTTACTATGTATATATGTACTCCACAGTTTAGTATTTAGGAAGATACAGTACTGACTCATAGGCTCCAACAGACACAATATTCTTGTACTGGGTATTAATGGAGTTGTGTATATAGGCACTACATTAAGATAGTTTGGTATATCAAAGATAGTGTTTAGGACATCTCGTCTATGATATTAGGAAGCGAGAAGAGGTGGCCATACCTCAGAAGTAACATGGACACCTTTATAGTTCTTATATTAACAGAAGTGGAAGAGTACAAACTACAGCAAGTTGGCTCTTCGCTGCTTGTTTTGTCTTCATGCTCCATCTACTGTCCAGGAGCTGAATGACGACAGAGTTACCGTTCATTTACTACAGACACGTCCTGCAATGTTACCAATACCACGCTGACACTTGGGGGAGAGGATAATGCCACGCTGACACTTGAGGGACAGGATAAAGACACGCTGACACTTGGGGGAGAGGATAATGCCACGCTGACACTTGGGGGACAGGATAATGACATGCTGACACTTGGGGGGCACAATAATGACACTCTAATACTTGAGGCACAGGATAATGACATGCTGACACTTGAGGGACAGGTTAATGACATGCTGACACTTGGGGGGCACAATAATGACACTCTGATACCTGGGGGACAGGATGATGACATGCTGACACTTGGGGGATACGACAATGACACGCTGACACTTGGGGGACAGGAGAATGACATGCTGACATTTAGGGGGCACAATAATGACACTCTGATACTTGGGGGACAGGACGATGATATGCTGACACTTGAAGGACAGGATAAAGACACGCTGACATGTGAGGGACAGGAGAGTGACAGCTTCATTTCCATCTAGAAGAAGACGCAATATAAGTATCCTTTTTTTTTTTGAACAATAAAACACCAGAAAAACTTGTTTGTAAGTACAATTGAAACAATCACATCTGGATTTCGTTATTCCTGAACATTCCTGGTTGGGGCAGGAAACTCTCAAGATTACAGCTCAGAAGCGGATGAAGCTCCCCCTGGGTTATTGAAGTCGAAAAGACAATCCTGTAATGAGGAAGTATACAGATAATAGAAATGAGTGACCTTTTGCAAAAAGTTTGGATCAGCCAGAATTAGTTTGAACCTAACCACAAAATCCCTAAAAGTGGTTTATAACACTCTGGTATTAGAGTATTATACAGATCTTTTATAGCTCTTAGACAGTGTTATAAGTCAGTGCTCAGGCCTAGTATTGAGCAAACCAAACCAATAGAACCCTGTTTCAGGTAGAACTTTTCTAAAAGTTTGATAATATGTTGAGCCCTTCTATGTTTGTGGCTGTTTATTGACTCTGATCTTTCCTTAGATTCCTGCACTCAATTGCTTGCTTGCTCACTCATGTCACCTGCACCTCAAAAATCCAGAATCTGTCCTTATCTTACTGTAGAAACAGCAAAAACGTTTATTATTGCCCTAATCTGTCCCCGTCCTGGTTACTGTAACTCAGTACTCCTTCTCATCCATAAAGCTCTCCACAGAGCTGTACCGCCCCATACCTCCTCTCTCATCTGTCTGCCCTTCTACCCATGCTCTCCGCTAATGATCTTACATTAAGTTCTACAATCTATAGGCTTGTGTCCCCTTTATTTTATCCTCATAGCCCGTAAACTCATGTCTCCCTATCGCCTCATAGATTTAAGCACTTGTGTCCCCCTTATTTTTCAGACTGTAAACTCTCGCGTCCCCCTATTTCCCCGTAGACTGTAAAATCTTGTGTCCCTCTATTTCCTCATAGATTCTAAACTCTTGTGTGTCCCCTATTTCCTCATATACTGTAAGTTCTCACATCCTTCTATTTCTTCATAGACTTTAAGGCCTCCTTCCCACGAACGGTTTTACGCCGCGTAAATTCACGGCAAAAATCCGCTGCGTTGCCCCCTGCTATTAGGTTCTATTGAACCTAATAGTACAATGCTCACGATGCGGAATTCCACCGCGGAATTTCGCACCGTGAAATCTCCCGTCCTCACCCGCAGCATGCTCTATTTGCCGCGGGTGTACGCGCTGACAGCTTCCATTGCAGTCAATGGAAGCCGTCCGTTCACGCTATCTCCCGCTGTAACACAGCGGAAGATAGCGTGAAAACGCTTCCCCGCCTACCGCCGCCGCGTCATATGACGCGGCCGGCGCGTCACGTGACACGGCCGGCCGCGTCATGTGACGCGGTGGGCGTGTCACATGATGCGACGGCGGTGGGCGGGGAAGCGTCTTCACGCTATCTTCCGCTGGTAAGTATGGGGTCTCTGGGGGGCGCCGTGACGGGCTTCACTGCGGAATATTCCGCAGCGGAGCCCGTCACGCTCGTGTGAAGCCGGCCTAAGCCCGTGTGTCCCCGTTTCCTCATAGACTGCAAAGACTATTTCCTCATTACTGTAAACTCTCGCATCCCTCTATTTACTCCTCATAGACTGTAAGCTTGTGTCCCTGTATCTCCTCATAGATTGTAAGCTCTTGTGTCCCTCTTATTTCCTTATAGACTATAAACTCTCACATCCCCCTATTTCCGCATTACTGTAAACTCTCACATCTCCCTATTTATTCCATATAGACTGTAAACTTGTGTCCCCTATTTTCTAATAGATTGTAAGCTCTTATGTTCCCATTTCCTCATAGACTGTAAGCTCTGTGTCCCCCTATTTCCTCATAGACTGTAAGCTCTTGTGTCCCCCTATTTCCTCATAGATTGTAAGCTCTTGTGTCCCCATTTCCTCCTCATAGACAAATCTCTTGTGTCCCCCTATTTCCTCATAGGCTGTAAACTCTTATACCCCCCATTTCCTCATGGATTGTAAGCTCCTGTGTCCCCAGTTTCCTCATAGATTGTAATCTATTACGAGTGGCCCCCTCACTTCTATTGTTCATCATTAGTTTAATGCAGTATGTAATTCCTGATTTTATCTATGTTCCCTCTGGTTTGTACAGCGCTGCATAATTTGCTAGCGCTATATAAAGATTATTATTAAGTATATTTTTAGGATTTTTCTATCTTTGGAGGTGCCACAGGGGGGATTCTGATTCACGCTATTAATGCTCCCGCCATTGAAGCCTTTGACCAGTATTATAATGTAGATTGTATCTCCAAAGCCAGAATTATAGGTTCGAGAATATGGCGGCGCCCCACCTCCACTTCTATATTAATTTTCTTCCAACTTCCCACAATTCACATTATACCACCCACCGTTCAGGATCGTCTTTTGTCGACGCGGTTCCCTTTGATGCATTAATCTTGCTACGTACACGCCTGATGCAGTATATAATACACAAGATAAATAACAGGCAAATTAATATGGAAATGATGGCTGTCGATTTACATAATCCTTTGTCACTGTAATATACACCCTGCTTAGCAGATAGCAGATACAGATCGCTGGTTGGTAATGACCTAAAGTGAAGGACATACTGATGTAGCAGAGCTGAATGTGTAATTTCAAACTTTGGGGCTCTATTGTTTCCATATGGTGATAACTACTATCAAGTGCAGTCCTATGTAACACCGCAGATAACACATTGTGATGAGTTTTGCCAAATAACATATACAGCACCCAAGGGCACCCCTACCATGAAGCGACCTGATACTGCCACCCCAAACGGCAATCTGCAGGACCTCAGAGGGACAAGAAGTTAAGTCACTGTTAGGGCGACCCGCTGGTGATATGACTTCCCTGCGATGCAAGAGTGAGTGAAAATGCATGATAATGAAACCAATGATTCTCAATGGTTTCATTCTCATTTGCAATGTTTTCACTCTAACCACGCAACGCAAAGAAGAATGCATGATATTACTCAGTTTTCAATGCGGCCGGCGGCAGCAGTGCCCGCCCCATTGAAATCAATAAGAGAAGATCGTGAAGCAGGCTAGGAATCCCTCCCAGAGAGCGGGGGGGGGGGGGGGTGGAACTACAGGGGATCTCTGACATATTTCCCCATATTTGGAGAGATAGGGGCGGGGCTAGGGGGTTATTATAGTAATCTGTCTAGCCAATTGAGGGGGCAGGGCTAGCAGACAGAACCCGCTAGCCCTGCCCCTAACTTGGCTAGAGAGGGATCACTATGATAACCCCTCCAGTCCCGCCCCTGCTCCCAGGGAAACCCACTAGCCCCACCCCCTGTCTCTCCAAATATGGGGAGATATGTCAGACATGTATCTGATAAGCATGCTGGAAGGAAAAATGTATTGGCTGTTTAATCCCTTTTTTTTTAAAGGAGATTTTTCCTCTTTACAGGTCTGCGGTATTGAAAGAGTTAATTGTCCATTACGGGGTGGAGATCATCCCGCAAGCTTCTTTACAGAGAGGTATTTTGGATGCACATTTTGCAAACCTATGAACCGCATGCTATGAACTGCCGACTGAACCTTTTATTGAATTATTAGTTAGATATTTTTACCTTCTTTCCTTGTAATTGTACTTTGCTTTTGGGGTCGTGTGTTTTTATTCAAGGCACCCGATAGGCTACTCATTGTGATATATGTGTTACTCACATGTGCTTTATTGTCTATGATTAAGGGCAACATGCTTGCTAGAGATGAGCGAGCGTACTCGGAAAAGCACTACTCGCTCGAGTAATGTGCTTTATCCGAGTATCGCTGTGCTCGGGACTGAAGATTCGGGTGCCGCTGCGGCTGACAGGTGAGTCGCAGCGGGAAGCAGGGGAGAGCGGGCGGGAGAGAGGGAGAGAAAGATCTTACCTCCGTTCCTCCCCGCTCTCCCCTGCAGCTCCCCGCTCCGTGCCGGCACCCGAATCTTCAGGGACAAGCACAGCGATACTCGGATAAAGCAAATTACTTGAGCGAGTAGTGCTTATCCGAGTACGCTCGCTCATCTCTAATGCTTGCCTGAAACATGTAAGATGGCACATGTCCTTTTGATCCTCCATGTCTGTCTGGATCATTCAATAAAGATTGAAAGCTTTCAACCCAACACTGGACTTTCTTCATTTTCCTGTGCATCAGCTGTGCTTTCCAGCCAGTCCGTGCGTGGGAGCATCTGTAGAGAAGCTGGTTTCTGTTTTACATTTCTACCGTCTCCACCCAGTACATCCAAAACACGGCCTAGCCCAGCTGCATGCAGGGCATAAAGTTAGCAAGGGTACTGTAAACTTTCAGCACTTATCTGTCCATGTGACACCAGTGCCTCTTTCGAGTGACAAATCAGCCAAATAAAAAAGTCCATAATCAAGAAGTGGTTTCAAACCGCAGGCACACAAATTCTTTTACTCACAATTTCCAACTCTGTTTTTCCAAGAACAAAATATTGCAAACAGTCTTAGGTACAACACTCTTGGCCCATTTTTCTTCCGCACAACCTCCGACACACTTGCAATTAGAAGTCACTCTTCCCCTGAAGAACAAACATCATAAGTCTCAATTATCTGATGGAAGAAATCTTGGGAGAACACTCCTGACACGGAGGGGAAACACATACCATTCTTTCATCACTTGCTACGTCCCTTTTCTCACATTTTGCGGAGTAGTTGCTTACACCAGACTTGTCCTTCGACCTGCTTTGGTAGAGTCAGTCCCGTCCCTCGATTATGTAGTTGAGCAGGGGAGTGTATGACCATATCTGCCAACTCTTCCTACAGGATCTGAGCTCTAGTCCCCAGGAAGTACACCCCATGGAAGATGAGATGAGATCGGGACTTTGCCCAGCAGGAGTGTCAGGGCACCAGCATCCTGCTCACACATCCTCCTTCACTGATTACATCTCTACTCTCTCCAAACTACTAACTCTGACCCAACCTCTCTAAAGACCTATCAGACCACACAGAGCAGGTTAGGGAAACAGACACGCCGACAATGTCAAGAATTGGGACACCAACATGAACACAAGAAATAGACTAACATAACTACACACACCAAGGCACAAAGACAATCCACCTGGGGTATACAAACACCAACCCAGGGGTGCTTTAATTCTGGGCTACTACACTGGGGCCGCTATATGGGTCACTATTAGTACTGGGACTACTATGGAGGGGGTCACTGTTACTACTGTGACCACTAAGGAGGTCACTATTACTATTGAGGGCACTATTACTCTCTTACTTCAGACAAGTCTCAATGGTTTAAATATGTGTTGGGTATTTTGTGTATTGGCATTTTCAATGCCTGTAAAATGGGTGCTTTTTTCCGCAGTGCAGGGGTACGTCATTTCACACTTCACCTCAGGCAGAATATAGGCTTGGGCTATCCCTGCCAGCACATGTGCATCAGATCAACAGCCATCAAAAGTGGAGGAGGGTACATATTATATATATTACATCAAATTCTCCACATGCATTGTCCTTATGGTTGTTTGAGGTGCACAATTGCTAAAATTAGATCAGAAGTGATGCAATACGTGTCATATTTATTAATCTTCATACCGCATTAGGGGAAACTATCAGTTGGAGAATTTGGGCCAGTATATAGTGACTGGGCGTATATGTATACTGTACTTGTGGACTGTTAGGCCAGTTTCACACTGAGTATTTTTTACGTGGATTCTGCGCCAAAATTCACTTTGGAATCTGCACTATTTTAGCCCTCAAATTGCTATGGAAATCCATGTTGTACGAGGGGCTGCTGATAAGTCTTTGGCTTTACCCAGAAAGAAAAGAGATAGGAAGATGAAACTTTACATTTATCCCACATACTCTCCACTGATGTCAACACACTTCTTACATCGGTATTCCAAGTTCTGTAAGCCTTGCAATAAGAAGGATTTCGGTTGTGTCTCAAACCAGTCATCCTTAGCAGCCATGACATCAAAAATGGTGTGAAATTTGGTGCCCTTGAGGTATTTCTTCAGGTTTGAAAACAGATGATAGCCGTAGGGAGCTAGATCTGGTGAATAAGGTGGGTGGTCAACCAGCTGGAAGCCTAGCTCCACCAGTTTTGCCATGGTCGCTTGTTCAGTGTGAGCGGAGGTGTTGTCTTGCAGGAACAAGATTCCTTTGGACAGCTTTCCGTGCCTTTTGGCCTTCAGAGCTGCCTTCAACTGGTCCAAAAGTTCAATGTAATACCTTGCATAGATGGTGGAACCATTTTGAAGGTAGCCCACTAGCAGCACAGCCTCCTTATCCCAGAACACAGACGACATCACCTTAGTGGCTGATTTTTGCACCCTGAACTTCTTTGGGCGAGGAGAACCACTGTGCCTCCACTCCTTTGACTGCTCCTTGGTTTAGGGTCATACAAATAAATCCAGGTCTCATCCATAGTGACCAGTCGATCCAGGAAGTTCTTATCAGACCGGAAACACTGACAAATGGACCGGGAAGTTTTCACTCGCATGCTTTTCTGATCTGTTGTCAAACATTTGGGGACCCACTTTACAGATCGCTTCTTCATGTTCAAATGTTCATGGATAATGACACAAACACGTTCACCAGAAATCCCCATGATGTCTGCTATTCCTTTAGCTGAAATTGGCCGATTTTCCAGTATGAGGTTGTTCACAGCAACGACAATCTCCGGAACAACAACCTGTCTCGGTCGTCCAGAACGTTCCTCATCATTGGTGCTGAAGTGGCCCGTTTTAAATGTGGCAACCCAGTTCTTAACTGTGGAATATGAAGGGCATTGATCCCCCAATGTCTGCGACATATCACCATGAATATCCTTCGCGGACTTTCCTTGCAGAAACACGAATTTTATCACTCCTCCGCTCTCATTTGCTGTGCATATCGCCTTAGACTCCACCATGTTTTCCCGTGTGCCTAGATCACTGTTGCCATAAGCTGCAAACAGAAAATTTTGAAAACATATATTAGATACATAAGGCTTTCATGTGATGTAACATTCGTTACCATAGAAACAAAAAAGAACACAAAGCCAAAGACATATCAGCAACCCCTTGTAGTTCATGCGGTGCACATTTTTCTCTATGTAGATTTTAAAATCTGCATTGTGGAAGAAAAAACAATCGATATGTCAATTCTTGAAGAGGAAGCTGAGTTGGGTGGTCACACATGGATTTACCCCATTGACTGAAGCCAATTACACATGTAGATCTCCATGCCAATTCTCGGCAGAACTCCAAGACCCGGCCTCGGATTTCTACTATAGATTAAATGTCAGATCCACGTCAGAAAAATCCAGCATAGATCTGACAGTTAAAGGGGTTTTCTAGGTAAAATACTATTGATGACCTTTCCTCAGGATATATCATTAATAGTTAATCGCCCCATGGCCGCCACTCAAGAAACCTGACCGATCAGCTGATCGGGAGCTCGCTGTCAGCGCTGCTACATATGGGTACAGAACAGAAGCTGCTGCTCCCTTGTAGTGACCAGCGTGTGTAACTGATTTGGGATCTCATTGAAATCAATTTGTAACATTTTGAAGAGATGGTGAATTCCTCAGAGGAATGGAAAGACCTCCAGCTTTCTGTGTCGGGGCGCTTCATATCAGTAGCAAAGAAAGTTTTAAACACATACATACAAACAACAAACAGTCACACAAACTACACCCATGTAAAGTCGGATAATTCTGTTTCATATTTATATATACATATATATATATATATATATATATATATATATATATATATATGTAAAGAATAATGCGGTGCACAGCAGCACACACGTATCAATCCAAATAGGAAGGAGGCCTCTTATTTAGAATGGGGATGCAAAGCTATCAACGTGGTTCTGGATTCTGAACCACCTAACAGTAACAGTCTATATATGAATTGAAGCAGCATCCTGAGGAGTTCCTCAATAGTAGTTACAACTCCCTTTATCCAGTGTAAAGATCCTTTATTGTGCCCATAAAATGCGACTTACGAGGCTCTGGTCTCAGAGGGATGACATGTAGCCAAGGCCAGAGCAGGATTGCAGGCCACCTTCGACACTCCTAGGATAGGGAATGCCAATAAACGCGTTGATGGGGGTAGTAGTAGTTATCACTCGTAACGCCATCATTCCCACACACACTGGTATTCTACGCAGCGGAGAAATAACACAGAGACTTGTGTATAGTACCTCGGGTCCCAGCAGCGGTTAAGGCCCGGTATAACTTTACTTAAAGGAGATGTCCCGAGGCAGCAAGTGGGTCTATACACTTCTGTATGGCCATATTAATGCACTTTGTAATGTACATTGTGCATTAATTATGAGCCATACAGAAGTTATAAAAAGTTTTATACTTACCTGCTCCGTTGCTAGCGTCCTCGTCTCCATGGTGCCGACTAATTTTCGCCCTCCGATGGCCAAATTAGCCGCGCTTGCGCAGTCCGGGTCTTCTCCTCTTCTCTATGGGGCTCCGTGTAGCTCCGTGTAGCTCCGCCCCGTCACGTGCCGATTCCAGCCAATCAGGAGGCTGGAATCGGCAATGGACCGCACAGAAGCCCTGCGGTCCATGGAGACAGAGGATCCCGGCGGCCATCTTCAGCAGGTGAGTATGAAGACGCCGGACCGCCGGGATTCAGGTAAGCGCTGTGCGGGTGGTTTTTTAACCCCTGCATCGGGGTTGTCTCGCGCCGAACGGGGGGGGGGTTTAAAAAAAAAAAAAACCCGTTTCGGCGCGGGACATCTCCTTTAAAGGATAAACCTTACAAAACAGGTATTCAAGGCAATGTAGGTACAATTCTTTTTAAGTGCAAGCAGGCTAGGGCTCAGAGGTCAGGGAGGATACACAGGATGCATACGGTCCTACAGTCCACGTTAACTGTACAGCACCGGTCCTGGACTGGAAGTACTCCAGAGGAGGAAGGGGGTAGGGGTCACTCCACAGTCACTCCGGCAAACAATTATTTAAAGTAAAAGATTTAACAATAACACCCCGCATGGCAGGTGCGTGGGTGTGTCTCAGTAAAGTACCTCTGTGCAGTGATCCTGACTATGGCTGGCCGCACAGGAAAAGCCTGCAGTGTGAACTGGTACCTGTACGATGAGTTCCTCTATACAGAACTAGTTTGAAGTGCTTTCTCTGTCTGATGGTGGGACTCATTCCATTCACATCTAGACTTCCAGACATGATGTCACTCCTCTTCCTCCATTTTCACCTACATGGAAGCTGAAAGTGCTTCGATGTGGCTCTGTGTTATCACTCTCTCAGCAGGGAAGATGGAACTCCTTTTCCGCTCTCATACACTCCTATTTATCCGTCACTCATACCACATGACATGACAAACTAATACATCTACATGCAGGCAGTGATTTTATTACTGTTAACCTCTCAAGCGCCGCAGCTGTGCAACACACACACTGGATATGACAAGACAAGCTTTGCACAGTGCATCTACATAGGACAAAATATGTATGAGATTTATGGAGATGACCAGGATGGTTTTCTAAGCCACTACAGTTTCCCCCTTACTTAAAAGTAAGCCACCCCGGTGCCTCTAAAACAGAGTGTATACATCCGGAGTCGTGCCATCTTGAGTGTCTGACTTTCATCCCTTTTAAGAACACACTGCTCAGTCACGGAGTGTGCAAGGTGAAACCTGAAAACACAACTCCTACCTCTGGTCACCAATATGTTAGGATGTACCCACCCCCGGTGTACTCCGACTAAAGGAAGTGTCATTTCTATATGTGGCTTCTATTTATGACAGCGTGTAAAGAACTGACTTACAAGTGCATTAGAGAAAAATCTGCTAGGCTGGACAGAATCCAAAAGCACTAGTATTGCTGTGGAGCTTCATACATAACACTTTGCTCCAAAGGCTAGTAATGTAAGATCAGTGGAATGAACATCACTGTTTCTTACTTAAAGAGAAACACACTGTTACCATACACAAAAATATGAAAAGGCGACTGGCAGGAAAAAGAGAGCAAAAATATCATTGGAGCAGTAAGTAGCTCAAGTCAAAACTGCTGTCCGTGATTTGAATGAGGTGAATGAAATACCCCTCCCACTGTGACAGACTGAACGGACTGCTGAACACTAAAGACTGGACTAAGGAGTACACAAGAGACCTCCAGTCATACACATATAACTATCATACCATACACGCAGTCCCAAGCATATGGTGACTGTACTAAATGAACACGAATTAGCATGAATTGATTATATTAGACTAAACATTAATTATGCATAAAAATATTAAATTACTTTAAGCATGAGAAAATTACTTTAGAGAGCATGAGCAAAGTAACTTTTAAACTTGAAATACGCCTTTACTTTACTTCCTCCAGCACATACTTAACCCCTTAGTGACGGCCCCATTGCCTTTTTACGTCCTAGCTAAGTGGGCTTTAATCCTAGAGGATGTAAAAACATACATCCTCTTTGGATTAATGCCCTTTTAGCTGAGGATGTGGCAGCTCCATGCTGTCGGTGCCTGTAGGTAGCCGGCAGCATGGAGCTGTCATCCGGGGCTGCGGGCAGTCCCACCAGGCAATGTGATCGGCACTATCCAATGGATAGCACCAATCGTAATAAAGTCAAAAAAAGTTTTAAAAAAGTTAAATATTCAGCTGCCCTGATGGATCGGATCCATCAGGGCAGCTGAGGTTACTCACCCACCTTGTCGGAGGTGTCCCGACGTATGACGTCACGCGCATGCGCAGAAGGCCGGGAGCCCCGGTAAATTTAACATCTCCTGGCTCCCGGCTCCTGAAGGTAGCCGGGAACCAGGAGATGTCACCGGGGACTGCAGTGAGCGGTCCCTGGGTCCGTGATCGCCGCTATCCAATGGATAGCGGCGATCACAAAAAAGTTAAAAAAAAGTTTTAAAAAAGTGCCAGTTTCACTTCCTCTCATGGATCCGATTCATGAGGGGAGGTGAAAATACTCACCTCGGGTCCTCCGCGATATCCTTCCCCTTCTGTGCATGCACGCCCGATGTCAATCATCGGACGCGTGCACAGAGAGGCTTGAGCCCCGGGAAGTTTAAATCCCTCTGCTCCTGGCTACCATGTGTAGCCAGGAGCAGAAAGAGGTCCACGGGGACATGATCACTGTTATCCAAAGGATAACAATGATCATTTAAAGTAAAAAAAAGGTGTAAAAAAGTAAAAGAAAAGTTTTAAAAAGTAAAAAAAAGTTTTAAAAGCTTATATTTCATCTCCCTTCACGGAGCATATCCATGAGGGAGGATTAAATGACATTCCTATGGCCCCCCGGATTTATCCATGAAACTTAACCCAGCTTCTGCGCACGCGCCCGTCGCCGAAATAGCAGACGCATTCGCTAAAGCTATGGATTGCCAGGGTAATTTAAAAATCTCCCTGCTCCTGGCTACAAAACTTAGCCAAGAGCCTGGAGATTTCACGGGGGGGGGGGGGGGGCGAGGTGAGCGGTTCCTGATTACATGTTCGCTGTTATCCAATGGATAATGGCGATAACGTAAGAGTAAAAAAAAGGTGTAGCTTCATCTCCCCTCACCGATGCGATCAGTGAAAGGAGATGAAACTTTTTACCGGAAGCCTCCGTATTTGAACCCCAACATGACTCTCCTCCGTAAACTTTCCCGGATTTTGCACATGCGACCGCCAGTAAAACACCGGACACATGCGCAGGAGTCGGGCAGCTCAGGAAATTTAAAGTCTCCTTGCTCCTGGCGATCAACAGTCGCCGAGAGGCTGGAGCAGTGACCTCGTTCTGCGGTCCCCAATCACGTGATAAAAAGGTAGTGATCTACCTTAGGCCGGTCTCACATGAGGCCGGTCTCACGGCCGAGCTCACAGCTGGGATCCGCTGCGGGCCTCCGCAAGTGGATTCCACATAAGGCCGTGTGAGCCCAGCGTTATTCAGACTGCGACCTGTAATACGTAATTTACAAGAAGCTCCGGGAACGCTCGCCTTCCTGCAGTTCCAGGAGCAGCTTGTTGAGCGCCTTCTGTGTGAGACTGCCGCACCTCATCAAGCTTACAAAGCCTCACAGAGCGCCACTTTTTACACCCTATTCCTGTCGATCAAGAAATACCCCACAAAAAGCATGAGAGGAGGGGGATACCCGGTTTCATTGCCCCATGTGCCCATCCCAACCAGCCTCCGTAATTACCAGTCTTCGGAAATACCACACAGGTCACATTATTACTTTTATCTAAGTTTTAGGGAACGACAAAAATGGTGGAGGGGGGGATTTTTTTTTTAAGGTATCAATTTTTATTCCATGCAAGTGAGCAATGGGGCCTGGAATTTATTCAGTTGTGCCCTATCCCCCCAGATGAATTCGTTAAGGGGTCTAGTTTTCAAAATGGGGTCATTTGTTAGGGTTCTCTGTCGTTTTGGCCGCTTAAGGGCTCTACAAGTAGGCAATGGGGCCTAAATCACCTTCATGCTAAATTTCTGTTCTGAAAGCCACCAACTACTCCTTACATTTTGTGCTCCGTTGTGCATTCAGACATAAGATTAAGGCCACAATAGCTATGTCTCTGAACACAGAACAAAAAGGGGTATCCATTTTGGGGTGCAAGTCTTTATTCATGTGTGTACTGTACAAAAAAAGCTGTTTCTAAAATGACAGAATTGCCAAAAAAATTAAAATCACAATTTTTTCCTTTTGCTTTGCTTGAATTCATTCAAAAACAGTGGGATCAAAATGGACAGTACACCCCTAGATAAATTCATTAACGGGTCTAGTTTTCAAAATGGGGTCACTTGTGGGGGTTCTCTATGGTTTTGGACGCTCAAGAGCTCTACAAGTGTGCTATTGGGCATAAAAAGCCTTCAAGCAAAATTTCTGTTCTGAAAACCACCGACCACTCCTTACATTTTGGGCCCTGTTGTGCGTCCAGACATAAGATTAGAGCCACAATGGTTATGTTTCTGAACACGGGACAAACAGGGGTATCCATTTTTGGGTGCAAGTCTTCCTTCATATGTATGCTGTACAAAAAAAGCTGTTTTAAAATGACAGAATTACCAAAAAAATGAAAATCACACTTTTTCCCTTTTGCTAGGCTTGAATTCATTCAAAAACCGTGGGGTCAAAATATGCAGTACACCCCTAGATAAATTCGTTAGGGGTCTAGTTTTCAAAATGGGGTCATTTGTGGGGGTTTTCTGTGGTTTTGGCCGCTCAAGAGCTCTACAAGTGGACAATGGGGCCTGAAACACCTTCAAGCAAACTTTCTGTTCTGAAAGACTTCGACTACTCCTTTCATTTTGGGCCCCGTTGTACATCCAGACATAAAGTTAGGGCCCCAATGGGTATATCTCTGAACACGGTAGAAACAGGGGTATCTATATTGGGGTGTCAATTCTCATTTTCATGTGCACTATAGAAAAGAAATATGTCTTTAAAATGGCATATTTGCAAAAATATGAAATTTTATTTTTTCTCCTCTAAATTGAATTAATTCCTGAAAAAAAACTGTGGCGTCAAAATACTAATGACACCCCTCAGTGGATACATTAAGGGGTGTGGTCTTTGCAAACTTGGCTTGCTGTAAGAAAACAAAGTGTTCCTCAAAATGCTTAAAAGTAATGTTAAATTTGTACGTCATCTAAATGGTTAAAAAGAACACAAACGTTTTTCAAATGTGCATTCAGAATAAAGTAAACATATGTAAATATATATCCTATCAAACATTTGTACAGTATGTTTGCACATATTTGAGATATTACAGTTAAAAATGTGAAAAAAATGACAATTTTTAAAAAATTCTTCCAATATTGGTACTTTTAATAAATATACACAAATTCGATCGGTCTATTTTTACAACCTAAATGAAATACAACATGTGGCGAAAAAACAATGTCAGAATCACTGGGATATGCAAAACCTTTACGAAGTTATTGTATATTCAGTGACACATGTCAGATTTCCAAAATTTGGCTCCGTCACTAAGGCGCAAACAGGCTTCGTCACTAAGGGGTTAAACATTTTTAAACATTGCATAACTTTTTAAAAAACTTTTCAACATGAAAAATATTACTTTGCAGTCTTTTGTGCATAACTGAAAAAACAAGAAATGAAGAATTGTCTCTTACGTAAAGAGTTCTTAGGAAAGTGGAAGTTATTCTGCGGCAACAGCATTCTTCCAATCGCTGCCCACCGATTCTCCCTATCCTCCACGTCAGCCGCAGCTGTTGCAGCACCATCACCTACCAGTGACTCCTCATCGTCCTCCATCCTTGCGGAGCTGGTAGAAGGAGAAGTAGATGCAGTGTCCATGCTGAGCGCTGCAGACACAATGGGTCTCCTCAGCAGCGTCTGTGGAAGTAAACAGGCTGGAGTCTGTCATTCTCCCATGAAATGGAAGCTGAAGTTAGCGTCCCCATTGGGATACATTCCTGGATGACTCTATTGTCCTGGTGAATCAGGATCGAAACTGGGTGTCCTGCCTGGGCTGTCACCCCATTTCTCCTAAAAAAAAATGCAGCGTTAGAGGAGGCCTTGTAGAACCTTCTATATCCTCTGGTGTTAGGAAGGTGGGCAGCCTAGTAATTTGTAAGTCCTCCTCCCAGTACAATGACAGCCTCCGAGAAACTGGCTCCACAGCGGCCACAGGAACTCGGCGAAGCCTCCTTGTTCTCTCAGTGGGATTCATTTTGCTGATTGCCTGGCCAAAAATGCTCTGAGCCCAGCAGTCTGCAGCTGCAGTTAGCTTCTCCCACTTTGGGCACCAGCAAGTCCATTCAATAGGGGTAGTCCCCCCCCCCTACTTTGCGCCAGACCAAGGCATTGTTTTTTTGGTGCCAAGCACCTTTGGCGGGAGCTACTTGGCGGCAGTGAGCCATAGAAGAGAGCATTTTTATAAAATGGGCGCCATCTTGGATGGCCCCAATAAAACTTAGTTAGCAGTCCATTAAATTTGTTTTGGCACAGTAGATTAGATCCTGTGCCAAGTGATGCCAGAAAAAGGTTATGCTGCAACCCGGGCACTTGACTAACGTGAAAAGCTGGGAGGGATAAGTGTTGGCTTGTCATGGTGGCACTTACGAGGCTCTGGTCCCAGAGGGATGACATGTAGGCAAGGCCAGAACAGGATTGCAGGCCACCTTCGACACTCCTAGGATAGGGAATGCCAATAAACGCATTGATGGGGGTAGTAGTAGTTATCACTCGTAACGCCACGGTTCCAACACACACCAGTATGCTACGCAGCGGAGAACTAGCACAGAGACTTGTGTACAGTACCTCGGGTCCCTAGGAACGGTTAAGGGCCGGTATAACTTTACTTAAAGGATACACTTTATAAAACAGGTATTCAAGGCAATGCAGGCACAATTCTTTTTAAGTGCAAGCAGGCTAGGGCTCAGAGGTCAGGGAGGATACACAGGATGCATACGGTCCACGTTATCTCTATGGTACCGCTCCTGGACTGGGAGCACTGCAGAGGAGGAAGGGGGTAGAGGTCACTCCATAGACACTCTGGCAAACAATTATTTAAAGTAAAAGACTTAGCATTTAACACCCCGAATGGCTGGCACGTGGGTGTGTCGCAGTAAAGTACCTCTGTGCGGTGATCCTGACTATGGAAGGCCGCATGGGAAAAATCTGTAGTGTGAATTCCTCTTCCTCCATTTTCACTCACATGGAAGCTGAAGGCGCTTCCATGTCGCTCTGTGTTATCACTCTCTCAGCAGGGAGGATGGAACTCCTTTTCTGCTCTCATACACTCCTATTTATCCGTCACTCATACCACATGACATGACAAACTAATACATCTACATGCAGGCAGTGATTTTTTACTGTTAACCTCTTAAGCGCCGCAGCTGTACAACACACACACTGGATATGACAAGACAAGCTTTGCACAGTGCATCTACATAGGACAAAACTTGTATGACATTTATGGAGGGGACCAGGATGGTGTTCTGGGCCAGAGATTGGATGTAGCGGGTAAAGGAGAGGTCAGAATCCAGTGTGACCCCAAGACAACAGGCTTGCTGTCTGGGGGATATGATGGTGACACACACTGATATCGAGATGTTGAGGGGAGGTCGGCTGGTTGAGGGCGGAAAGGCAAGGAGAGGTTAAGTTTGAGAAAAAAGGGAGGATTTGGTGTTAGAGACAGCAGACAGTCTGTAATGTTTTGGAGGAAAGGTGCTGAGATGTTGTGGGAAGAGGTGTATAGCTGGGTGTCGTCAGTGTAGAGGTGGTATTGGATGCCAAATCTGCGGATGGTTTGTCCAATAGGGGCTATGTAGATAGAGAAGAGGAGGGGGCCGAGGACTGAGCCCTGGGGGATCCCAACAGCGAGTGGGAGCAGAGAGAAGAGAGAGACAGCGAAGGAGACGTTAAAAGAGCGGTCAGAGATGTAGGAGGAGAACCAGGAGAGAGCAGTGTCCTTTAGACCGATAGAGCGAAGCATAGCAAGGAGGAGGTCATGGTCGACAGGGTCAAATGCAGCAGAGAGGTCAAGGAGGATTAGTAGGGAGTAGTTGCCCCTCAATTTGGCTGTTATCAGGTTGTTTGATACGTTTGCGAGGGCGGTTTCGGTCGAATGCAGGGGGAGGAAGCTGGACTGGAGAGTTAGCAGAGAGAAAGTGTGTGAGGTGGGAATAGACCAGGCGTTCTAGTAGTTTGGAGATGTAGGGGAGGTTGGAAGTGGGTCGGTAACTGGCAGCATCGGTTGGGTCAAGGGTCAGTTTCTTTAGCAGAGGGGATATGATGGACTGCTTAAATGAGGAGGGGAAAATACCAGAGGTCAGGGAGAGGTTGAAAATGGTGGTGAGGTGGGTAATGATAGTCGGGGAAAGGGACCAGAGAAGGTGTGATGAAAGAGGGTCAGTAGCGGAGGTGGTGGGGCAAGCAGAAAGCAGTCTGGAGACTTCTTCCTCTGTCGTTGTTTCTAGTATAGACAGTGAGTGAGTGATGGATGCAGTGCTGAAAAGACCGCGATTGGGGCTAGCCATGTAATGTTCAGAGATGTCTTTGCGGATGTTTTCGATTTTTTTTTCTTTGAAATGGGCGTCTAGCTCTCCAGCACTGAGATCCGTCACAGGGGCCTGTTCTTTGGGGCTGAGGGGGGAATGGAAGGTATCGAAGAGTCATTTGGGGTTGTGGGATAGGGAGGGGAGAAGGGAGGTGAATTAAACTTGTTTGGCATGGTGGAGGGCGAGGTTGTAGGTTTTCAGCATAAATTTGAAGTGTGTAAAGTCTGCGGGCTATTTGGATTTGTGCCACAGATGTTCAGCACACCCAAAACATCACTGGATGAAGCATGTTTCGGGCATGTATATGTTTTTATATATATATATATATATATATATATATATATATATATATATTAGCAGAATTATCCGACTTCAAATGGGTCTATGTCGTGAGCCTGACTTCTATACCTGGAAAGGTCTTTGAACAAACTATTACGGTAGATAGCACGTATGCAAGTACTTCGATATACCAAGTACAAGTTATACCACACAAATCTAGTTTTGTTCTATGACAGAATCACCAACTGGGTTGATCAGGGAAATGTGGTAGCTATAGAATATCTTGACTTTAGTAAAGTATTTGACAAAGTATCTCTTACCATACTTATTGAAAAAATGACCAAAAAAGGGGATTGACAAGGCAACTGTTAGGTGGATTCACAACTGGCTGAGTGATCATACCCAAAGATTGATCATAAATGGCTGCACATCCAAGTGGAAGAATGTATCAAGTGGGGGTAACACAAGGCTCTGTCCTGAGCCCAGTGTTTTTCAACACTTTTATAAATGACCCTTGATGAGGGAATTGAGGGAAAACTGATTCACAGAGATGGCAATACTCTTAATCTGGTCTTCTTCCATCTCTGCTCTGCTTCTCACTTCACAAATTCCCCTCTCAGACCATAATCTTCTCTCTTTCTCCGTCAAGCTCACTAGCTTCTCTCCAGACCCTCTTACCTACCGTATGTATAGGAACCTCCAGGCCGTTCACACCAAAACTTTGCTAAGACCCTACAGTCCTCTCTGTCCCCTAACTCTCTCCTCTCTTGCCCCAACCTGGCTGCCACACATTACACCACCACTCTCAAACTTTCCCTGGTTGAAGCGGCCCCCCCAGTGACTCAATCCATCCGATGCAGACCGCAGCAACCCTGGCTCACATCTAAATCGTGCCTCCTCCGGCGGTGCTCTAGGTGTGCTGAATGGCTGTGGAGAAAATCACAAAAGTGCGCAGACTTTCTCCACTTCAAATACATGCTCAAAACGTACAACCTAGCCTTCCACCACACCAAACAAGTTTACTACATCTCTCTTGTCTCCTCACTATCTCACAACAATCCTAAACGACTCTGTCACTTTTCATTCCCTCCCCAGCCCTAAATGCAGACTCACCTACCCCCCACCCATGACGGATCTTAGTGCCTAAGAGCTGGCTGCTTACTTCAAACAGAAAATCAACAACATCCATCAGGAAATAACCTCCCAATCCCAGACTAGCAACAACAGAGGAAGAAGTCTCCAGATTGTTTTCCTCTGCTCGCCCCACTACCTGCGCTTTGCGACCCTCTTGTCTCACGCCTCCCCTGTTCCTCGGTGGTTATCTCCCATCTCACCACTATATTTAACATCTCTCTGACCTCTGGCATCTTAATTTAAACATGATATCATATCCCAAGTGCTTAAGAAACCGACTCTTGACGCGACTGATGCTGCCAACTACCGACCCATCTCAAACCTCCCCTTCATCTCCAAACTATTAGAACGCCTGGTCTACCACCCAGCCCACGCCCTCCGCTCAACCAATGAAATCTGATTAAACAAATCCAGCAGCCAACAGCACACTATATAACCCTAGCTGGGTAGGACAAATAAAGCCGAAAAAAATGCATGAGCTGCAGAGTTAAGGAGCCCGAACCCTTGCTCCCAAAATGAAGTACAGTCAGAGATAGTCCTGCAGAAGCATACATGGGTGCCAAAGTGATGTAAAAAGACTTTTATTCCTCCATAAAAATACCAGCGACGTTTTGATCGCGCAATGTGATCTTTCTCAAGCTTCCCTACATAACACACATCCCACATTTAACTATACAAATACAGACTTCCTTAACCAATAGCAAACAGCGCACACACTTGTGATTTGAGCTAATTGCACACATTTGTGTGGGCTGTTTGTTATTGGTTAAGGAAGTCTGTATTTGTATAGTTAAATGTGGGATGTGTGTTATGTAGGGAAGCTTGAGAAAGATCACATTGCGCGATCGAAACGTCGCTGGTATTTTTATGGAGGAATAAAAGTCTTCTTACATCACTTTGGCACCCGTGTATGCTGCTGCAGGACTATGTCTGAATGAAATGAGATTAAGTGCCCCTTTAATTCGAACCTCTCATTCCCGCCTCCAAGACTTCTCTAGAGCAGCACCGGTCCTCTGGAATGCGCTACTCAAAACTATCCGCGCAATCCCTGATTAACAAAACTTCAGGCGTGCTCTAAAAACGCACCTCTTCAGGAAGGCATACCATATCTCCTAAACCAAACCCCTCTGTACTCTGCCTGATAACATGCTCCCTGTCCTACTGATTGTAATCCCTGCTGCCCGCAACAACCACCCCCTGCTGTCACACTAATTTGAGCATTGTCTATGTGTATAGCATCCCACACTATCCACCTCGCCATACCTTGCACATCTCCAGCTCCTTTATCTTCTGTATCACCCCATTATCTTTGTATGTAAGCTCGTTGGAGCAGGACCCTCACCCCTACTAGGAGGGATGGCTAACACTAGAGAAGAGAGAGAGGATTCAAAAAGATCTAGACAAACTTGAACAATGAGTCGTGACCAGAGGTGTAACCTGAAGATTCGGGGCCCCAATGCAAAATCTGTAACAGAGCCCCCTACTATAATGATTTATTCATACTACTAGGCTCCTTATATGGAGAAGATAGGCCTTATGGTCCCCCTAAGGGTCTTCAGCCCAGGTGCAACCGCATCCCCTATAAGTACGTCCCTGACAGCGACTAACAGAATGGTATTTATCAGGGAGAAATGCAAAGTCCTACATCTGGGCAAAAAAAATGAAAAAAGCACATACTGAATGAGAGGAATTTGGCTAAGCAGCAGCACTGTTAGGTTGTGCTGCCGGGACCTGTTGTTCTATGAGGTTCCAGGAGCATACCTTCACAGGTGTGGGATAATTGAGCTGGCTGGGTGTGGAGTCCCACCAGCCAATCACTACTGGTCTGCTGCACATAAATACCAGCGCCTCCGATTAGAGCAGGGGTCCCCAACTCCAGTCCTCAGGGACCGCCAACAGGTCATGTTTTCAGGATTTCCTCAGTGTTGCACAGGTGATGTAATTATTGTCAGTGCCTCAGACATTGCCGGCGGTGTTCTTACCATAGGAGATCCCGAAAACATGACCTGTTGGTGGTCCCTGAGGACTGGAGTTGGGGACCTCTGGATTAGAGGATGCAGGTCATTTTATGCATTCTATGTTATTCCCACTCAGAGCTGGGTCTTATGCTTGTTAGTCTGAAGTGTTTCTCTCGCTTTTCCTGAGGACAGTCTGAACACCTGTAGTTCCTGTTTGCATCTTATACAGACCCCCTCTCCCTTTCAAAGTGCAGCCTCCAGATGTCTGAAGTCACGTATGGTCAGATGGGCGATTCCTGACAATGTTACCTTTATGTCAGCACGGTGGATTACTCTATTACTCTATTTCCCCTAGGTGTGAGGACCTTTGGACTAGCTATTGTTTACTAGCTGTTTGCATGTGAGTTCTGAGTGGGGTTACTGTTATCTAGCCCTTCACCATGCCAAACAAGTCTATTTCACCTCCCTTGTCTCCTCACTATCCCACAACCCCAAACAACTCTTTGAGACCTTTCACTCCCTCCTCAGCCCCAAGGAACAGGCCCCTGCGACAGACCTGACTGCTGGAGAACTAGCTGCCTATTTCAAAGAAAAAATCGACCACATTCGAAAAGAAATCTCTGAAAGCTGCATGGTTAGCCCTGATCCCAGCTTCATCAGCACTGCACCCAGCACCTACTCACTATCTACGCTAGAACCAACGACAGAGGAAGAAGTCTCCAGGCTCCTTTCCACTGCCCGCCCTACCACCTGCGCCAGCGACCCTCTCCCCTCTCACCTCCTCCGCTCCCTTTCCCCAGCTCTCATTACTCACCTTACCACAATCTGCAACCTCTCCCTAACCTCTGGCACTTTTCCCTCCTCATTCAAACACTCCATTATATCCCCTCTGCTTAAAAAACCAACTCTGGACCCGACTAATGCTGCTAACTACCGACCCGTCTCAAACCTCCCCTTTATCTCCAAATTACTGGAACGCCTGGTCTACTCTCGGCTTACTCGCTTTCTCTCTGACAACTCACTCCTCGACCCCCTCCAGTCTGGTTTCCGCTCTCTACACTCGACCGAAACTGCCCTTACAAAAGTAACAAATGACCTGATGACTGCAAAGTCGAGAGGTGACTACTCTCTACTAATCCTCCTTGACCTGTCTGCTGCATTTGACACTGTCGACCATAATCTCCTTCTCACTATGCTCCACTCTATTGGTCTAAAGGATACTGCTCTCTCCTGGTTCTCCTCCTACCTCTCTGACCGCTCTTTCAGTGTTTCCTTTGCTGGTTCTATCTCTGCTCCACTTCCTCTCGCTGTCGGGGTACCCCAGGGCTCGGTCCTTGGTCCCCTTCTTTTCTCTATCTATACTGCCCCAATTGGACAAACAATCCACAGATTCGGCCTCCAATACCATCTCTATGCTGACGACACCCAACTATACACCTCCTCTCGTGAGATCTCTGGACCATTCCTCCAAAATATCACCGACTGTCTGTCCGCTGTCTCTAACACTATGTCCTCCCTTTTTCTCAAACTAAACCTCTCTAAAACTGACCTCCTTGTCTTTCCACCTTCTAACCGACCTCCCCTCAACATCTCCATTCCAGTGTCTGGCACCATCATAACCCCCAGACGGCATGCCCGATGCCTTGGGGTCACACTGGACTCTGACCTCTCCTTTACCCCCCATATCCAATCTCTGGCCCAAACATGCCACATGCACCTCAGAAATATTGCTAAAATACGTCCGTTCCTAACCACGGACACGCTAAAGACGCTCGTGGTTGCGCTCATCCACTCCCGGCTTGACTACTGCAACTCGCTACTCATTGGCCTCCCCCGCACTAGACTCGCTCCGCTCCAATCCATACTAAATGCAGCAGCTAGACTCATTTTTCTATCCAGTCGTTATTCAGACGCCTCTGCATTATGCCAGTCGCTGCATTGGCTGCCCATCCACTGCAGAACTAAATTTAAACTCCTCTGCCTCACTCACAAAGCTCTGCATGGCGCTGCGCCACCGTATATCACCTCCCTCCTGTCAGTACACCACCCAGCCCGCTCACTCCGATCGGCTAACACCCTCAGACTAAACACCCCTGTAATACGAACCTCTCATGCTCGCCTACAGGACTTCACCAGAGCAGCACCCATCCTCTGGAACGCTCTACCCCAAGGCATCCGGACAATTCCCGATGCACGAAATTTCAGACGTGCCTTAAAAACGCACCTCTTCAGGGAAGCATACCAAATCTCCTGACCTAGTCCCTCGCCCCTCCCTATGGTGCTCCACCCTGTTTGCCTTCTGATAAATGATCTGTACATGAAATCCCCTATTGCCTATGTTCCCCAACCCCTGCACCTCCTGTACCACCCTCAACCCATTTGTGTCTAACCCAATGTACCTTATATTGTAATTGTTGTATTGTTTTGCATTTATCCATGCCTGAAAGCGCTGTGGAATAAGTTGGCGCTATACAAATAAAGATTATTATTATTATGTGTGGTTTGCATTACCTGGTGTGTTGGTGTGAACAGCGACATGTTGTGTTGGGTCTGTGCAGATGACCAGACATGTGGTGTATGAACCATCCTGTTCTGTGTGGTATGCATTACCTTGTGTGTTGGTGTGAACAGTGACATGCGCATTGGGTCTGGGCAGGTGGCCAGACATGTGGTGTATGAACCATCCTGTTCTGTGTGGTATGCATTACCTTGTGTGTTGGTGTGAACAGTGACATGCGCATTGGGTCTGGGCAGGTGGCCAGACATGTGGTGTATGAACCATCCTGTTCTGTGTGGTATGCATTACCTTGTGTGTTGGTGTGAACAGTGACATGTGCATTGGGTCTGGGCAGGTGGCCAGACATGTGGTGTATGAACCACCCTGTTCTGTGTGTAGGTGTGAACATTTATGTGTTCTGTGTTTGGTACATCTCTTCAGGTTCCTAATCAGGGATAGCCAGGTCAGAGATGAAGACGGTGGGGCCATCCTTACTAGGGTGCCTACCCCACTTTTAGGCAGAGATGCTCCCACTTTTCCTGATTAGCAAGGGACAGATTTTCCTTTTATCTCTGCTTGGAGTGGTGTAATTTGTCCTTACAATTACTGTGAGTGTGTTTGCGGGTTTACTAGGTCACCATCTTGCATCCGTGCTGAGGCGCAGTGCTTTAGTGCGCTGCACAGATGTAGCAAGCACATGTGAAACAGACTTAGGTATACTAATATATGACTGCCTGAACATGAGTCAACAGTAGGATGCAGCAGCAAAAAAGGTAAACATAATTCTGGGCTGTATTAAGCTCACTCTCACACTCACCGCTTTTTGCAGCATTTAGCGCAGTGCTTCAAATGCCATGCTAAATGTTGTAGATCACTCTCATTAATTTCAATGGGGCCCCACAGAATAGCATTCAAATGCAGTGTTTCTAAGGGTGCATTCACACGAACGTATATCGGCTCGGTTTTCACGCCGAGCCGATATACGTTGCCCTCGTGTGCAGGGGGGGAAAGGATGGAAGAGCCAGGAGCAGGAACTGAGCTCCCGCCCCCTCTCCGCCCCTCTGCACTATTTGCAATGGGGAGAGGTGGGCCGGGGTGGGGCTAATTCTTGGAACTTAGCCCCGCCCCACCCCCTTTCATTGCAAATAGTGCAGAGGGGTGGAGAGGAGGCAGAGAGGGGACAGGAGCTCAGTTCCTGCTCCTGGCTCTTCCATTTCCCCCCCCCCCCTGCACACGAGGACAACGTATATCGCCTCGGCATGAAAACCGAGCAGATATACATTCGTCTGAATGCAGCCCCCCCCCTGCCTTTTTCAATCATTGCTTTATTTTTGTACATTTTAGTGCTTTTTAACACACCTCATAACCTATCACAATAATAGGGTGTGTAAAAAAACGCTGTTGCATGCTGTAGAATGAGTTCTTAAACTCTCTTCAAAATCCTAGTAAAACATGGCATTCTACCAATGTTGTGTGTGTAAGAGTGGCCTAAGAGAAGCAGAGTGTAGATCACGTGAGGTAATTATCCTCCTCCACTTCTACTTAGTCAGACCTCATCTTGAATACGGTGTCTAGTTCTGGGCACCCCAACTTAAAAAAGACATTGACAGACTGTAGCAAGTTCATAGAAGAGCTACCAGGATGTTGAGCGGTCTGAACACCATGTCTTATGAGGAACGGTTAAAGAATCTAGCAATGTTTAGCTTGCAAAAAAGGAGGCTGAGAGCAGACTTAATAGCTGTCTACAAATATCTGATGGGCTGTCACAATGCAGAGGGATCAGCCCTATTCTCATTTGCACAAGGAAAGACATAAAACTGAAAGGGAGGAGACACAGGTAAGATATTAGACAGGGACGGTGATCAATGAGTGGAGCAGGTTGCCACTGGAGGTGGTGAGTTCTCCTTCAATGGATGTTTTCAAGAAAAGGCTGAACAGACATCTGTCTGGAATGATTCAGTGAATCCTGCATTGAGCAAGGCTACTAGAACCCTCCCTCCCTCCAAACCCCTCCCCCCCCCAAAAAAAATACAATATACTCAGCTCCCCATCAGTGTTGTTCCAGTTCTTCTCAGGACATTAAAATTATCGAGTAAGGACAGAAAAAACTTCATTGTTGCTGATGGAACAGAAAAGGGGGCATTGTTACTAATGGGGGTCAGAAAACATGCGTTATTACCATGCATAGTTTGCTAATGCAGGTTGCAGAATGAAAGCTGTTATCTGATGGTTCCCATATGTAACCAACCCTGGAAACCACTTTTCTCTGCATTTTACCATTTTCCATTAGTTGCATGACTTCACAGCCTGAAGTTTAGGGTATGATATCGAAGACAGTAGGTTTACATTTTCCTAAATTCCCTATTTGCGCAGAAAGTCTTGTTAGAAGTCACGCCTGACATTCTTGGGTATGACTCACATCGCACAGCAGACAAACCCTCCATCCGTGTGCGATGTGTGGGAGACCGCACATCTACATGTTCTATTCTCCTGCAACACTTACAGGAAAATAGAACACGGAGCGATTATTATTTACCCATGTAAATACACCCTGTGCAAATAATGGGTTGTATTTTGGTGCGAGTTTTGTGCGTCTCTTAACACATAAAACTTCAAATAAAGTAGAAACTCAGCAACACACACCAAAGTCCACATATGGGGAGGTTTTTCTTTAGCTCGTTTCTGCATGCCTGTAGTGGATCGAATCAACTTGACAAAGACCCATGCAAAGGGTCGAAACATCGCATACCCTTGGCACACAGGTGGAAATTCCGCGGCGGGATGTCCAGCAGAATTTCCGCCCGTGGCCGCTGCCATAGGATTGCATTAGAAAACGCAATCCTAGGCAAAACGTCAGCCGGCGCATAAAAGAGAATGAAGACGCCGGGAGCGGGTGAGCTGCAGGCCTCTGCAGGGGCATGGGACCGCATCACGCTGATCCGACCCGGCTGTCTGCAGGCGGCCTTAGTGAGGAATAAAGAAGCATCCATGTGGATGTATGAATTTTGCACCATAATCTGCTGCCATGACTGCCTTTTACTCTGTTTTAACACATGAAAGTCGCCAGTTTGAATGCACCCTTATAGGAATGTTTCCTGCATAAATAGTGAATTTTCAGCCCCACGTGTGCCTGTGTATTGGTAATAGGAATTACTGCACATTGTGTCCACTTCTTCGGGTAAAAATACTCAAAAATACCAGGAGGATTTCTACTTTCAAAAACAGAAAGCGAGGCAGGACGGCAGCGTTTCTGGCAAACAAAGTGGACTCGTAAAAAAGTTTTCTCCTTTTACAAAGTGAGTGCTCCTTCACACTGGTGAGAAAATCATGCAAGATTTGTGCGTTTGCGAGATGCACAAATATAAACCCATTCTTTCAAATGGGTTCATTCACACTTGCGATGCTTCCCTGCAAGGCACCGCCTTGCAATGCAGGAAACACATCACAACATGTCCATTCTTTTTATAATATCGCCCATTGTTTTCAATTGTGCCGGCGGCAGCAGTGCTAGCCACACTGAAATCAATGGAAGAAGATCGCAATCTCTTGCCGTAGTTGGCACAGCCGCGGCGGAGATGAAGGAGACCCCCAAAGTGATGGGAGGCAGTTTCCTTGTGAAAACGCCTCGCATCCAGTTGTTTTCAGGACTGCGAAGGCAATATTGGGCCGTAAATCACTGCCTGATATCGCCCTCGCCAGTGTGCGGGAGCCCTGAGACATCATTTAATGGCGCCTGGACATGGAAAAATAGAGCTCTTTCCATTCATCTGAGAAGTTCACCATCTCTTCAAAGTGTTCCAAATTCACATGTTCTGTTTCCTAACCCCTTAACAACCAACATTGGCCTTAAGAGCTGAGCTCACTTCATACCCAGCAGACATTGGCGGTTTCCCATGGTTGACAGCTGCTGGCCATAGCTAGCTCCAATCGCGGCTGTTAACCATTTAGATGCCAATGTCAATTCTGACAACAAAAAATTCCATGCAGGAAAAAGTGTTATCCACGCTTGCTTGCAGAGTAAAATTTGTAATCTTCCTTTATTTAGTCATATTTAAAATTGCCAGGTATACACATCTCTAACCAGACGCGTATCGGCTGCACAGAGCATTCGGCATTGCATTTATTTTTCTTTTCATCCCACTTAGAAATTTTTCAGAACATTGTATGATGAGAACATTTTGTTCTTCCTCTTTACAAGTCACTGGTCAGACCACACATGGAATATTGTGAACAGTTTTGGGCACCGGTACTCAAGATGGACATCAGAGCTTGAGTGGGTTAAAAGGTGGATAGCTAAAGTAATAAATGGAATGGGCGGACTACAATACCCAGAGAGGTTATCAAAATTGGGATTATTTAGTGTAGAAAAAAAGACAGCTGAGGGGCGCTCTAATAACTGTATAAATATATCAGGGGTCAGTACAGAGATCTCTCTATCATCTATTTATACCAAAGGCTGTAAAGGCCCATTTACACGGAGCGATGATCGCTCAAAAATCGCTAAAAAGCGATCATTTGAGCAATTATTGTTGCGTCTAAACGCGTGCCCATCGTGCACTTTTCGTGCTCTGCTAATTGATCGTTAAATTCAGGTCAACCGACGGCGTGAAAACCGAGCCGATATACGTTCGTGTGAATGCAGCCTCAACTGCATTCAGCTAAAGGCTTCATTTGCACGCTAATAAGCTATTAAGTAGCTACTTAATAGTTTATGCAAAATGATCGCTCAAAGCTGTCACTCAAACTGTCGATTGAGCGATCATCGCTCCGTGTAAATGGGCCATAACAAGAGGGCAATCTAATAACTATGTATATATTTATATCAGGGGCCTATAGAGAGATCTCCGCCCTCATCCATTTACACCAAGGTCTGTAACAAGGGGGCGCTCTAATAAGTATGTATATATTTATATCAGGGGTCAAAACAGGGCTCTCTGTCATCATCTATTTCTACTGAGGACTGTAACAAGGGGGCGCTCTAATAACTATGTATAGATATATCAGGGGACAAAACAGAGATCTCTCCAGGGATTATTCCAATTGCCAAATTGTAGTCAGAAAGGAATTTTCTTTCCTTAAATGAGGAAAACTGGCTTCTACCTCACTGGGGTTTTGCCTTGCTCTGGATCAACATTGGGGCGTAATAGGTTGAAATAGATGGACATGTCTTTTTTTCAGCCTAGCGTACTATGTTATTACGTTAGGCCAGTACATTAAATGGTTCAACTAAAAAAGTACATATTTGCCTGAAAAAATTAAGCCCTCATACGGCTATTTCACCAGAAAAATTACAGTTGTGGCTATTAGAACGCAAAGATGAAAAATTAAAAAACGGCCAATCTTTGAGGGGTTAAGAAACAAGGTGCTTCTAGCCAACTTTTCTCTGATATTCAGATCCCTGAACGCTGCCAGCTTACCTGTGGAGAAATAACAAAGTGTTAGAAAAAAACTACAGTAAAACTTTGGCAGAACACCCGTCTGACCCCTGCTGTACAATAAACCCTCTTCCAACAAGCTATGTGTACATGTTGTGATCAGGTGGCTGACCACATGGTCACCCGGGCGCCATCTAAGTTCCCTCAGTGAATGGCACGGTGGTGCTCAATAAGCTTTCTCTTATTAAGGACAAACAATAATGAGGACCGAGTGACGGTTTTGTGAACAGATAGCAAGGGAACTCTGAGGCAGGTGAACATGGAAGTCACATCCGGTATTATTGTATCTTGACGCCACCAGAAGCTAGGGCTTTGACAAGGCTTCCATGGAGGAACGGCCCTGTCATACCCCTAGCTCCCGATTGGCGCACGTATTGAAGGTCCTAGCAGCATGTGTATGGCAGGCAATGCAGGCTGCTAGGCGCTTTGCTGGCGTCTCAACTAATCTCCCCTGGAATCCCCCGGCGCCAAGATGTTCCTAGACCCTCGACCCTGCGTTCATTTTCTTCCAGCACTGGAAGCGACTTCCCTGCTGTCCTACCCCATTCAGTAGTGGTGGGAGACATGGTTGGCTGCGTGACTGTGTGGAGCGGAGGAGAATAGCACTTCAGCAGAGGATCGGCGCTAGTGTGTGTGGGGGAGGTGGGGGTGTGCCTTGCGGAGTTCAGCAAGCAGGTCGGACCACAGCAGCGCTGATAGGGTTGGAAGGAAATTACTTTGAGCAGCGGGCTGAACATCAGGAGCCTCCTAGTAACGGAGGAGCGCATAAACGTATGAAGGACAGCAGGAAGAAGGTCAGTGTCAGCAGCGAACTGAACTGCTGGCACCTCAGGAGCGCCAAAACAGATCCCCGATAGCAGGGGGGCCAGTGTCAGCAGCGGAGCTGCAATCCACTTCTGTTGCCTCAACATCTGAACACTGATATGAGCATCAGCGGGGAAGTGAAATCAGGGACGGATACTGAGCAGCCAGGACCTGCAGGGGAGCGTTGTCTGCAGCCAATCAGGTACAGGGGGTGTCATCCCTCTGTCAGTCTTGTCTCCACCAGGACTTTCTGGTGGCGTCAAGATACAATAATACTGTCACATCCTCGGACTCAGCACCCCATGAACTATCAGCACATATCCTTGGTTTAGGGTGATCATGGGATGTGACAAGTTCCCTTTAAGGGTGTGTTCACACTTCCCCGAATTTGTTGTAGATTTTGGTGCTGATGTGCAGCAGATTTCACCTATTCAATTGAAGTCTGCTGCAGATCAGCCCCAAATCAGCAAAGTGTGAAGAAACCCCAAGTTGTTTAGACAGACAGCTTCACCTACATCATCACCTGTGGGACGTTCACCCGTGGAGTGAATTCTAAATTCACAACACATCAATTTCTGCTGTGGATTTTCATCACACATTTCCCATTCCAGCGCAGCCAGAGCTCCCACTGCATGCAGAGCATTGCGTCCCAGTGCACCCTATCCATGCAGAGCATTGCGTCCCAGTGCACCCTATCCATGCTGAGCACTGCGTCCCAGTGCACCCTGTCCATGCAGAGCACTGCGTCCCAGTGCACCCTGTCCATGCAGAGCACTGCGTCCCAGTGCACCCTGTCCATGCAGAGCACTGCGTCCCAGTGCACCCTGTCCATGCAGAGCACTGCGTCCCAGTGCACCCTGTCCATGCAGAGCACTGCATCCCAGTGCACCCTGTCCATGCAGAGCACTGCGTCCCAGTGCACCCCGTCCTTGCAGAGCTTTGCGTCCCAGTGCACCCCGTCCTTGCAGAGCATTGCGTCCCAGTGCACCCCGTCCATGCAGAGCTTTGCGTCCCAGTGCACCCCGTCCATGCAGAGCATTGCGTCCCAGTGCACCCCGTCCATGCAGAGCACTGTGTCCCAGTGCACCCTGTCCTTGCAGAGCATAACGTCCCAGTGCAACCCATCCATGCAGAACATCACATCCCAGTGCAACCCATCTATGGAGAACATCACATCCCAGTGCAACCCGTCCATGCAGAGCATCGCGTCCTAGTGCACCCCATCCTTGCAGAGCGTCGCGTCCCAGTGCAGCCGGAGTCCCCAAATCATGCTGATCATTCCATTCTAGTGCACAGAGACCTCATACTGCAGAGTATTGCATCTCTGGCAGACAACTAGAGCTCCCAGTCCCTGCAGAACGTTACAGCCGCGGCTGCCCTGGGTTCATGCTCTCCCCGTATACGTCTGCAGCAGCTGAGCTCTGGAAAACAACTATTATTTGATAAAGTTACATGGTTGCTCTTTTCTGCCGCCCGGAAGCAGCAGGAACACTTGCTGTACGTGATATCACGAGTCCTCCGGCATCTTCCCTGCTTCCCAGACCTGACAATCGATTGCTCGGCGCTGTCTGTCTGTGGCTGCCGGCCTAGCATAGAGCGTCGAGCTATCGATTCCGGGAGTGACAGCTATGGCGTCCGGCGGAGGAAGAGGGAGGGACACCGAAAACCGGGGGGAAGACGGGACCACCGGGGGATACTGACAGTAAGTGGGGACGGAGAGACCGAGGGTGGACGGAGAGACGGTTGTGAAGAGAGACAGAAGAGAATGGAGAGACAGCTGTGTGATTGGAGAGACCGAAAAGGACGGAGAAACAGCTGTGAAGAGAGACTGAGGGAGAGACGGCTGTGTGGCGGGGAGAGGCCGAAGGAGGACAGAGAGACCGCTGTGAAGAGTGTCTGAGGGAGCACTGAGTGACGGGAGAGACGGCTGAGTGACGGGAGAGACCGCTATGAAGAGTGACTGAGGGAGGACTGAGTGTTGACGGAGAGACGGATGTCGGGAGAGACCAAGGGAGGAGGGAGAGACAGCTGAGTGACAGGAGAGACTGAGGGGGGGACGGAGAGACGGTTGTGTGGGGAGACGGCTGGGTGACGGGAGAGACCGCTGTAAAGAGTGACTGAGGGAGGACTGAGTGACCAGAGAGACTCAGGGTTGACGGAGAGACGGATGTCTGGAGAGACCAAGGGAGGACGGAGAGACAGGAGAGACAGAGAGGATGGACAGATGGTTGTGAGTAGAGATGGTGGGCGTACGGAGGAGAGACGGCTGAGTGACCGGAGAGACCAAGGGAGGACAGAGAGACGGCTGGGTGAAGGGAGAGGCCGAGGGTGGTTGTAGAGACAGCTGGGTGACGGGAGAGACTGAGGGCGGATGGACAGAAGGCTCTGAGGAGAGACCAAGAGCGGACGGAGAGACGGCTGAGTGGCGGGAGAGACCGAGGGCGGACGGAGAGACGGCTGAGTGGCGGGAGAGACCGAGGGCGGACGGAGAGACGGCTGAGTGGCGGGAGAGACCGAGGGCGGACGGAGAGACGGCTGAGTGGCGGGAGAGACCGAGGGCGGACGGAGAGACGGCTGAGTGGCGGGAGAGACCGAGGGCGGACGGAGAGACGGCTGAGTGGCGGGAGAGACCGAGGGCGGACGGAGAGACCGAGGGCGGACGGAGAGACGGCTGAGTGGCGGGAGAGACCGAGGGCGGACGGAGAGACCGAGGGCGGACGGAGAGACGGCTGAGTGGCGGGAGAGACGGCTGAGTGGCGGGAGAGACGGCTGAGTGGCGGGAGAGACGGCTGAGTGGCGGGAGAGACGGCTGAGTGGCGGGAGAGACGGCTGAGTGGCGGGAGAGACGGCTGAGTGGCGGGAGAGACGGCTGAGTGGCGGGAGAGACGGCTGAGTGGCGGGAGAGACCGAGGGCGGACGGAGAGACGGCTGAGTGGCGGGAGAGACCGAGGGCGGACGGAGAGACGGCTGAGTGGCGGGAGAGACCGAGGGCGGACGGAGAGACGGCTGAGTGGCGGGAGAGACCGAGGGCGGACGGAGAGACGGCTGAGTGGCGGGAGAGACCGAGGGCGGACGGAGAGACGGCTGAGTGGCGGGAGAGACCGAGGGCGGACGGAGAGACGGCTGAGTGGCGGGAGAGACCGAGGGCGGACGGAGAGACGGCTGAGTGGCGGGAGAGACCGACGGAGAGACGGCTGAGTGGCGGGAGAGACCGACGGCGGACGCAGGGACGGCTGAGTGGCGGGAGAGACCGAGGGCGGACGCAGGGACGGCTCCGAGGAGAGGCCGAGGGCGGACGCAGGGACGGCTCCGAGGAGAGGCCGAGGGCGGACGCAGGGACGGCTCCGAGGAGAGGCCGAGGGCGGACGCAGGCACGGCTCCGAGGAGAGGCCGAGGGCGGACGCAGGCACGGCTCCGAGGAGAGGCCGAGGGCGGACGCAGGCACGGCTCCGAGGAGAGGCCGAGGGCGGACGCAGGCACGGCTCCGAGGAGAGGCCGAGGGCGGACGCAGGCACGGCTCCGAGGAGAGGCCGAGGGCGGACGCAGGCACGGCTCCGAGGAGAGGCCGAGGGCGGACGCAGGCACGGCTCCGAGGAGAGGCCGAGGGCGGACGCAGGCACGGCTCCGAGGAGAGGCCGAGGGCGGACGCAGGCACGGCTCCGAGGAGAGGCCGAGGGCGGACGCAGGCACGGCTCCGAGGAGAGGCCGAGGGCGGACGCAGGCACGGCTCCGAGGAGAGGCCGAGGGCGGACGCAGGCACGGCTCCGAGGAGAGGCCGAGGGCGGACGCAGGCACGGCTCCGAGGAGAGGCCGAGGGCGGACGCAGGCACGGCTCCGAGGAGAGGCCGAGGGCGGACGCAGGCACGGCTCCGAGGAGAGGCCGAGGGCGGACGCAGGCACGGCTCCGAGGAGAGGCCGAGGGCGGACGCAGGCACGGCTCCGAGGAGAGGCCGAGGGCGGACGCAGGCACGGCTCCGAGGAGAGGCCGAGGGCGGTCGCAGGGACGGCTCCGAGGAGAGGCCGAGGGCGGTCGCAGGGACTGCTCTCGGACTAGGAAGACCTCGCCAAGCATCAGCGCCCCTTGTAGTAGACGCCTCCCTTTGCTCTGGCTATTAGAGGCCATCTCATTCAGGATTCTGTACACGCTTATAGGATATATATTAGAGGGGACCCCATTATTTGGCCTGTTGACCCCATTAATCAGTGATGTCTATGAAGTCTCGTGTCACTTACATGGTCTCTGAAGATTCCTCCTTCTATCTCTGCAGGCGCCGCTGAAGACCTTTCAGGTTTTCGTCCTCTTGAATCACTTCCTCCTGGTTTTGGAGGGTCACTCATGGCGACGCAGTACAGCGCCCCCTTCGATGAACAAGGTGAAGTGCGAGAGGGCTTCCTGTGTCCCCTGTGCCTGAAGGATCTGCAGTCCTTCTACCAGCTGCAGTGCCACTATGAGGAGGAGCACTCCAGTGAGGACCGCGATGTGAAGGGACAGCTCAAAAGTAAGTGGTACTCCCCTCGTCGTCTCTGCTACTTCCAAATACAGCGCCACACCTGTCCACAGGTCATATATGGTATTGCAGCTCAGCCTTATTCACTCTAATGGAGCTGAGCTGCATCCTGCTGACACCCCCCCCCAGAATCCAATGGCAGCTGTTATCTCTGGGGGAAGCTGTGGGGAGTTGCACGTTTCTCCTGTAGGGAATATGTGGTATTACATGATGGTGCTGAGCCCTCCAGAGGGAGATCTACTCTTGTAACGGCATCTCCAGGTGCTCTGATAGGCTGCGCCCTCACCATACTGGTCTATTACACAGTCTCCATCATCTACAGTAGCGCACTAGAAGCCTCCTCACATGACATGTGCTTCTTTATTGACTAGTTTTCTCTTCTGCTCTGTAAGATTTAGTCCAAATCGCTAAGAAAGCAAAGAACAAACTACTAAAGAAGGATGGAGGTGAGCGGGCTGAGGGCGGAGCCCAGGATCGCTACGAGGCGTTCAGCTATGGAGGAGTGGACCCTTGTATGTGGGACCCCCAGGAAATAGGTAAGTGGAACAGACTATAATTAAAAGGTGTTCCATACTGGTATTTACCGTAAATACCGGCGTATAAGGCGACGGGGCGTATAAGACGACCCCCCAACTGTCACCTTATACGCCGGTATTCAGTGGAGAAAAAAAAAAAAATTTTATTACTCACCTCCCACGGCGTTCTGTCGCGCTCCGGCAGGATGTCGCTCGCTCCGGCAGGCTGTCGCTCGCTCCTCGTCCCCGCCGCAGCATAGCTTTCTGAATGTGGGGCTTGAAATCCCCGCTTCCAGAAAGCTAATACACACGCCGGCAGCCATGACATCATTGAATGGCTGTGATTGGCTAAAGCACACGTGGCTTCAGCCAATCACACTATTCAATGACATCATTGAATGGGTGTGATTGCTAACACGTGCGCCTTCAGCCAATCACAGCCATTCAATGATGTCATTGAATAGTGTGATTGGCTGAAGCCACGTGTGCTTTAGCCAATCACAGCCATTCAATGCTGTCATGGCTGCCGGTGTGTGTATTAGCTTTCTGGAAGCGGGGATTTCAAGCCCCACATTCAGAAAGCTATGCTGCGGCGGGGACGAGGAGCGAGCGACAGCCTGCCGGAGCGAGCGACATCCTGCCGGAGCGCGACAGAACGCCGGGGGAGGTGAGTAATAAAAATTTTTTTTTTTACACTTTTTTTTTTTTTGTATTACCGGCGCATAAGACGACCCCCGACTGCAGAGCAGATTTTTCGGGGTTCAAAAGTCGTCTTATACGCCGGTATATACGGTAATGCTGCCTGTGCGGACCCACCACAATCAGATATTGATGGGCTATCCTTAGTTGAGTACTGATCATCAATTACTGAACTGCAGATAACCCCTTAATGACACAGCGTGGTGTGTAAGGAGAATTTATGTGTTTACCAAGGAGAATACAATCTCAGATATCAAGTCTGGGCTGTTAGGAGAAATACAAATCGCACCAGCCTTGTTGCGGTATCAAATGACTTCTAATTTATTCAAAGGTGCATGTGGTTAATATACCATAAATGACATCACAGGAAAAGTACATACCTCCAAGATTAATAAGAATACAGGATAGGCTGAAACTAAAATGATTAATAGAAGTTACACCTTTTAAGGTGTAACTATAATATAAAAAGAAACCGTTATGATTTCAGTGAGAAGGTATACAAAGGAGGGGGGGTCTGGGAGACTGTCTTAGCTTTTGTCTGTCTTATTCCATACCATTCACTGGTATATAGAAAAGGTTTCGTTTAACCCCTTCACTACTTATACTAGCATCATGCTATATCTTTCTAGTCTACAATCTAGTAGCAAAACAATTAACTGATACATTGATCTACAATTTTCTTAACAGTATGGAGGGAGATCGGGGGTCATCTCCCTCCATGCAACGCAGGTGCCGACTTACAGCTGGCACCCACCCGCAACAGCTCCGATAAGTCGCGGGCTCATCTGAGCTGTTAATCCTTTAAATGCCGCCATCAATTCAGGGCTATTTTAGCATAATGTGATCTATCAACCCATGCCCGAGGCATGGCTTGATAGAATGCCTTTTAGAAAGCGGTATGATGTAATGCTACGGCATTACATCATACTGCAGGAGCGATCAAAGCATCGCTAGTTGTTGTTCCATAGGAGAATTAAGTTGTTTTTTTTTTTAAAAAGATAAGAGTTTAAAAAAAGCCCTATTGCCATATTTATAATTAAAAAATCTAAATAAAACAAAAATACATATTTGGTATCGCTGCGTCCGTAAAAGCCCAATCTATCAAGCTAATGCATAATTTACCCCTGCACAATGAACATCATCAGAAAAAAAATCAAGAACGCCAGAAGTGCGCTTTTTTGGGCACCCTATCTCCCGGAAAAAATGAAAAAAAAATGATCAAAAAGTCGTATGTACTCCAGAATGGTACCAATGGAAACTTCAGGACATCTATGTCAACTGAAAAATAAAAAAAAGTTATGGCTGTTAGAAGATGGCAGCAGAAAATAATTGAAAAAAAAATTAAATATCTTTGAAAAAAAAATAAAAACAGTACAGAAAAAAAAACTATGGTATCATAGTATTTGTACTGACCCATATAATAAAGTTATCAGGTTATTTTTGTTACAGTGTGTACACCGTAGAAACAAGATGCACCCAAAGATGGAGGAATTTCTTTTTTTCCCATTTCACTCCACTAAGAATTTTTTAAAGTTTTTCAGTACATTATATAGTGCACTGAAAAATACAATTCAGCCCACTAAAAAAAGCCCTCAGACAGCTATGTTGATGGACAAATAAAACAGTGATGATTTTTTTCAAAGGGGGAAAAAATAGGGGGGAAAAAGGGGACGTCCTTAAGGGGTTAAATTATGTTTGAACCTCTTGTAAAATTTAGGAGAATGGAGGGGGGGGGGAAATAAACAGCGTTTCTCATACTAAGGCTGGATTCAGACGAACATATATGGGCTGAGTTTTCACGCCCAGCCGATATACATCGTCTCTCTCTGCAGGGGGGGAGCCTGGAAGAGCCGGGAGCAGTGCACTGAGCTCTGGCCCCCTCTCTGCCTCTTCTCTGCTCCTCTGCACTATTTGCAATGGGGAGAGGTGGCACGGGGCGGGGCTAATTCTCGGAACTTAGCCCTGCCCCCGTCCCGCCTCCTTTTATTGCAAATAGTGCAGAGGGGCGGAGAGGAGGCAGAGAGGGGGCGGGAGCTCAGTTCCTGCTCCTGGCTCTTCCATCCCCCCGCGCAGATGAGGACGACATATATCGGCTCGGCGTGAAAATTGAGCCGATATACGGTCGTCTGAATCCACCCTAAGACTGGATTTACATGCATATTTTGTATGTTATGAGACGCATAAAACCCGCACGGAAATAAAACTCATTGTTTTCAATGGGTCATTTCACATGTACATTCTTCCACCAACAGCGATATTAGGAGATGCAAGAAATGCAGCATGTCGGATTTATTATCTAGGAGCGAATTAGAAATCCCGTCGTACTTATGAGTACATACGAGTTTTAATGAAGTGCAATGCAATTTTTAAATGTTCTTGAAAAAAAGTTTTATTTTTTTTTAAACGCATGAAAAACACATAATTCCATGCAATTTTCCTCGTTAATTGCAACGCACTCGCAGTGAAAGTAGCATTTTTACAAGCGTGATATCAGTCTGAGTTCCTTGGATGGATATCGCACCCACCCATGTGAATACAGCCTTAAGCCACTCCCACTCTGTTCAGTTAAACACTGCTCAGGACTGCAGCATTTTTGCACGCTTTCAAGTGGCTTTTTTTAAACACATTACAGCGTTTCACAGCGCTTTTTAACGCACCCCATCATTGTGATGGGCTGTGTTAAAAAAACACGAAAAAACGCTGAAAAATAGAACAGACAGCGCTCAACAATCACGGCTTTACAAACTCTGCGTTCGAGCGTAGGTCTGAGAAGGCCCATTAAAATCAATGGGAGCATTGTATCACGGTTAGCGCGGCAAAAAACGGTGTGTGTAATAGTGGCCTTGGCGTCGCAAGACACTCAAATCTAGAAGCCATTATTTACAAATGATTCATTATTATTTATTCACACATACGATTGAAAAGTCGCAGCATGTGCTATTTTCAGGGTGATCTCACCCATTATTTTCAGTGGGGCCACAAACCTCATCGCATTCGCATGCAGATGCAAATTTTATTTTTCTATTGAAATGGCAGAGAAAATCGCATGTACTTCTATGCAATGCAAAATGTATGACACTCGCATAGAAAATAGAACCCCTTTCCGTCAGGCTGGAGGACGTGCAGTAATGATACATTTTCACGCCCGGGCGCATATATACGGTACCCATGTGAAGCATTGCTTTCCAATGCAGCCATTCACACAGGCGAATATATGGCACGTAAATACGCTGGCAGCGCGAAAAAATAGAATATATACCCGTCCGGCACATATACACTCAGCCAAAAGATAGTTCTGGGGGCAGGGAAAGAGAAGGGAGGCGGAGGCATTTTTGCAGCATCCAATGCTGCAAAAAGCTTACATGTGCCTCTATATAGACACTGGAAGGCAATCCGAGGATTTGGGCAGAGCATGGGTTTTCTGGGGGGTGATGAGTTTTTTTTTCGCTAAAAATGACACTTGTGTGAATGGACAAGAAAACGCTGGCTGTGAGCGCGGAAAAACACCCATTCAGACGCTTATACGGAGCAGTCGTGAAAACGTAAAAACACAGTCGCGGTATATGCGCTCGTGGAAAAGAGCCCTTATATGTACAGTGCTGTATAATAGTCCATTGCTGAAAAAATATATAGGTAATGATAGCTCACCGTTTGTAGCTTTTTGTGGTGTTTTTTTTTTTAATCTCTTCTCTTATTTGGTGCTTTTTCAGGAGCGGTGCGGAGTCACCTGTCTGACTTTAAGAGGCATCGAGCTGCTAGAATTGATCACTATGTGGTGGAAGTCAACAAGCTCATTATACGTCTAGAGAAGGCGAGTAATATTTGGGTTGCAGGCCATACTCCCCTTCATGGCTAATTTTATTATTATTATTAATAAAAGGGTTGTACCAGAATTGTAAGTTATCCCCATCCACAGGGGTCTCACCAAGTGCGTGCTGCTTGGGTATTTCCGCAGGCCCATTGAGAGTGAATCGAGCTTTATGGTCCTTTTAGGCGAGCTGATCCTTGTTTGAACGAGCAAATCGCCGCTAACACGTTCGCACTCATGCAGCCTGTTTAGACAGGCAAACGCATTGTTGGCTCGTTCAAACAAGAATCGTTCAGTCCCTGTATAAGCGAATGAAGGGACTGAACAATCGCTGTTTAAACAAACGAGCCAACAATGGCTTTTATGCCTGTATGAAATTAGCAAAAAGTGAACACTCGTTTATTGTTTAGTCACTGGCTTGTTGTTCATTTGCGCTCGTTTGAACAATGTTTTGAAAAATAATCGCTACGTCTAAAAGTGCCTTTAGTGTGCTTGGGTGACTAGTGCTCCATTCAGTCTCCTCCTCACTGATGCAGTAACCCCACAGTAAGACGGACACAGGACCCCCATTTTCAGGTCTCAGCTGGTTATCCCCTATTCTTGGTACAACTATTTTAATGCCTTTAATACCTTCCATGGTAACAGACAAGCCCTGATCACTCTGATCCAGCAGTTCTGCGCCCTTCAATTTGACCGCTATTTTAGGCTAACATATAGAAGTGAGAGACAAATAGAGGGGGGTATGACAGCAGGATCAGACTGTACAGGATTTGTTTCCTTGGGACGCCTAGATCTGTATAGGAGCTGTAGGAAGGAAACAATAGGGGATCTTTATTTATGAGCGATTGCAATCTTGAGTAATTCTCATGTTAAACAAATGATTGTCTGTGAAGGTCAACATAAACTTTACGTTCATTCAGATTTCACTGTCAGTTTGGACAGTGTGTATGTCTAATAATATCGGGGCCTTTCACTGGCCTTATATGCCCTCCCTACAACAGTAAAGCAAGGAAAACATGGTTATTTTAACCCCTTTTCCCCTCTTTATATAGTAGAACATTAAAGGGGTTGTCTCGTGGCAAACCTCAAAATTTTACCTTACCCCATTCCCCCTGTCACCCCCCTGGCATAAAATAGCAAATTAAAGCGTTTTTTAAACCGCTTGCTACTCACCAATCCGATGAAATAAGGACTTTAAAAAATCTTCTCCCAAAGATGGCCGCCGGTCCTTTCCCAGGGATGCACTGCTGTTTTCCCCCATGGTGCACCGCGGGTCTTCTCCCATGATGCACCATGGGCTCTGTGCGTTCCATTGCCGATTCCAGCCTCCTGATTGGCTGGAATCGGCACACGTGACGGGGCGGAGCTACGATGACGACGCGGTGACCAGCTCTCCGGCACGAGCGGCCCCATTCACCAGGCAGAAGACCGCACAGCGCAAGCGCGTCTAAAAAAGCAAGAAGACATCAGAATTAGATGGATCCATGGAGACGTGGACGCCAGCAACGGAGCAGGTAAGTGAATAACTTCTGTATGGCTCATATTTAATGCACGATGTACATTACAAAGTGCATTAATATGGCCATACAGAAGTGTATAACCCCACTTGCTTTCGCGAGACAACCCCTTTAAGGGCTTTTAAGGGGTTGTGCCATCATACACAACCCTCCCCACAATTCGGCACCCAGGGCGAATGGCAATTCCTCTAGGTCCCACTTCTGCAAACCCCAGCAAACAGCTGATTTTGCTGGAGGAAGCTACAGTCAACCAGGCATTCGAATGAGTGACCATCCTGTAACACAAAGTCAGCCAGAACGAGATCTGCTCCATTCCAGATCACGGATGGAGGAGTTCGGAACAGGTGACCCCCCCCCCACCCCACTCTACAACGTTTCTAATAAGCCATATGAATAGGCTTTGCCTTCTTGCCACAACTCCTTTTAAGTAGTTGGCGACCTTGACTTATTATGCCAGGGTGATTACACTCGCACTGCCACTGTACCCATGTGATGTGTGCCATGCACAATCACACTGCTGCTGCAGCTGCCAGGATTGGAAAAAACTCAATTTCAGCAGTTAATCCTGGCTATGCCATAATCAGGTGTGGTACTGTACAGGAGGGGGCACCCTTGTAGCTGTGATCGCCAGCTATAGCCAGCCTTGTAATGGAGACGGCCTGAAACCAGTCGTGTAGAAACTACAACTTGTCTGGAAAAACAACAAGACTCCATATTGCTGCATTGATTTAAAAAAATGCAGACTTTTTTTTTTTTTTGTGTAAACCAGACCAATTTTATTTTTCTGTCTGCCGTTCCCCACATGTTATGATTAGTCAAATCTGATTTCCTGCTGTGAAATATATTTACATCTCTTTTGCCATCCTAAATGTCACTCGTCATTATTTGCAGCCGAGAGGATTAAGTCATTAACGTTCTCTATCCATTTATTTCTAGCTCACGTCATTTGATCGCACCAACACAGAGTCTGCCAAGATAAGAGGTACGCCGCATCTACTGCTCCAATGATGGACTGCAGTCAGTATTGGGAATGACTTGTGTTTTGCGTCTCTCTCAGCCATAGAACGGTCTGTGGTGCCGTGGGTCAGTGACCAAGATGTGCCCTTTTGTCCGGACTGCGGGAACAAATTCACCATCCGAAACAGGCGACACCATTGCCGGCTTTGTGGGTCCATTATGTGCAAGCGATGCACGGAGCTCATCACCATTCCATTTGCCAGTGAGATATGAAATGGTTTTGTACATGTCATCGTCTGTCGGTGTCCTTCAATGTTCCTCATGCTCTGTGTGGATGGTCGTTCTTCACTCTCCGCGTCTTCCTGAATCATCCTCTCTTTCTCTTCCTCTTGTTTTTCTGACTTGCATTGTCTGTTCTTCTGATGACCTGTCCACCAACGATTGGACAAGGAGGGATTCTTAGGTGGTCTTACAGTTACTGAAAGTTTTCACTCCTTGAAAACTTTTGCTGCTCAACTTCATCATTGACTCTTTAACCCCTTTCCTACCCATGGACATAAACTTGCATCCTGGGTGGGAAACTGTACCCATGAATGGATGTAAATGTATGTCGTGTGGATAGCCTGGGCTCAGAAGCTGAACCCTGCACCATCCACAGCGAGAGACGGCTATGACTGACAGTTGGCCTCCTGCTATGATTAGTAATAGTGCATTCTATAATCACTCTGATAATACATTGCAGTACTTCTGTACTGCAATCTACACTCATTGTCAAAAGAAAACAAGCACCTAGAAGCAATTGTCATAATGGAATGAAACTTTCTCTGTGTGATTGTAATGTTGATACAAGTAAGTGATTACAATATCAGAAAACTGAACACATGGAGGCATACAGCTTCCATATGGCATGCTGCGGCATATTGCTCCACATTTGCTGTAACTGAGCCTCTAGATCGTGCATACTCATAGGCTGTTTAAGCTGGCGTTCCAGATGGTCCCATATATGTTCTATTGGCGATAAATCTGGCAACAGGGCAGCCACGGAAGCGTGACATGTGGCTGCAGGATGTCCTAACCATATCGCGGAGCTGTCATTGTCTCTCGTACCACTACTAGGGGTGACCGACTGTTGTATGCGATGGCCCTCCAGACCATCACACCAGCAGTGGGGGCAGTGTGCCGCGCCACAGCAAAGCCAGGATTGAGGCGCTCACCCTGAGGTCTCCAGACATGAACACAGCCGTCATCACTGCCCAAACTAAACCTGGATTCATCGCTGAAGACAACTCCGTTCCACTCTGTAGAATCCAGTTTCATTCTTCATGACATCACTGAAAGCGGAGGTGACGGTGGATGTCAAAGGCCGTACATGTAATGGGATCCATAGACCAAATGTCCTTCAGCCAAGTGCCTAGAAATGGTTCCGACAAAAATGGGCCTGTAATGCTGGCTGACAACGAAACAGTTGGAGCTACTCGTGGTTGTCGGACAATCAGACGATCCTCTCTACTGATGGACTGTCAATGACGTTGTGAGCCTGGGGGGCAATTCGATTGCATTGTAGAGGCGTCTAGTGGTCGACAAGCCCTACACGAGCGGGAGAAGAGGGCACTAAACACAAGGAACTTCTGAGAGCCTTTTATAGGCCAAGGGGGGAACCACTTTTAGGGCCTCAGGTGACAAGACCGTTCATCTAATCACCACAACTCTCATCATTTGTATATCTGCCTGAGATGTCGTGCTGAGATTTGCAGCAAAATGACAACTTCTTTTAGAGGCTTTTTTTTTTGTTTGTTTTTACAAAGTGTATATCAGGGTGATCATATGATCGCAGTTTCAAGTCCCCTCCAGGGATAAAAAATCTTGTAAAAGTTTAAATAGTTTAAAAAAAAAAAACAGTAAAAACCTTTTTGCACAGTTTTCCATTTGTATAAAATATTTAAAACATTTAAAAAAATTAAAAAGCCCATACGCTTGGTATTGTTGCATGCATGTCGACCCATACAATAAATTCCACACCCATTGTTTCCTGCACTGCAAACTGTAAAAAAAAAAAGAAAAAAAAAACTGAGCCGGAATTCCTTTTTTTTTTTTTTCATTTCACCTACCAAAAGAAAAGCAATAAAATTCCTTAATAAAGACATCTGTACACCAAGATGGTGCCAGTAAAACTACAGCCTGGCATACAAGAAACTAGCCCTCATAGGGCTCCGTCTGTGGAAAAATAAAGTTATGGAAATTTAAACACCGCGATGCAAAAAAAGTGTTTTCCAAGAAAAAGGCTTTTTATTTTGAAAAAGTGGAAAGACCTAAAAACATATAGTTTTGGTCTTGTCATAATCATACCGACCCGCAGAGAAAAAATCCAAAATTATTTTTGCTGTATGTAAAAAAAAAAAAACAAATTGCAGATTTTTTTTCCTTATATTCTCCAAAAAAAATTTATGAACGTTAATAAAATACAATGCATTATATGTACTGATAAAATGGTATAAATACAAACTACAGCTCACTACGTAGAAAACAAGCCCTCATTCGTCAATGTTGACAGAAAAATAAACTAGTGGAGATGAAAATCCCCCCCCCAAAAATCATTGTCACGGGTCCAAAATAGCAACGGGCCCCCACTAATAAATTATTGATGACCCATCCTGAGGATGTAATACGGTAATGATAGTAAACAGTTCACCTGTTGGCACTTGATTTCACACTTGTAATGGTCTTCTCATGTCAGGATTGTGAGACAGGAATTTATGTTTCCGACTATAGATCTGTCTCTTGTTGCTTTTCCTTCACAGATAAGTTAACGAGTGCCAGCAAACACTCCATCTCTACCCACGGCAGTCCTAACTTATCTCCGAACACTAGCGCTCAGACCTCCCGTCGGGGCAGCATCAGTAGCCTCAGCAGCGTCAGCTCTGTCCTGGAGGAGAAAGACGATGATAAGATCCGCTGCTGTCAGCACTGTAAGGACACACTACTAAAGAGGGAAATGCAAATGGATGAGAAGGAGCACACGCCGGAAATCATCAAGCTCTACCAGGTAAAGGGGAGAAGGGCTGAATGACACGGCAACACATGACAAACAGGATAATGACACTGACACTTGGGAAGCAGAACAGTGACATGCTGGCACTTAGGAGGGACAGTACAATGATATGTGGGGAGGGGTGGAACAGAACAATGACACATGGACACTTGGAAGGAGACAGAACAATAACACATTGACACTTAGGGGACAAGGATAATAGCAATTCTGACACATGGACAGGACAATGACACTTGGAGGACAGGACAATAACATGCTGACACTTGGTGAAAGGGGACAGAACAATGACACCCTGACACTTGGCATGATAATGGAACACTGACATGGGACGGGGCACTGGCATACTAATACTTGGGGAGGGGGTTACAGGATAATGAAACGCTGATACGGGGTGTACAGGACAATGACACGCTAACAATTAGGGGAAAGAACAGTGACAAACCTTTTTTTTACTTTTTTGTTTTTGCAGAGACTCCGAGCCTGTATGGATCGAGTGGATGAAAAGGCTCCTGAATACATCAGGATGGCACAGTCTATAAAGTACGTCCAATAATTGTGTTTATCTTTCTATCCATTTAGTCGGGACCGACTCTCAGACGCTGTTTAGATCAGCCCTCTCCACGCGGTTCTGTTTTGTATCATTTCTTTCAGTTTGATCATTTGCATGTTGGTGTCGGCTCTGTTAGTATTAAGTTGGCATGTTCTTTGGCGGACGTGTCTTCTTTTGCCGTTGACCACTCCAAGGATTATAAATGTTTGTAATGAATTAGCTGGCATTATGTGGCCGTTTTTGTTCGTGATCTTGGTGGTCCAATGAATATATAGCAGTTTCCTCCAGCACCAACGTTCGAACGCATCAATCTTCCTCCGGTCCATTTTCTTCAGTGTCCAACTTTTGCGGCCGTAAATTGTGATTGCGTTGACTATTCGGCATTTCCTTGCAATGTTTGTCTTTGTTTTTCCAGATCTTATCCATTCTTAATATTGCGCTGCGACCTGGTGTGATTCATTAACTTATTTCAGGTCCTGATTCTTTATTGCAGTTAATTTTTGATACAAGGAAGATGAAGTCTTGAATGGCTTTGATTTCTTCACTGTTGATTTTGATTTGTCCTGTACCGTCACCGGCCGGTGTCATGATCTTAGTTGTCTTGATATTCAAGTACAGGCTGGCTTCTTCACTTCCTTCTTTAACATTAGTATCAGTTGCGTTAGGGCTATCGTGAGGTAGTTTGAGCGTTCTCTTGAGTCGCCTTTTTTGGAGGCAGCACAACAATTAACCTTGCCCAATCTTTTGGCCAGGATTTGGTTTCCCATATCTTGCGACAGAGTGCTGCTAGCATCTGGACTAGAAGGGGATTGAGCAGCTCAGCAAGTATGCAGTGGATTCCAGGGGCTTTCCAATTTGGTAGCTGCAAATTCTCCAGGATATCGGGCTAATTCTGTCAGTTCTTCAGTTTGCGGTGAATGGTTTCCGTGATTGTTTGCTTACAGTTCTCCTGTATATTCCCATCACTAATGCTTGATTTGTTCAAGATTGTGTAATCCTTTGCCATTTTGATCAAAAATTGAGGTTGCGATGCAAAAGGAGCTTGAGACTTAACATGAGTGAAGAGCTCTCTGGTGGGTCCTTTTTTGTTTGCTTCTTCCAGTTCCATGCAGCCTGCATTATAAAATCATTTCTTGTCATTCCTCGCTTTGTGCTGAAGCTGGGCATTTAGCCGATGAAAATCATCCCCTTTTCCAGTAGCTTTTACTACTTGTCAGATGTCGGCGATTCGGATGGGGTCTGCTGATAGCCATGTTGTTTTTTTGTTGCTTTGTTGCATGGTATAGTTTCATGAGGTTGGCATGAGGTTTTCTGTTGATGCAGATGGTAATGATTCTATTGCTTTTGGCACGGAAACCATAAACGGCTTTACTAATCTTTCTGTTCGCGATGAAGCCGACAACATTCCTACGTATAATTTCATTTCCTGAGTGGTAAACTGTGAAATCGGTGCTGGTAAAGTACCGTTCAATGACCCCCAGCACCTCGATGTGTAATTGTTACATTTCGTTCTTTAGAATGTCTGATTTGCCACTATTGATTCCACGTTTGTTCCATGTTCCAATTTTATGCATTTTACTAGACACAAACAATATTTTTCACTGCAGGCAACATCAGCAGGCCGGGACCCAGATGGGTTTCCCCTGTCCGAGTCACAAATTCTTGTGTAACTTGAAACGGTAACATTGTAGGTGCTTTTCAGCCCGGGAGGCCCACCCTCCAGCACTATATCTTCCAACATGTTGTCAAGCAAATCCATGAAGTATTTTGGCGGTATATAGTGGAGTAGGTCACCACGTCTTTCTCCACCCCTCCCCATTTTCCAGGCTTGGGGCTGACACATAGCTGTGTTACAAATGCTGTGTTTAGTTGATAACACAACCATGCTGGGTTTAATTGTGTTTAGTAATCAAGTTGGTGACAAATCCGCACATCACAAATTAGCACTGTAGGACCCAATAAAAGCGTAATCAGTAAGGGGATTCAGCTTTGGGACCCTAAACAAGTCTGAGCTCTGGGAAGTTTCCATAAGTTTCTTTCATGTGTCTTTAAACTTTTTCTAAGCTCTCTGATTGATCAGGCTCCTTCCTGTGAGCGCGCCATTCTCTAATATCTGTTTTATTGTTTTAGAGAACTGCAGTAAGAAACCAAACTGTGCTGAATGTCAAATAACACATGAAGTGCTGTGGGTGGGAGTGGAGGTCGAGCCACATCCCTCCTGCTCTTCCCTTATATTTTTCCCTGCTGTGCCCTGACAGGGGGTAATTATCTGACAAACGGTTTGTAAAATGTTTTGTGTTTTATTTTAATCTGCAGCGCTGGCGAGACAACCTACAATTTGGACCATGCCAACAACCTGAGAGTGGAGGTGCAGAAACTTTATGAGTTAATAGATGCTTTAAGGTGAGGAGTGACGCAGCAAAGAGGGCGGTCAGGGCGGACACTGGATTATACCCTGAATGCAGGGAGGGTGTGCTGCGTGTACCAAGACAGTCAGACACAGGCTGTGGTATAGCACCATGCATGGGTGGCATTATCAGAAATAATTATGTTCGTTCATTCATTAAAGATCATGTCTACAGTTTGTGTGTTGTACTTAACCCCTTCCCAGGATGTATAGTTACATCCTAGCTGGCACTCCGCTAGGTAATCGAGGACGGCTGATGGGTTGCCATGGCAACTGAATGTTAAACAATGGTGTCCGGGTCTGCCATGGCCTATAATTGCAATTATTAGCGATAATACATTGCAGTACAGAAGTACTGCAGTGTATTATCGGAGCAATCATAGCATTGGAGGTTCAATTTCCCTACAGGAGCATAAAAAAATGTAAAAAAAAAAACAATTTCCCCTCCTCCTTTTTAAAATTTAACACACTTTTTTTCCTGTGCGGCAGACATGGTAGAAGAAAAGATAAGCTTAAATGAAACCAAAATGCACCTCCCAAAAAGCTAAAAAAAAGTGATATATAATTTTGTTACTTTCGTATTCGTATCGACATGCAGAATAAATTTATCATGTCATTAATGCTGCATTATTAATGCTGTAAAAAAAAAAAAGTAACGTTAGAATTGAGTCTTTGTTAACCCTTTCATAGCATTAGTATTTTTAACTGAATTATTTTAGACCATTGGTGTCATTTAGAATTTTATGTTTTACTTTCTGTTACAGTAAGAAAATATTAATTCTGGGACTCAATGAAGAACCCAAACCTCATCCTAAAAATCTACAATTGCAGAAGATGATCAGATACTCGGCGACATTGTTTGTACAGGTAACTTACCTTTACATTAGCCCTGGAAGAAATGTCCTTTATGCTAATGCTTCATGGTCACTTTAGTCACTATCATGCACTGCGATATCACATCTAAGAATTGTCAGTAGGATCATGTTCCAACTTCCGACCTAACACGAAGGCAACTTGACAGTCACAAGAAATGCAGAACTGTTCGATTTTTGATGGCAAGTCGCAGGCGACTTTGCCATCATAAACTGCAGTGCAGCACAGCTATAAAACAGTTGCCCAACAGCAAGGCACAGAACAGTTGCACAAAGTTTTTGGTCATGTGACTTAATGCTACATAGCTAAAGTCTCCATGTAGCCATATTTGCATGGCCAAGATTACCACACAAGTTCTGTGCGATTGCGAGACTCGTGTATTGTAATAATTTTGCTTAAAGGGGTTGTCTCGCGAAAGCAAGTGGGTCTATACACTTCTGTATGGCCATTTTAATGCACTTTGTAATGTACATCGTGCATTAAATATGAGCCATACAGAAGTTATTCACTTACCTGCTCCATTGCTAGCGTCCCCGTTGCCATGGTTCCGTCTAACTTCGGTGTCTTCTTGCTTTTTTAGACGCGCTTGCGCAGATGCATCTTCTCCCTTCGGCTGGTCTTGGAAGCATCGGCGTTTTGGCTCCGCCCCCTTGTACGCGTCATCGCGTAGCTCCGCCCCATGACGTGTGCCGGTTCCAGCCTCCTGATTGGCTGGAATCGGCATGTGACGGGGGCGGAGCTACGCGATGACGCGTACAAGGGGCGGAGCCAAAACGCCGATGCTTCCAAGACCAGCCGAAGGGAGAAGATGCATCTGCGCAAGCGCGTCTAAAAAAGCAAGAAGACACCGAAGATAGACGGAACCATGGCAACGGGGACGCTAGCAACGGAGCAGGTAAGTGAATAACTTCTGTATGGCTCATATTTAATGCACGATGTATATTACAAAGTGCATTAATATGGCCATACAGAAGTGTATAGACCCACTTGCTGCCGCGAGACAACCCCTTTAAAAAATCAGACCATGCCCTATTATTTCACCCATTATTTTGTGTGGAAGAAAAAAAAATATTACAGTGGCCTGCAGATTAGATTTTTTTTCGATAGCAATGCGAAAAATCCGATAAAACTTGATTTTTTTTTACACTCGTCAAAAATCACATGTACAGCGGTGCATTTTTCTTGCCAAGTGAATCACGTTCGCAGGCTTGCAAGTGCGACATCGGTCCTAGGCTCTCGGACCAATATCGCGCTTGCCCGTATAAATATGGCTGTGTGGCAGCTTATGTGTGCATTTCTGTATTCGAGTAAAAGCATGACAAATGCAAGAAATCCCATATGGTTACCTCAAATTTTGTAGCCTTCCCCTTTGACCATTCTGACCCCTAGTAGTTTTTGTCAGTTGTTCAACTTTATTTCCTTAGGAAAAACTGCTAGGTTTAATGTCGCTGCCGACTAAGGAGCAGTACGAAGAGTTAAAAGAAAAACGGAGACGGGAAAATGAGGAGAAACTACTAAGAGAACGACAAGTGAGATTGTTTATGATTGCTGGCTGTTGGTTTTATGTGTCTTGTGATATTTTGCCTGCAAGTGAGGATTTATTGATGACAATTGGTAATGTTGTAAATGGTGAGGAATTAACCCATTAGAAGGGTTGTACACCTTCAAAATATTGAAGCGACCCTCTGGTTTTGGGACAACATTCTCTCCTGGGATCAAAGGGTGGTCTGTTACCTACAGTTGTTTTTCCCTGTCCTCCTCCTGATTCGCTGGTTCCAGGTCTTGTTTTTGGCTGGCCAAGATGTCAGATACAATCTTCAGACTATCTAATCCCCATAGTGTGTTGATAGTTTTAGACTACCAATGCACTATATCTGCTCTCTAATTGGCCAACGCTGGTCAGTTCTGACCACGTGAGTAATCAGGGAGCAGGGCACAGTGTGCGTTTTGGTAGTTAAAAAATGTCTGCAACAATCTTGGATAACCAAAAACAAGGCCCAGAAATGGTGGATTGGAGGAACGGCAGAGAAGTAGTGCAAGTAATATATCCTCCTTCCCCCTCCTGTCCCAGAAGAGAATGTTGTCCCAAAACCAGAGGTTACTTTAATGACCTGTCCTCAGGATAGGTTGTCAATAGCTGATCAGCAGGGTCCATTGCCCAGGACACCTGTTGATGACTGGGAGCAGTGCCTGCAATACAAAACCAGACCACTGCAGTGTGTATGGAGCTGTGTGCTTCTGACTCTGTAGACTTACGTAGAGGCCCAGCAAACAGCTGATGAATGGGGGCATCGGGCAGGCGGCGGTGCCCTGTCAATCAACTAAAGATGTCCTATATGTCAGTAGTTTAAAGCAAGTGGACAAATCCTTCTAGGGGTGCAGATTTTCTTTCCCATCTCTGTGTATAAGGTATTGAATAGCTTCTGTCAATGCTTTTATTTTTTGGGGGGCAGTGAAAAAAAGCTGTTCCAACAGTGGCGGTCCTTACCTCTCCACCAACCCCACGGTGTTCACTGTACATGATAACTTTATTTTGCTAGTTATTATGAGTACAGTAAACTGAATTTATAATAGAATATAAAAATATATATATTTCTATTTTGCACTATAAAAACACAACTTCTCTTTGAAGTATCTCTGCATTCATTACATTTTTACTTTTTACAGAGTTCATTTGTACGGGATGTTATGAATGTGGCGATACCAATTTTATTTATTATTCTAATAACATTTTGCAAGGGAACAAATAGTTTTTTCCCCCTAACTTTTAATTTCACTAGGGGAATTGAACTTGCAATCCTTTAATCACATCTACAATATACTGAACGGACCCTTTTATTAGACCCCCATTTAGTAGCACGTTGGACCTCTTGGCCTTCAATACAGCAGCCATTTTTCGTAGTGCAGATTCCACTAGGTGATGAAATTGTTCTGCAGGAATATCGGCCCCTGCGGACAGGAAGCTTCTTGTAGTTGCGGCAGATTAGATGGAGGTGCTGACATGTTCTGACCAGCTGACAGGAAGAAGTCATCGATTCATGCTGTTTGTGCCAAATTCTGACCTCCCATCAGCACGGTGCAACAGAAATCTGGATCCATCTGACCAGGAGATGTTTTTTTTCGGCTGCTCAGCTATACATGTCTTGTGCTCTGTTGTCCACTTGAGTCTCCCCTTTTGTTTCTTATCTCAGACTACATTAGTCAAGTAAAGGCCTATTTAGACATGACGATAATCGCTCAAAAGATGTCGCTCAAGCGACTTTTGAGCGATAATCGTTGTGTGATTTACAGCGCAAGATGATTGCTCAAAATGAGCGATCACCTTGCGCTGCCAGCGAAGGATGCAGAAGACAAGTGAAGTGTCTCTGCTTGTCCTCTGCATGCAGCTGTTCCCCCGCTCTGAGCATCTGGCTGTTATATAGCCGAGCACAGAAGACGGGGTGTCCCCATGTGTCTTCTGCATCCAGATGTTTTCTGCACGGAGCGCCTGGCTGTTATACAGCCGAGCACTCCGTGCGGGGTATAGAGGACAAAGCTGGACCGCTCTGTTGTTCAAACTCACCCTGTGACCAAGGAGTGGGATACAGCTGCAACAATAGTATCAGCTGTATCCCGCTGTGAATCCCTGATAAGGCTCATCGTTGTCTTTCAGCACGCTGAAAGATAATGATGAGCGACGGCTTAACGAAAACTGCACGATGTCAGTGCAGTTACACACAACGATTATCGCTCAAAAGACGGCTTTTGAGCGATAATCGTTGTGTCTAAATGGGCCTTAACTTTGCACAATACCTGTGGTGAATACTCGTATCGCCATCATATTTTCCTATAAAGTGTTTACATTAGTTAGTTAACTTTGCTTATACAGGGAGAGTGGCAATCGAGTTGATACGGTAGTAAAGTGGCGGAGGAGAAGGGTGAGTGGTCAAGCTTCTATGCTGCTCAGTTTACCACTTGACTCACCCACTTCTAGCTTGTGTATACACTGGTTGAGTGTATGGGCTTTTCCTAAATTGCCTCTTGACTTGACCATTTACTAAAGTAATTTAAACTAGGCGACACAATGGCGCTGGAACTGGTCGTCTGCTGTTATAGCCCATATGAGCAAAGGAACAGTCGTGCATTTGGATACATTAGTTGGAGCACCAGCGTTGTACTCAGTTGACTGTGCATCGCCTGTTGGTCAGAACGATTCCTGACATCCTCCTCCATTCGTTGGATGTTTTCCTTGACCACGTCATTCTCTGTATACTCTCCACATCGTTACACGAGAAAACCCCACACAGTTGGTAGTGATGCCCCGGCTAGTCTAGCATCGGTGACCAGGCCTTGTCGGAAGTCACTCAGATCGTTAGATTTTTCCCATCTAATGTGGATTCACACTGAAACTGATCCACAGAAAACTTGTCACGTGATTTTATGCTGCTCTCCGGGGTCATAGGGATCATTTCCATACAGGGAAGCGCCAATCATGAGAGGATCGAGGGCTCTAACAAAAGGGTCTGCTCGATATACATTGCAATGTATTACGCCTATTAGTTCCTGCAACGTCCTTACGTGGTAATAGCATAGCGTTTTGCAGGACCGTCCTGCTGACTGTGAAGGACTATTACGGAGCATTGCAAAAAAGCATTAAACTACAAAGTAGGTTTAATAAACTGTGTAACTTTCTTGCTATGAAAGTGAATCTCTCTTTAAAATCCTTTTAACTGGACTCTTTTCCTGCAGGCTGCTCTTGAAGCACAGAGAAGAAGAGATGAGAAGAAAAAAGACTCCCTCCCTCGCTCTTCGGATACCTTAAATGGACAGCCTCAGCGGACGGGCCGCATTCGGAAGGTGGAAGGATGGTTACCGACGTCCGGTGTTCCTAGAAATCGAGAGACCTCTGACCCCCTCCTTCAACAAATTGAGAACATCACTTCTTACATCCAGCAGGCTCAGGTGGCCGGACGTGTAGACGAAGTTCGCATGTTAGAAGAAAATTTGAGGCAACTGCAGGATGAGTACGACCAGCAGCAGGTGGAAACAGCCATACGGATGTCCAAAGAGCTGGCTGAAGAGGAGGCGATGCAGAAAGAACAGCTGGAGGTCCTTAGAAAGCGGGAAGAAAGCCGGGAGCAGAAGAAGACTTTGTCCCAGCACAGTAGAGCTCACTCCTTGGACTTTCGAGACCATCAACAGGTAGCAGGATGGCAAGATAAACACACGGCAGCACTAGATCTCCAGTTTCCTAGACAAGACATCATTCCTCAAAGCCCTCCAGACACAAGACCGGTCCTTTCCTTACACATCTCTCCTGTCCTTCCGAGCAAAACCGTGCCCTTAAACCCTTTTGAGGATGAAGAAGATGAGTCCGAACCAGCCCCTCCAGACCAGATCCAGCAGAATGGCAACAAGGAGTACAATCCGTTTGCTGAGGATGATGAAGAGCATACAGAACACCAAGGGGGAAGCGCCCATGAGGTCAAGCAAGTCTCTTCCAATCCATTCGAGACGTCCCCAGAACGTGAGTATACACCACAGAATCCATTTGAGGAGGATGAGGAAACTTGCACCACCGGGAATCCTTTCGAGGAGCCTGATGATTTGGGAGCAAATGAGGCAATTGAGGAGGATCTGCTTCTACAACAGATCGATAACATAAAGGCGTATATATTTGACGCCAAGCACAGTGGACGGATGGACGAGGTGGAACTCCTAACCGAGAACCTGAAGGAGCTAAAGAAGACGTTGGCCAAACAGAAAGGACAGACCAAGTGACCGAGAACCCAACACTCAAGGGTCACACTCCAGCTCTACTTTACCAGCAAAGCCTATGGTATACCGGCATGCTTCAAAATGACCAGCGGAAACGTATTTGGATCACTGCCGTGTGTCTATGGTTAGATGGATAGCGCAGAATAGACTGGACGGGTCAATGGTAATGGGAGGATTGGAACTATTAACTGTTATGCTGCCTGACCGTATAACCACTGAATGTGAAGAGCCCTTTAGAGGTGCTGTATAATCTCATGAGCCCGTTACATGGATTAATCCATGGGGGAAATTAGCCACTGCCCATAGGAACAAAACTACATGCACCTTATTATGGTGTGGTGAGACGTGACCTCAGCTGAATGATGTGTAACAATTACACTACAGGACATAGGATGTTAGTAGCATTGGGAAGCTGCCGGCATCTGGTCCAACTCTCTTACCGCTGAGCTTTGTGGAAAGATGTGTGATTTCTGGCATAGCCCTGCATTACAAGAGTTGTATCAATTACAGGGTATGTCCACCTTTGAATACCATGTGTATGTAGGTAAAATCTACATAAAAAGTAGAGTTATTGTGTGTAGACAGAACACTTAACCCTGAGTTACATCTTGCATTATACTCCAGAGCTGCACTCACTATTCTGCTGCTGGAGTCACTGTGTACATACCTTACTTATCCTGTACTGATCCTGAGTTACATCCTGTATTATACCCAAGAGCTGCACTCACTATTCTGCTGGTGGAGTCACTAGTCACTGTGTACTGCAGGTATCCTTCCAATTCCCTTTAGCATAGAAGCTCAGATGAGGGGTGCATTTGTTGGTAAGCCTACTGAAAACTAGTGAGTACAGCTCTGGAGTATAATTCAGGGTGTAATCTGTACAGGATAAGTACTTTTTGTACACAGTGACTCCACCAGCAGAATAGTGATTGCAGCTCTGAAGTATAATACAGGATGGAACTCAGGATAAGTAATGTATGTACACAGTGACTCCACCGGCAGAATAGTGAGTGCAGCTCTGGAGTATAATACAGGATGTAACTCAGAATCAGTACAGAGTAAGTAATGTATGTACACAGTGACTTCAGAGCTGCACTCACTATGCTGCTGCCGGTGGAGTATAATACAGGATGTAACTGTACATGGTGACTCAACTTTTTATGTAGATTATTTTAATTTGTAAGCTGTAAAATGCAGCTCCGAGGTGGTCACACAATGTAATGGGAAATGCTGTATCCCACAGCATCTCAAACACTAAGTCCAGATCTTGCACTTTTGGTTACTTAGTCCCTGTCAGCACTAGTCAAAAGAAAATGTGAAGTTGGTGACAGGAAAGGGTCTCTGCCCCTTTGTGTGCCCATTGCAGGCACTTTGTACTTCACTTAAATTTGCTGTTACAGTATGGCTTCTACATTGTAGCACTTAATGGCTATTTTGCCATTTCAGACTTGCGCCCTCCTGTGCTTGTCCACTGCAAGTACACAGCTGTCATATGACATGTAAAGTCTACGCCAGGGAGGGAAAGATGGAAATGAGGCATCATGGAGTCTAAATAAAATATAAATTTAAGATTAGATATTTCCATCTACAATTCCCAAACCCCATCTTTGGTTTTCCATAGGGGGCGTCATTGGTGTAACATTAGGTCACGATGAGGGATGTTGTGTCCTATAAGGATCATCGGTTCTCCATCCTACATGAGCGATTCTCACGTGAATACGACAATGTACCTTAATCCTGCCCTTTCCATGCCTCCAGTAGCTTCCGGACTTGAAGGGTAATCCACAGTTAGAAAAACATGGCTGCTTTCTTTCAAACACAGCGCCGCCTTTGTCCTTAAGATTGTATGTGGTATTGCAGCTCAGCTCTCACATTCACTTCAATGGAGCTGAGCTGCAATACCACACACAGCCCTACGGACAAGGGTGGTGCCCATGTTTGGAAGAAAGACATGTTTTTGTAACCCTGGACAACCCCTTTAGTGTCAGCAGGACAGGGTCCCTTTTTAAATAGGGTCACACCCTCCATGATTAGCTGGGCTGAACTGGCAGGCTTTGCTACTATGTGTCAGTGCAGATAAAAATCTTATCAGTCTGGAATCCAGAATGTTCATCTCACAGAGGATTATCTACACAGCTGTCACAAGTTTTCTCCCTGTACAAGGTGTTCACCTGTATAATGTTTCCATTCACTGACAGCTAGCAGAGAGTTGAAACATAAAGTATATTCAAAAGTTGCAGAACTATATATGATAATTGCATACCTCATTTAAAGGGACCCGTCCTAATAACGAGCGGCTCAGCCCGCTGTCTTTGAACTGGATGAATTTAAGTGATGGCTCCTCTTTATTTTCTACCAAGTCATTGAGATAATTGTTGGGGTCCCTGCGCTGTTGTCCCCACTGACTTCTAAAACGAAGGGGTCTCTGCTGAGTGTGATGCCTCTGTCATAGTAGAAAAAAGCGGAGAGCCCTCACTTTACTGCCTGCTGTGCTGCTCAGTGATGTTTGGTATCTGAAGAGGATTTTGCAGCTTTTTGCTTTGAAGCACAATTTTGATGTCTCATCAGTATTTTTAAGATTGTATTATAAGACGCTCCAGTATTACAGTGCATATGTGTGCGTATAATGTCTGTGCGCGTTATCGTAGCCGGCGCCGCTGATCGTTCCCGATTACTCTTATTCTTGATTGGCTCAGAGATCCTCTCTCCTCCGAGTCTAATGCAGAAATTGACGATTGCAGGAAACATATCATATCCCAGTAAGGAAGGGATTTGTCATATTGCACACCGATCAAAGGCCCCAGTGGTGACTGTATAATGCCCTGCCCCTACTCCATTGCCCTGCCCCCCTACTCCATTGCCCTGCCCCCCTACTCCATTGCCCTGCCCCCCTACTCCATTGCCCTGCCCCCCTACTCCATTGCCCTGCCCCCCTACTCCATTGCCCTGCCCCCCTACTCCATTGCCCTGCCCCCCTACTCCATTGCCCTGCCCCCCTACTCCATTGCCCTGCCCCCCTACTCCATTGCCCTGCCCCCCTACTCCATTGCCCTGCCCCCCTACTCCATTGCCCTGCCCCCCTACTCCATTGCCCTGCCCCCCTACTCCATTGCCCTGCCCCCCTACTCCATTGCCCTGCCCCCCTACTCCATTGCCCTGCCCCCCTACTCCATTGCCCTGCCCCCCTACTCCATTGCCCTGCCCCCCTACTCCATTGCCCTGCCCCCCTACTCCATTGCCCTGCCCCCCTACTCCATTGCCCTGCCCCCCCTACTCCATTGCCCTGCCCCCCCTACTCCATTGCCCTGCCCCCCCTACTCCACCGCCCTGCCCCTCCCTTCTTCAAATTTTTATGAAACCCTAATTGTGCAGATTTGCTTTGTTATAACATGTCTTATACTCCAGTAACCTCTAAAGCTGGTTTTAAAATTCTGCAGGCTTCCTGTGGCCCTTACACTACCCTCCGCTGGTTGACTACCTGCATTGTGGGAAATGTATTGCTATTCCTTATACTAAGCATTCTTCAGTAGAACACTACCTCCTACCTGAATGAAATGCATTAAAATACAGTTAATGTCAGTATCGGAGCTAAGCTGATGGTACTGTGACATATTTCTAGTGGCTCCCACCAGTAGAAGTGGGAATGCAACTGTGCATGTAACTAGCATAATGTACAACAAAAAAAGAGCGGCACTGTGAAGAGAATGACATTTAGGATAGGAAGGGGGAAAATTAGCTAATTCTGCTATCTTACACCAATTGTGGCATTTGCAAAGGTGTGGAAGGGCAAACATACACTTTATCCAGTTCGTACTGCACATAGGAGAATATCTGTAACATAAGCACTTCCTCACATATGAAGGTCCAGGATGTGATTTTATATAGCCCCAGTACTGCCCCCGATAAGTCTCAAATAAAGGGAAGGGGAACGAGAGAGCAGCTTTACAGGGACACCCACTGAGCCTGAAGCTGCAGCTGCACAAGCAGGGGAACACCCACTGAGCTCTGCAGCTAAAGTTGCAGGGAAATACTCACTGAGATCTGAAGCTGCAGGGGAACGCCCGCTGAGCTCCGCAGCTGCAGGCGAACACCCACTGAGCTCTGGAGCAAAAGTTGCAGGGAAATACCCACTGAGATCTGCAGCTGCAGGGGAACGCCCGCTGCGCTCCGAAGCTGCAGGGGAACGCCCGCTGCGCTCCGAAGCTGCAGGGGAACGCCCGCTGCGCTCCGAAGCTGCAGCTGCACAAGCAGGCGCACACACACGTTTATGAAGCTTTAGATTCAGATCTCAGTGGGTGTTTGCTTAGGGCCAAACTCAAAAAGTACTGCAACAACACCATCCGGGTTTTAATTTCTGTCTTTTTATTTTATACCTTCTGTTACAGCCAATGAGCAGAATCTCTGATTTTGTCATGTAAGGCACATACACGTTACATGATGACTACCATTGTACAGTGCTGCACAAGCCGTTACAGCCAATCAGCAGATTGCAGGATGACGCAAGGTCCACACCAACTGCTGACTAGTTATTGTGTTAATGAGGAAATGACCGTCAGTCAGATTATTTTTTTTGTTTAGATCTATTTTCTAGTGTTAGAAAGTTTTTATATACCAGAGGGCACTCCTCCCTTGCCGAGATGCTCTTTTGCTTTAAAGGTTATGTCTACCTTTACAACCATTCCATTTTCTTTGCTTCAGTTCATCTACAATAAAATGAAAAAACTATTTAGTTTTTATTTATTTTTTTAAATCTACCATTTTGGTTATACAGCTCCAATGAAGAACTATCTGTCTCCATAGTTAAAGACTACTAATAAACCCTTTGTATAGTCTAACCCGTCAGTCATGTGTTGCTTTACAAGCTAACCTCCTGAACACTGTAAAGGAATGTTTGGTCAGTGCCATCAACACAACCAGGAGATTATACATACATATATATATATTACACACACGTACACACCTGAGGAAATGATTTGAGCTGCATTTTCTCCCAGGAATTACAAATATCAGAGTCAGGTCAAGGTGAGAGAGGGATGAAGGGGGTACAGATTGGAGCAGAGCAGTAGGAGTAAGAATGGGGAGAGAGCACCTTCACAGGGAACACCCAGTGCGCTCTGCCCATGCAGCTCCCCAAGCAGGGAACGCCCACCGCGCTCTGAACCTGCGGCTCCACAAGCAATATGTCAGAAAGGGCCGGGTTAGAAAATAAAATAGAAATCCGACAACAACACAGCGCGGCCGGATCTTCTGCACAGCAAAATAGTTTCCATTAGAAAGGTGAATATACACTTAAAGCTGCTAAAATGACACAGAAGAAGCCATTCTGCCTTTGGTCTAAGATCCAGGGGAAGTTTTCTGTAGCACAACTTTTAGTACCACTACTGTGAGAATAAGTGTGGCCACCATCCTGGAGTACTGTAGTCCTCCAAAGTACAGTGATCGCAGGTCTGCCATGGAAGGTAATTAAAGGGGTCCTCTAATGTCTGGGATCCAGGTTTGCTTGGGGCATAGTGAGAAAATCGTGTATCACAACAATATTTCTCATTGAAATCTATATATCTAAAATGGATATTTTTATCCAAGAGAGCGACGATTATGCGGTACATGGCCAGACCATGTGACAATATCCGCTTAAATAGGGGGGGGGGGGGGGGAACGTACACAGCTCTTTTTGGCAGCTCTAACACTTATGAAATCCGTCAGCTTACACCACAGCGCCCCATGGCTTCCTGTCTGTCCTTTGGGCACTCAGCGCGCTGTTTAGACCTACCTGGGCTACAATCTGCCAGCAGCTGCTTCAGCCTTGTTCACACTTTGCGGTAGTGTTGCAATAAAGTTTTGCTTCTCTGTCACCTATCAAAAAAATGCTCCAAAAATTTCACATCTGGGCCCCACGAGTGAACTAAATGGTGGCATCGGTTCTCCTTGTAGTCTTCTCTGCCACCGATGATGAGACCGCACTGCTGCTCATTAACACATCAGACGATTACTAACAAATGCAACTACTAACGAGATCTACTCTGTAATCCGCCATAATACTCCTTATTTATTGATTCCCATGTAAACACTATTACAGGTCTCTATAGTAGAGCTGCAGTGGGGGATCCTGGGAGTTGTAGTTCCAGAGACGTTAAGTTATATATGTTATGTCCCATAAGCCTATACGATGGAACGGTGGATCTGAGCAGATGGGTGTCTTGGCAATTGAACGGGTTACCCAACATAAGGCAGATCATGGGGGTGACCTGCTGCTGCCGACACTTCCAGCGCTCTGCTTTTATCAATGAGGAAAGGGCTAGTAGAGGGGGGTCTCAACTTTACAAAGTCCGTATTAAGTTTTGCAATCTTTTTATTTTTTTACCTATTTTCAAAATCTCTGCTTGTTTTCAGAGAATAAAACATTCTTATTTACATGGAATGAATGTAACGAACTACAACAAAAATACCAGATCCGGCCCCAAGTGGCACCAGATGGACCCCAATGACTGTTATAGGGCCCGTCTTGCATGCTGGTGAAGTTTTCACATCTCTGCCTCCTGTGCCATGTCATCCCAGATCTGAGCAGTAGGCCGAGATGTGAATGAAACCCGCACTGACATAGAGGACGGTCTGCACTGGATACAACTGTAACAAACGCCCAGCCGTGAGAAGTGTTAGAGCTGTACCGTGTTTTCAGCCTATGAATGCAAACAGGAATGACCACATTCACTGACAGCAAGCAGGGGCCTTGAAACAAAGTACGTGAGAAAGTTGTAAAACTTTTCCTTATCATTTACATAAGACCAGTTACAAACGTGCGCATCTTTACACCTGCATTACGGGCGAGCGCCCCAGCCTCGGCGCAGGCTTACTGACCTGAACGCACAGCGTTATAGATCCCTATTAGGGCGCTTTCACACGGGGGGATTCTCCGCATTCCGCACCCCAAATCACGGTAAATTCCACACAAGAATCTGCAGATTCTGGAAGGGCTTCAGTGCGCTTCCGTTCTATGGCATGGAAGTGAGAGGAAGCCTTTCTGGTTTTTGAAATCCCATTGAAATTAATTCACAGTACTAGAAGGCATTGATTGCGATCGCTTCGTTCACGTGTGTTTTTTCACGTAGTGTTCAATCGTGTGAGAAAATATGCAGCATGTCCTTATTTGGGGCGTATTGAAGTGAAGGGCAGCGCAAATATGCCGTAAACACGCAGGCAATGTGATTTTTCTGTCCCGTAAATACGCAGTGTATTTCTAAAACCGAACCCCGCATACACCCGACTAGACTCTGCCTTTGAAGAGCCTGCTTAGTGGGCGGCTTGTAGATACCCCAATTTAAAGGGGTCTTTGCCAGCGTCACGTTCCCTTGTGACCAGAAGAGCTCTACCCTTCCAGCCTTAAGCCAACATGGTAATGCACTAATCTCTTCCGCCCTCCACCGTAGTGCTGTGAACGTCCCGTAGAGCCGCCGCGAGCGTCTGAATGCAGATCATGTACTTATGCTAATGTCGTTACTGTTGATTATGCGGAGCAGACGATGCATGTAATAACTTCTCCTTCAGTGACTTCTGCAAACTTTTCTAGAATTAAAAATTAAATACAAGACGACAAACCGCATTTTGTGTGATTAATAAAGCGAATGTGGCTCCGCCCCCCTGTACCGCTAAAGGGCATCTACAGCAATAGGAGAACAGGGCTGCTTTTTGCACCATGTGTGACTCTTGCAGCTCAGCGCCGTTCGCTTGCAGCCATGTTTTTCTAGTTTTGGGAACCCCTTTAAAGGAGAACACCAGTGTTGGGCCGTATTGACACGACCCATTTTCCCGTGCGAGTTCCATCCTATTGTGGAGCTCTGGACAGAACTCCCAGGAAAACAACCCACTGATTCAATGGCTCAATTTACATGAGTGATTTGTCCCTTGCATCGATAGTCACGGCAAGTCCTATGTTTGGGCAATATCGCCCATTAATGATGCAATTTTCATCCGAGTGCAATTTTTCTTTTTAATTTCCTATTGCAACAAAGTGTGATTTTTTTTTTTTGCACGTGTGCACTGATCCTTGTTTTCCTCACCAAACATATTGCGTTCGCAGGTTTGCAAGTGCAATATCAATTTGAGTTCTTCAGACTGATTTCACACTCGGCAGGGAAGTTGCTAGCGTTAAAGATCCAGGGCAAATGCCCCAAATTCCTGGGCAAGTGCGGCTGTCAGTTGCATTGGGTTCTGCAAAACGCGATATCGCTGATAACTGCTGGAGCAGAAAGCGCAGAAGCCATGTTACGGCCCGGCCCAGGAGCCACGATGACATTACTATATCACAAAAGCCACCAATAGAGCCTAAGGGGACAGAGATGCTGCGCTGATCAGGAATCAGGTGAGTATAAGGTTTTTCTTTTCCTGGGGCACACCAAAAGGACATTTAGTACACAAGATGGCACTCAAGTGGGCATTAACCCTTTGCAATCCAATTTTTGATTCAGGGTTTCCTAGGGGTTTTTCTCTTTCTGCCATTATACAATGGCGCCACCTACTAGCTAGAGCCAGTACTGCGGTATTGGATATGTTGAAGAGGCCCCCGACAACAGAGCGGCCAGTAATATACAGTAAGAATACCCTGCCGACCGTCTTCCAACATGGGAAACTGTGCAGCATTAAATCAGAACGTCTTTAGACGTCAGACAGTAGATTGGAAAGGGTTAATATATAAGGATGATTACTTTTAAAGGGTAAAAGAGGGCACTATTTCTGGGGGTGGCACATTATTAATTTTAAGGCAGTGATATGATGGATATTACTATGCGGGGCATTATTGCTATGTGGGGGGCACAAAGAGGACTCTAGTGTGGGGTACTAAGAAGAGCAGCATTACTTTTTGGGGTATATAAGGTGGCACATTTTACTGTGTGGTGCACTATCTGTGGCATAATATGGAGCACTGTCTGGCACTAGTATTTTTGGGGATACTGTCTGTGGCACTATTGTAGGGGGTAATTATATCTAGGACACTTATTTCTGAAGCTCTGAATTTATTTTGGTACTGTGCCACACAGCAAGTAAGGTAATAGGGACAGATACGGCAGTAACAAGCACAGCATTGGGGACAGCAGCAGGTTTCCGGGATGCTGGAAAAGTGAGGACCCAAAGTTACAAACTTTGCAGAGACAGTTTGTGGCTGAAAGAAGTTGCCATGGTGGACTGAGCTGAATAGAAAATACTGGAACAGTACTTGACACCGGAGAGTACATCACCTGTAATCACTGGATATAACAGTACTGTAATCGCTTATACAAACTGCATAGCATCAGTGTAGAGCTGGCATCTACTGCCATAACAGTATGGAAGTATTATTCTGTTGCAATGTAGTGGCGGTACTATTTGAGTCTTGTTATTTGTATAGCGCCAACTTATTCCGCAGCGCTTTCAAGTAATTTATTACACACACACACCTGGGTACTTATTTTACTGACCTCAGAAGGATGGAAGGCTGAGTCAACCTTGGGCCAGCTACCTGAACCATCGGGTCATGAGCATGAGTTTAGGACTGAATTTCTGCTTGACATATTAGTAACATTGGTCTTTCGATAGTGGATTTTATTTAGTAGTAGTAATTATGAGGTCATGGTGTGGCGGTATTATATGGGCCTTATATTGTGGTATTCTTAGCCTTTGTACTCGTATAGTTTGTTTTGTTCAGTGACAGTATGCAGATATTACTGTGTGGTGGTAATAATTGCTTTTGGTATAATAACTGTATATACACACTTTGTCAAAAACAATCCCACCCCCAGAAGTTGTCATTCTGCTGTAAAACTTGGCATGCAGACTTGTCACCTGAGGCCCTAAAAGTGGTTCTCCCCTTGGCCTATAAAAGGCTCTCAGAGGCTCCTCGTGTGTACTGACCTCTTCTTCCGCTTGTGTAAATCTTGTTGACTACTAGACGCCTCTACGACGCAGAGAAGAGATGCCACCCCGTTACCAGAGTCTGAGAGGGGCGCATTATTGGAATGTGTGAAGCTGGATGGTCATATGAAGGAATTGTCCCCACAGGGCCATTCTGACCAGACTGTTAGGTGTTGGGACCAGTGGATGTGTGAGGGCACACAGGGTGACCGGGCTCAGGACGCCCTGACAGACCACAGAGGATCATCTGATTGTTCACCAGCCAGAGACAGATGGCGCCATCGTTACACCCCTGTGTCTGTTGGAGTCATTTCCAGGCTGCAGGACATTTGGTCTCACAGCCCCCATTAAATATTCTGCCTTTAACACCCACAGTCTCTCCGTTTGCAGTGGTGTCATGAATGATGAAATTGGAGGCTGCGTTGGGGACCCGGGTTGTCTTCAGCGACAAATCTAGGTTTAGTTTGGACACTGACGACAGCCATGTTCGTGTCTGAAGACCTCAGGGTGAGCGCCTCAATCCTGCCTTTGCTGTAGAGTGGCACACTGCCCTCATTGCTGGTGTGATGGTCCGGGAAGCATTGCATACGACAGTCGGTCACCCCAAGTAGTGGTACGAGGGACAATGACAGCTCAGCAATATGTTCAGGACATCCTGAAGCCCCCACAACATAGTCACACTTCCATGGCTGTCCAGTCCCCAGACTTATTGCCAATATAACATGTATAGGACCAAGTGGGATGCCAACTTCAACAGCCTGGGTACTAGAGCCTCCATGCCCGCCCGTATAACATCTTGTATCCAAGCTAGAGGTGGTACAACAGGGTACTAGAGCCTCCTGGGTGAGAACATGCACAATTAGAACATGCCGTAATTTGTTTCTCACATGACATCACATCGCAGTGCCATGCAGAAAACCAGCGCTCATGTGTATGATCCCATTCAAATCTCGCCCACGTGAAGCCAGCCTTAGTCTGTATTCACATGAGCAATTTTCAAGCACATTTTTGCACCCCTGTAAGGCCTCTTTCACACGGACTACAAAATGCATGTATGTGAAGCCCATGAGCGATAGTTTGTAGCCTGAAAAAAAAACCATTGACCACAATGGGCTACACATACATGCGTTTTGTATCCCGTGTGAAAGAGGCCTTATGGTTCAGTGTCGCAGTACACCGCCTGTTTACTAACATCATGTGACGCGGCGTTTGGCTTAACAGCCAGTAATACCCTTATGTGAATGCAGCCGTAAGGGGTATGCCCAGTTCATAAAGTGATATAGGTATAGGTGCCATCACTTTATGATGGATGGTGTCTGACCTCTGCAACCCCCACATATCCTGAGAATGGAGGCTGCTGGCACTCCTTCGCTGGTTTATCCTGTCTCGCAGTGCTGCAGGTACATTTATAGCCAGTGGGGGGCACTCAAGCTATTTTATAGATCCCAAAGTGCCAGTCAGGTATTGGAAAGTAGTTTGTCGCATGCTCCTTTGCCTTTCTAGCATTATAGTGGAGCCAAAAGATGTCACATGACCCTTCCCTCCTTGAAAAGGTCTGGTTTTATAAGAGCTTTAGGGAAGACCCCTTCCTCAACCGTCACTTTGAGGGGGAACCCTCTTCTAGTTTTCCTTATCTATATAGATCCTGTCCCGTTGACTTGGTTTCAACTCTAAAATTTGGCAATGCAAATATTGAATTGGCCATGGCAGGAGGAAGGGGTGAGCTGCTGGGACCTGTAGTTCTGCTGTAGGAATGGATAGCAGGGCATGTTTAGCAAGTCTTCTACACCAGATATCTCACATACAAAAGTGACAATTTATGGCGCACGTTATAATTTGCAACTTTTGGCCTTTTTATGCTAAACTCCACATTTCTAAAAGTGGGTGGGGCTAGCCAAACAGGGGTGTGGCCTCATGGGCCATCACATTTACACCAGCTGGTAACTGGTGTGGATTTCAGGCTGGTGCAGAGGGGACAAAAATGTATTAGGCGGCTTACGATCTTACATAAGCGAAGTGGCGGTCTAAGTAAATACGCCGCTTTGTGTCTGGCAGGTTAAAGGAAGGGGTTAAGGAGCAGAATAGTTGCTGGAATAAAGAGCTGCCCTACTTAGAGCGGCGCCGCGCGTATCTCTCTGATCTACTTCCGTATCTGCGATCCCTTTCACTCTAATCACTGAGAGGCAGACATGGAAATGAGGCGGTAATTACTGCGCAGCGCTACATCAAAAGACCCCGGAGAAGGCGGCTGATCAAAAGCATCGGAGAATTCAAATGTAAATCAGCCCGGATTACCTGCCATTACACGGGCGGCGGATGGCGTCGCGGGAACAACTGACGGAATCTGTGAAAACTTCCCTAATTACAGCTCGCTGCAGACATCTCCCCAAGAAGATTAGGTGGAAATGTAAATGTCACTAACTTCATGCATTTACTCTGATCACACTAAGCTGGTGGTGTCCAACCTGGGGCAAAACTACAACTCCCAGCATGCAGACAGCTGCAGGCTTATATGAGGAGAGAGATTGGGAGACCAAGTCTGCCAGGACCCTGGTATCTTGTGGAGCTGCGGTCTCCATTCTCATCCTACAAGCTGGCAGCTTTCAGGGGATGCTGGGAATGGTAGTTGAGCCACAGGTGAGACCACTGTACAGGTTCCTGTCACATTTAGGCTGGGTTCACACTTGGCGTATTCCCGTCGGAAATCCCGTGGTTTGGCCGCAGCAAAAACCGCGAGATTTCCGCCGGGAGAACGTCCGCGGTTTAAGCCGCGGCAGCTTTGAAGCGGCCCGGCCGCTTGCTTTTCCGTTGCGGCCGGCTCTCCCATAGAGGAGAGCGCGGCCGTGACATAAACAAACAAAAAAACGAAAGTAAACAGACATGCTGCTTCTTTTGAATCCGCGGCTGCGGCGGCCGCAGTTTCAACCGGATTTACCGCAGCGGATTAGCCGTCCCATGTGGACGAGGTTTCTGAGAAACCTCGTCCACATGGCTGGCTAATCCCGAGATTAGCGGCCGCGGGCGAATCTGCTGCGGCAGAACCGCGGCAAATCCGCCCTGTGTGAACCTAGGCTTAATATCTCATGGGGCTGCAGCTGCCTTGGTCTCTGTTCTCGGCCCACAAGCTGGTAATTATAGAACGTTCATGGAAAGTGCCGGAGGTGGCGATGGCGCCACCGCACACAGGAAATTTCCATCTTAATGGCAATGCCATTGAACAGGGCGGCCCCTGCAGGGGAGATCCTGGGTATTTCCAGTTACGCCTGTAGAAATCAATGGTGCTTGCTGTTAGAAACAGAAGTAAATGCCCCCCACTATCCTTCACAGTGATGACAGCAAAAGGAAGAGCATCAAATAATACCCCCCACCGTCCCCAGGAAAAGAAATAGGTGAATAGGGCGACAATATCCAAGGTTTTTTAATTTAATAGAATATAGAAAAATAATTAACACAATGATAAAAAAAAACGAGCCAGCAGCAATCACACCCGGTAACGCACCGCTATGGGGGGTCACACTTGTGTCCCAGCTTCAGCTTTCAGTTTGGCTTTGTATTTCCCAGTCATTTCCTTCGGCAGCGGCACCAGCCCGGGGCATGGCACCTGCCCCTCCACCTCACACAAGCACTCACGCAGGTAGTACTTCTTAGGACCAAAGTTGGCAGGATTGGATAAGACCATTTGTGCTCTTTCTTCCTCTTTCAGGACCTCACTGTGGGGAGAAAAACGAGACTGGGTTAAACCTGAACTCTGTCATTCTATGCTAATTAATTTCTCAATTTATCTCTTATAACCACAACAACTCTGTGTTTTATGCAGTTCCAAATCCCCAGAAAGTGGTAAAATTGTGACTTCCTGCAGTCACCACTAGAGGGAGCTCACTGCATACTGTGTTGTAATTGTATGTGATGTGAGCGCTCCCTCTAGTGGTGGCTGCAGGAAGTCAGGTGGGTATCACTTAACTCTTATATCTGGGGATTTGGAGCTCTGTAAAAATGCTGGAATGTTTCCGTAATATGCATCTAAGGATGCAGGAAATTCTGCACCGAAATCTGCATTCAGTCATATGGGTTACGGAGCAAAAACCTGCAACAGCAGATTAATCGACCTCTTCAGTTACATATTATAGAAATATTTTGCTTGTGTGAAAGCACCCTAATACTTCTTACAGCTGAGGGTTTGCTATAACATATCCAGTCTAGACAATCCTCTGTGGTATACATATCTCAGACTACTGACTGTACAATCCCAGACTCCACACCAATGCATGTTACCTGCACTGATACATTGTAGCATCCCGGACCCCAGACTGATACTTACTCAGTCTTGCCCAGGATCTTCTTCACATGCTGTACGATCTCTATCCGGCTCTTGTCTTCTATATCCACCAGGATCTGCTCGCCGTCATCTGCCAAGACAAGCGGACTGTGAGCGGACAGCAGGACGACTGCTCTTAACTGACGAGACTCCCCACCCTGTAGATGGCAGCCCTGACACAAAGGGGGACACTAGTTATATAATTCAGTGGAAGGAAGCAGAGTTTCATCCACCAGCTGACTCAGAGCTGCGCTAGGGCCGAGAGTCTGCTGATAGTAATAGAGGTCGCCTGGTCGGACTGCTGCCATTGCTCCTCCCCCACACACTTGAGACAAGCGGCACTCACCCAGGTAGAAGCGCAGGAAGGGGGACGGCGTCATGTTCTTCAGCAGCATAATCTGCACAAAGGGATTCTTATACTGGATCTGCGGGATGTGGAAGAAGACAAACTTCCTGCAAGAGAAAGATGACCATGAAGGAGATACCAGACTGACCTGTGACTCCCCCCCAGTGCCCCACTCCCACACTGCTCAGAGTGCCCCCCAACCATCCTCCCGAGACCCCTCAACACCTCTCACCCAATGCCTCCCCTTACACCTCTACCCCAATGCCCAAGCATCTTGATTAAGGCGGGGCAGTCCCGCTTTAGGACCCTGTCTCTCGCTTTAGCCAGGGTCCGTAGGTAGGACAGCCATTTGTCCCACTTTTGAGAGGTCTGTCCTGCTTTTGTTCTGCAGGGTCACCATGAAGTCGATTACCAGCTGGGGAGCCGTGGCTCCCCAGCTGGTAATCACTCAGCAGCGCCGCTGCCAGATGCACACGCTGACGGCAGCATGTACACCCAAGACCTTCCTCTCCTGACCTCTACTCCTTGGTTCCGCAGGAGGATAGGAGAAGGGAGGAGGCGGCCGGACGCACACACTTTGCCTGCAGCAGCGCCGAGCAAAGAAGCAACAGCGCACTAAAGACAAGGAGAAGGGCTGCATTACTACTGAGGCCACTGTATGGGTCACTACTATTACAACTGGGGCTAATATAGGGTTTACGGTTATTACTGGGGGGCACTATTACTACTGGGACCACTGGGGGGGGGGGGGGGGGGGGGGGCTACTATTCAGGGTTTATACAGGTTTTTAAGAAATAATTGTCATGACAAAATCTTGATTTTCAATTACCTTGGTGGAACTCGAAATACACGCAGTCAAGGGTTAAAGCCGGTTTCATATGGTCAACAAAAAATGCGCAATTTCCTCGTGCTGCGTCATCACTACAAATTGAATGTACGTGAAGCCCATGCTTCCACACAAGAGATGTTTTGTAGGCTGCTACATTGCGAGACTACAAAATTGCGGCACGCTCTATACACCCGCGATTTGCTATGTTTGGCTGCCCACGTTTCCCTATGCAGCCTTGTTTTGCGTTGAATCGCAAGAAAACGTGTTTTTTGTGTGGTTCAATGCCACTTTTACAGTAGGAAATCCAACTGTAAAAGCTCTAAAATAAGTCATGGCTGCATTAAAAAACAAAGCAAAACAAAAAAACACATTCAACAGCTGTGCATCCAGCGCTGGCTGTGATTGGCTAAGAGGGCTGTCACTCAGTCAATTCAGCCAATCAGAGAAATCTCTTGCTGGGAGGCGGGGAATTCAGTCGCTAGAAGTAGATGGTTCGCCGGCTTGACAAGTGCCAGGCAGCCGGCCTGAAGCACCGAAAACAGCAGCCGGGACCCTGAGGGTGCATACAAGGGGGTATTGATTTTTTTTTTCCCAGCATCCTTGGCTGCGTTTTTAGCTGTGCTGAAAAAGCAGCCATAACACTGACATAACGCGTGCCAGCGCCGCTGAACCGGGCAGAATCTGCAGTAAACGTCTGTGTGAGGGAGACCTGAGGGTCGGTCAGCGGCACGAAGGTGTATATACTCAGTATTAAGCACACGGTAGACACTCTGAAACAGACTTTTACCAAGGACACTTAAAACAAATCCGTAAAGTTTCAGTGAACTCTTGTTCTGCCCGCAGTTACCTAAACATCAGCGGATCTAGACCAGCGCTACACAATCACCGCGAGCGCGGCGCCAAAAGGTGGTTGTTTTACTAGACTTTATTCTCAGATAGAAAACAACCTGGAATATTTGGACAAACCGGCTTCTTGGATTCCATCGCTCCCCCAACCGTCCAATCAGCTTTAGCGAATGAACTGCAGGCAATTAACGTAAACACAAGACAAAGTCTCTCAGCGATACACGGGAGGGAGAAAAGAACCGATACGACTTTTAGCGAGACGCCGAAGAAAATCCATGACAAATCAGAGAATTCCAGGTATTCCATAACGCGTATGAACCCTGTTATTACTACTGGGGCTGATATGGGGGCCACTGTTACTACTGGGGGCCACTCTGCACGTGGCAGCGTACCTCAAGCTGACTTAGGACACGTGACGGAAATGCTGCAATATGTCCACAGCGGAATTCCCGCAGCATTTCTGCATCCAAAAAAACGGTAAAATCTGTACCATTGGTGCGAATTTTGATTGGAAATGAGCTGCATACCCGCAGCTGATGTCATACTACGCGGCGTTCCCCCTCACCTCCTCCGAAGGCTTACCGCTGTCAGCGCTCACGGCTTCCGTTCCCAGCGGCCTGTAGTGGCCTCACCTGACCAGGCCGCTGGAAACCAGAAGCTGGGGAGCGCTGACAGCGGGAAGCCTTCGGAGGAGGTGAGGGGCAGATTTAGATTTTTTGGATATAAAGTTTTCTCCCTGTCTTTTTTGAAGCAGCCCTGTACTTTTTATAACGATGAAGGTAAAAATCATACGTTCTGATAAGCCACGCCCCTGACCACACCCCGTTTCACTTTGACCCTGAAAAAAATGCCCCTGTCCCTCCTCCTCACCTGGCGCAGCCTTCATGCCCCTCACTGCCCCTGTCCCCTCCTCCTCACCTAGCGCAGCCTTCATGCCCCTCACTGCCCCTGTCCCTCACCTGGCGCAGCCTTCATGCCCCTCACTGCCCCTGTCCCACCTCCTCACCTAGCGCAGCCTTCATGCCCCTCACCTGCCCTCTCCTTACCTGGCGCCGTCCCCGTGCTGCCCCCGGGTGTTGTAGTTCACCATCATGATCTTGACTCTGTTCTTGAAGACGATCTCCCCGCTCTGCAGGAACTGCAGGGTGCGGCGGATCGGGAAGGGGCCCTTCATCGGCATCTTAGCGGAGGGCCGGGACGCCGCAGGGGAGAACTAAAGCACACCGGTAGGAGAGCACTACAGCCAGCTGCCGCACTGCATGCCGGGAGGTGTAGTCCCGTCGTGTGACGTCAGAGCTCCGCGCCATCACAGCGCGACCAATGAGGAGACAACTGGACAGGGAGACCCTTTGCCGGGCTGAATTTGGTAAAGGTCTCTGTCCCCCCCCCCCCCCCCCCCCCGTGTATTAGTGGGGAGACCCCCTGGTAATATTACGTTATACTGCAGGAGGCGCCCGAGGAAACCGCTGACGAGGGCAGAAATACGCACATAAATGTGGGCACCCAAAGGTGTGATTCAAAGGGTTAAATGCTTTGGGCCGCTGAACTGTCCCTGTTGGAACCTAGATATAGAGGTTGGCCCGGTTCTGTGACCGCCAGCTGGCATCAATGCGGGCAGACCTATTCAAATCAGTAAAACAGCCCTTTTGCCCATTTTGATGCCCAGACCCACTTTGGTTCAGGCTAGATGCAGCTGCACTTGATGCGTGGCATCGCCCACTGTGTGCTGGCAGTGTGAGATCTTCTGCCTAAACCTGTTTAACCCTTTGAAAACACCAGTTACTTATTCAAATCAGTAGAATATCGTATTCTGCCTGCGTTGATACCAGCTGGCGGGCACAGAACCACATTGGTCCGGGCTGAACTCATCGATATCCGGGTATCACCCTCTGTGTGCCAACAGCAATAGTTGAGTGGCCCAAAGCATTTAACCCTCTGAATCACACATTTAGGTGCCCACCTCTATGCTCATTTTTGTGCCCTCTTCACCAGGTCTCACAGGCGTCTCCTTCAGTGTAACGTATTATTACTAGAGGGTCTCCTCACTAATACATGGGGAAGTAAAAAAAACATCTACTGCGCATAAGAAACCAACCGTAGCCCTGTGGAGGGTCCTATAAACCAACTTCAGTCTGGTGACCCCCCCCCCCCCCCCCCAATAACCCGACAGCGGGCAGAATCACTATGCATACTGGTAGAAGACCCAAGTACAATCTGTATGTGCCCTCCCTCACCAGATCAATTCTAGTGGCCACTGCTGTTATACTCCAGAGCTGCACTCCGTATTCTGCTGGTGCATTCCAGTGAAGCTCGCTCTTGTGCTGTTACACAGAAGCAAGTAGCTCAGGGCGGGTCCGGGGAGCGCGTGTGCATATTCCCCGCCCTCCCTATAATCCACTGTAAGCACACAGTCGTTCAGTCTCTGCATGCATTTATACGGGATGACTATCGTGTAAACTCCTGCCGGGGCGAGGGGAATTAGACGTCTCTGAGTGAATCGTCGCGTGTAGATGGGCCATCATCCTGTACTGATGCTATGTTACACCCCGGTTATGATAATGCCTATTTACACTGAAAGATAAATCGCTCAAACGACAGTGTGAGTGACAGGTTTGACCGATCATCTTTGCATGACTAAGTAGCTAATTAGCTACTTAAGAGTTAATGCAAGGGGAGCAGGATACCACCACAATAGCTCCAAGAATAAAGCAGCTTTTTGTATATGCAAACAGCTGCATTGTTCTCGGAGCGTTCAGCTAGCGTCCCGCTGAGAACTGCCAGCAGGAAACCAGCTGAAAGAATACCATCAGCGCCGCCCACTGAGGAAAAACAGTGTGCAGTGCTGATAACAGTAATAGGTGATTTCTAGCTGAACCAATAGTGAAGCTCTGGAGTATAATACAGGATAAGTAATGGATGTAGATTACCTCTATACTGTAAGTAGACTTCATGATGGAGGTTTGTGGCGTTTTCGTGTCCAGCACCAGTAATCCCGCTTGTTGGTATTTCCTATATTGAGCCGCAGTCACATGACGATATATATTATAGAAGCCGGTGTAGTGACCGCTTTGTGTAGTGGCTAGGACTCCATAGTGATTATTGGTCGCCCTGCCCATGAAATAATTGAGAGGAGGCGGAGATTTGGGAAAGTTTGTTGTCCACTTTAATAGTATAAACCTCATTCAGGGAGTTATTATGAAGCAACGAGAAAACGACGCCACAAGGAAAGAGCATTTAATAAAATGCATCAGCTAGTCCATGCACTGCAATACTCTATATACAAAACAACAATGCAGATCTCTCCGTGACGAAGACCATGATTAGATAGAAAAGTCAGGTAAAAAAGAAGAACACACATGCCGTAGTCTAAAACATCCGAGAAACAAGGCTGGTGACAGAGGAGGACTGACACGGAGGAGCTCTGAATGAGGGACATCACACCTCCTAGCAGCTCATATACAAAGCAGCAACTGACAGCTGGTTCGGTCCACCAGATCCCGCAGCCACTAGAGGGCGCAGAACCTCCAAGTACTAATGCAGCAAAACCTCCGGCCGCGAATACGATTGGTAGCAAACTGTAGAAAATGTTTTCTGAAGAGCGAACAGGACAGGAGCCGAGCCGTCAGTGCAAGCAGGTGGTCACTACGGATGACAGCATAGGTAACGGTGACCTATCTTCTGAGATGGGTGGGATGTGTGTGCACCCCACTGCATACACCACAGGCATCAGCCCCAGCCTTTGGCTGACCCCCCCCCACATAAGTGCTCAGTTGACCCCACCCTCCCATACTGGGTGAAATGCGGAGCCCCGTGTGGAGTCTGGAAAGGAGTGTGACTGCAGGCTTAGACTACAGTTTGTAGTCTGTAACCATGGAAACACACAGCTCTGCACAGGAGCTGTATATACAAAATGTGAAATTTTTCATCAAGACTGTTTATGAAGTCGCTTTTTATTTTAGCTGCATTAGATAATAACAGACCTTGTAAGGAAGCTTCCACACGGGCCAGAATATGCCGCTGCGCAAATACAATCAGCACCAGGCATGCACATTTTAAGGGCTTATTTCCACGAGCGTATATTGGTCGGGTTTTCACACCCGGCCCATATACGCTTCCATCTAAGCAGTTACCCCCTTCTCTCCCCCTCACCGGCTCTCTGCTTCTCTCCTCCACTTCGGCGTTTGCAATACTCTGCTTTGTCCCGCCCACTCCCATTGCTGGCTATGGACAATGGGCGGGAGCTTAGCTCCACCCCCATCCCGCCCACTCCCATTGCAAACTGCTCGGAGGGGAGGAGAGAGGCGGTGAAGGGTGGGACTGCATAGATGGAAGCGTATATCGGCTGGGCGTGAAAATGCCGGCCGACATATGCTCGTGTAAATAGGCCCTAACATGGATTTGAAAATAGCTTAATTCTAGCAATTCTGCATCAAAGTTCACATTTGGACGTGGATAGTGGTGCAGATTTCAACCACAGAATATTCTGCAATGTCTTATGGAATTTTCCAAGTTGTGTGAAAGGGCCCTGAGACCTGGCGTACGGTTGCATTAAAAATAGTCAGTGGTGTCCACAAAAAAACCCCAAACGGATGTTTTTTCATCCATGTGCAGCTCCATGTTTGGTCTGTATGACAGTCATTTTCTCTGTGCGCCAGGGGGTTTTCATTATCACAAAAAACCCGCTGGAACGTGCCCAATTTTTTTTCTCCACATCTTTAAAAAAAAAAAGGGGGGGGGGGCACATGGACTGCACTCTGATGGTGTCCGTGTGCCGTCCGGAATTTTCTCTTTCGTGCATAAAACGGATGAGAACAAGTGCAACAACGCAATGAATTTCATAGTCAGTGTCCGTGTGAAAAAATGAACTCCGTAATGTGTGCCGCCTCATTGAGTATTACGGTCTGAATGTTCGAGATAGGCATTAAAAGGGCTTTCCAGACCTAAAGGGGCGGTGCCAGAATTAACAACCCCTCCCAGAATGCGGGGCCCGAGGCAAATAGCCGATGGTGCCGAGAATGGGACCCAGGAAATCAGCTGTGTCTGCCGGGGGGTGTAGTATTACAGGACAGATAGTCAGATGAGCGACCATCGTGTAATACCAGGATAGCAGAGGGTTTGCCAGGATGGGGGCCGCTCTTACTAAGGAGCTCTCTGTCCTGGGCCAGAGAGGGGTCCCTAGTAGGGCGTATGAGCAGCTGCTCTTGGCAGACCCCTTACTAAAGGTTTTCCCACTAGTAACACTTATCCCCTCTCCACAGGATAGTTTCTAATTGCTGGGAGTCCGAACACTAGGACCCCCAGGAATTTCGAGATCTGTGCCCCCTGAATGCGGCATGTAAATGGAGATCTTCAGAGTGCACAGAACTCTGAATCGCAGGGGTCTGAGCGCTGGCCATTACAGACTTCTGCCCCACCTACCAGACAAACACGGGTCCGCTGAGCTCCGTTCTGCACTGCTCAGCCAATGCGTTCATGTTACACAGCATGGAGAGGCTGTAGACTGCGGATCAGGGACCCCGTCTTGTGGCGTACCCCGTAAATAACCTGTAGAGCTCCCCTTAAAGTACATGTTGTGGCTGAAGATAAACGACCCCAAATGAACATGAATCTATTTCCTTCACCAGGTGTTCTAGAGCTTCTCTCCATGTGTATTACAGGTACATCGGGGGTCTCGGTCGCCGCAGATACATCAGCGCTTCCCTCCAGTTACAGATGAAACCACCAGTTGTGTATATAAAGCCATAAATGGCGGTTCTTGGCTGTGTTTCACCTGCTGCCTCCTGTAATGTACCAGCCATCAGCAGCATATAAGGCACTGCACTGACTTGGGAATATTGCGCCCTGCTGGCTGCGCCTGATAGGTAGGATTATGAGCGCAGCTCCGGATTACAGAATAGGTGATGGAATCGCTTAAATAGCAACTGTCTCATAAATCATAGAATATGGGCTCGCGAGAAGGTCAAATCTATGTGCGTGTGTACGGGGACACGTGGAGCCCCTACCTGTCCATGTTAGGGATCAGTAGGTAGTCAGTGTGCCGCCTACCAGCATAGCGCATTTTATTCGCCACCGCGACTTTCTAATAGACAGTGCCAAAATAAGAGGTGAGCACTCAAATGTGGTGCACTGTATAGAATACGGATTTAAGTTGATTTCCCCCTTTATGTTTTAACCCCTTAAGGATGCAGCCCTTTTCTTTTATTCCCCCATTTTCGTTTTTTCACTTAGAAAAAAAATTCTAAGTGGAGCGAAATAAAAAGAAAACAGACACTAAGCTAAAACTGAGTGGCTTGGTGTTTCAGGAGGGGTATAGCTGGTAGGAGGAGTTAAACACTTTTCTGCTTGGTGTTGCTTCCTAGTGACAGAAGCTATACCCATGGTCTTCACTGTGTCCCCCAATGATACGGACAAGAAACCGAATTCTGCCATGGTGGGAAGGCTTGGGTAGGAGGGGTCTTGTTTTCATGGCGTACACATTACCTTTATTCTAGGTGTCAGTACGATTCGGAGGATACCAAATTTATATAGTTTTTACTTTGGAAAAAAAAAAATATATTATTTTCTGTCGCCATCTTCTGGCCCCCATAACATTTTTATTTTACCGCTGACATCGTTGTGTGTAAGGCTCATTTTTTGCATCAGGTCCGGCAGTTTCTATTGGTACTATTTTGGAGTTCGTCTGACTTTTTGATCGCTTTTTATAAAAACAATTTCTTGTGGATGGCATGACCAAAAATACGCAATTATAGAGGTTTTGTTTCCCTGACAGCATTCACGTTGCGGGGTAAATAATGTGTTATTATGATAGATCAGACTTTTATGGATGCAGCGATCCCAAATATGCTTTTCATATTTTTTGTAATGTATTTTTATTAATATGGGAAAAGTGTTCAGTTTTTTTTACTTCTACTTCCTTTATTTTTTTCCAATCATTAATAAAACTTTTTTGCTTAATCGCTTGATCGCTCATATAGTATAATGTTATACCACAGTTTTACATTAAACCACACCTACTCTGGCGGACGAAACATCAGTTTAGTTATTCTGCCCCAAAGTCTATTAAAAAAAAATTAAAAGTTTTTCTGATCTGGGGATTTCCTTCATCTGGACCCTTTTGAGCAATCCCAAAATCTATTCTGTAAAGCAGAGCCTCACCAAAGCAGCAGATGGTGCCGCTTGTTTCTGCTCTGTCCATTATTAATAATTATGAATTTGAAGTGGAGAAAGTCTGTGGATTTTTGCGCCGGATGCTGGATTCCACCGCCACTACAAGGCCATTACACATTCTTCTTCTTTTTTTTTTTAAATCTTGCTCAAACAAATAGGCAAAACAATACAAGTAAGTGCTTAGTGCGCGGCCGGTCACTGTAGGACAAGAGTTGCAGTCCTGGGGAGTCACAGTGCCGCCATAAACCACCTTCTAAAACGCGCTGACTCTGCGTGATTGGGCCGAGGGGGGAGGGGGGGTTGATGATTGTCTGATGCATTCTATGAGCTACTTTACATACAGAGGTCGCTCTGCCGCACGTCATTCGCCGCCGGGTCTGGTTAATACTGCTGCACATTAAGCAGTCCTAAAAAAGGGCTCGAGTCGCAGTGTAAGTAACAGTCTGTAGAGGGGACAGGGGAACATATTTTCAGCACATGATCCAAGGAGGGGCAGGGTAAAGGAAGCATCTCGGCATGATGGGAGTTGTAGTTTCCCAGCAGCCAGGTTGGAGAATGCTGCTGATAGGACACAACTAAGGGGGTGCAATAGCTCCAGCAGAGCATCGAATAGCTCCTGGTGATATATACAGGGAATAGCCTTTGGCCCCGGCCTCTGATAATCCAGAGTGTCTAATAACAAGGCGCTGATAATAATCCACGAGGCAAGAAGCAGAAGACTGAACACAGAGCCAGTCCTCTAGTCGTGGCATCAGTGCAGCACAAGCTGGGAGAGGTCAGAATGGGCCGTCAGCCTCTGGATGGAAACAAGGTTTCTATTCACTGGAAACAAGCAGAGATCTTGAAAATGGTCATAGGTTGAAAAATGCAGGTGGAATTTAGTTAGACGGCGAGTCCCAGTACAGACACATCCAGCACGCAGTGCGCCATGTTTGTTATGAAGCAGACGCCCGTTAATAAATGTGACACACGTCTAGGCGGTCCGTGCGCCAGCCATGAGATGGCGAAGATTTCAGCTATAAGTTTGTACAAATTCTAGTAAACCCGATGGACGCCCCATTTAAATGTTAAGCCCCACTCACTTCTTGTAAAGGGGTAAGCGGGATGCAAAAAAGGCACAAATTTTCGAATTGTGTAAAAATTTGTAACATTTTAACTGCGCAAGAGTTTGTGAATCCTCCCCAAAGTCTATTAGAACATTATGGAAGCTTACATCGTACGGCGATCACACTTCACGTACGTAAAACTGGGAGTGTCTGTCGACAACAGATTAAAGGAATTTCGTTGTATGTATCAGTCACTACGGCGACGCACTTTCATTTTCTCCCTCCCCCTCAAAAAAGTATAGAAAATAACAGAGAATTATAACTTACGTTCACATAAAAGGCGAACAAGTGCATTTGTTAAAAGACCGCGCGTCATGTGCATCATTTCACGAGTCAAATCTACGGCTCTGTAAGTCCTCGTCTTCTCCTGTCACATCCAAAGCTGTAGTCAAAATTCTACTGGTCCTTAATCACTAAAGAGCAATGCACTGTGGGAAGTGAGCAAACCATTATCCAGTTAGAACTAATAGGGCAAGTCACATGACTAACAGAGAGGAGGAACTAAATCACTGTTTGTATCGAAGGATAAGCGGCAGATTTTTGAAAGCAGCTCTGGATGTGAATGGAGAAAAGAAGAATATAAAGTGTGAAGGATTAAAAGTATTTACAAAGTTACACAATTTGTTATGTATTATTGGCGCTTGCATTCAGATACTCTGCTGATTGTTTTTTCCTGGTGTGCAATCAACAGAAAGGGTGACATTTTTTTAAAGGGGTTGTCCAGCTGTAAACTAATAATGGCCTATCCTCAGGATAAAACTTCAATACTAGATCAGTGGAGGTCCATTTCTCAGGTGCCCCATCAATCAGCTATTAGCCTGGCCATTTCTCTTGTGTACCAAGCTAATTTCCACAGGAAGAAGACAGCTCCGTTCCTACTGCAGTGGCCACACTTGGTATTGCAAGCTAAGTTCCCATTCATTTCAATGCCTGCAATACCAAGTCTAACCACTGCAGATTGAACAAAATTGTCTGCTTCCAGCCCACAGAACAGCAGATAGGTGGGGCTCCTGGGCTAGCAGACTACCACTGATTTACTACTGAAGGTCTATCCTGAGGACAGGCTATCAATAGTTTACAACTGGACAACCCCTTTAAGGCCACCAGTCTTAATATTACCCCTGTCAGAATACAATGCACCTAATATATGAAGAGACACAGCCCAGGCAGTCCCTGCGCCCATTCCGGTTCCACATGACCCATGCTGTACTGAGGCCATTCCTCAGCAGACCTGAGTCACTAACTGTATTCATTCCTATGAGACTCACATTGCAGCTCTTATAGGAATAACTAGAGAAAAGGCTTGCCTCCACACAGCAGATGCCATAGGATGGGGCTAGCCACGGCGCAGGTCACATAAGACAACAGAGAACCGTGGCAGGTCTCGCATTAATAAAGCATTCAGTAAGGATATGCTCTGCCGTAGTCAGTGCTGTCTGACAATTGCACTTTGGGCAAACAAAACCTTTCCCCAGAGTGTCCCTTTAAATTGCACTGTATTAGTTCACCCCCAGTGTGGGCTACTTTATTAAAGACCCTGAAATGTTTAACCCCATTAGAAATGAGAATGACCAATACTTGGAGGAAATGTCACAAGGTGGACACCACCGACCCGCTCCATGGCTGAGGATGCGCACCCGAATTGTTCTTGTGCTCCACAGTACAGGTAGCGGTTGTCGGGCACGTCCGGGGCACGACAGGAGAATCTAATGCACTAAATGGGCTGAAATCAAAGTTCTCTCATTACACAAGTTGTCTAATTTTATATTCATGGAGAACAGCTGTGCGAAATTTGTAACTTTCTAATATACTTTGGGGTTTAAAATTTCTGCTTGCTGTCAGTGAACAGGGGCGGGGGGGTTCCTGTTGAAATCCAGAAGCTACAGACTCTTCCTGTCCTGATACTTCTGACAGCTGAGGGTTTGTCACAATTGTATCCAGTGTAGACAATCCTCTGTGAGCTGAACACATCAGCAGCACAAATCTCCCTCCATTGTGATAGTTTTGTTACAATGTACCAGTGCAGGTAACATGTATCAGTCTGCAGTGCCAGATGTTTACTTCACAGAGTGGATACAATTGTAGCAAATATTAACTCTCAAAATTAACTCCTTCCCAACCTGTACAGTGCACATTGGGTGTCCATGTATAAAGTGGTCTCGTGAGATGAATCTGCTACATACACGGCGGGTGTCGTCATCTTTCACAGCCGACATCTTCCAGCAACAGCCACAATTGGAGATAACGCAGATTGTGGCTGTTAACCCTTTAAATACTGCTGTTCATTCTCACAGGGGTATTTAAATGCCCCAATCTGTGTTCAAATGGCCCCTCCTGTGATAAGATCGCAGGGAGCTGTCAGGGTGTCATGGCAGCTAGGGGCCTTCTGAAGCCCCCAGGGCTGCCATGAATGATTGCTATGAAGATATACCTGTGGCCTGTCTTGATAGATTGGTAGTCAGAATATAGTATAATGCAATACTATAGTATTGCATTATTTTGTATGAGTAATTAAACGATCGCAAATTCAAGTCCTCAATGAGGGCTAAAAAAAAAAATGGAAAAAAAGGAAAATTACCATTTAAAAAAAAAAAAACAAAACAAATTATATATAAAAAAAGTTAAAAAAAAAAACAACAAAAACTTTCCCCAATCATTATGTTAAAAAAAAATTATTTAAAAGTGGTATTGCTGCGTCCATAAAAGTCCAAATTATTATATCACATTATTAATCCTGCATGGTGAATACCATTACGCAGTGCCTGAATTGCGCTTTTAGGGCTTATTCAGACGACAGTATATTGGCCGCGTATTCACGCCGGCCGATATACGGCGTCCCTCTCTGCAGGGGGAGGAGGCTGGAAGAGTCGGGAGTAGTGCTCTGAGCTCCTGCCCCCTCTCCGCCAACTCTCCACCCCCTCTCCGCCCCTCTGCACTATTTGCAATGAGGGGAGGTGGGACAGGGGCGGAGCTAATTCCCAGAACTTAGCCCCCGCCCCATCCTGCCCCCTCTCATTGCAAATAGTGCAGAGGGGCGGAGAGGGGTTGGAGAGGAGGCAGGAGCTCAGTGCACTGCTCCCGGCTCTTCCAGCCTCCTCCCCCTGCAGAGAGAGACGCCGTATATCGGCCGATGTGAATACCCGGCCGATATACGGTCATCTGAATAAGCCCTTATGGTCACCCCATAAGAAAAGAAATAAATAAAAAGCGATCTACAGGTCACCTCGGAAAAAACAAGCCCTCACAGAGCTTCATCGATGGATAAATAAAGTTATGGGGGCAGAAAGCATGTTGACAGTAAGCAATGTACATAATACTATATAAATAAAAATAAATACATTTGGTATTGCCGTAATCATTCTGACTTGTAGAATAAAAAATAAATTCATTCTTACTGAACCAAGAACGCCATAAAAACAAACTCCCAATATGGTGCAATTCTGTTTTTTTCCCATTTTGCCTCACTTAGGAATTTTTAGAGCTTTTCCAATACATTGTATGGAACATTAAATGGCACCAATGACAAATACAACTCGTCCTGCAGAAACAGACCGTTATGTAGATATGTTGTCGGAAAAGTAACAAAAGGTAAGATTTCTTGAATGTGGGGAGGAAAACCCCAAAATTATTTTTAAAAAGGCTGCATCATTTAAGGGGTTAATGTCTTGAGCTATTGGACAACACCTTTAAGTCTGTACAGGTTTTTAGCCTCTGGCAGCAAGCAGAGATCTTATAGGAAATGGAACATAACATATATTAGAAAGTTGCTGAACTTTTCATTATATACCAATTAAACCGATTCTCTGGTCCCAGAACAAAATTTGTCCAGGCACTGGAGAGGTGGAGTAAAATTACCTGGCGCCATTATTTCTGTGTGCTGCCGCCGCTCTGCTTGTTCCTAGGACCCCTCTATAGGGTTCAAGATGACTGCGATGATTGTTAAACCATCTGATGCACACTGAGCTCTGGTGGCGCATCAGTAGTCTAAGACATCATATACTGTGATGGGGTAGCACCAACCTGAAAGGATCCTGCTGTGTTTGACTACTGATGTGCAGTGTGAATCAAATAGTGACAGCAGCGCTGCAGACAACTTGGAAGAATGACGAAGGGCCTCTGGAACAAGCAGATCTGTGGCAGAATGGGGTGCAAGCATGGCAGCAGGTAAGAGTTCCCCTCTTCCAGTCCCATAACCAATTTTGTCACTGGCACCGGAGGGTCACTTTAAGCTATATTAGGATAAAACGGGAAAATTCCTTTAAGGACATCTAAAAAGGGCAAAAATGTGACCAGAGCAGATACTTCATAATAAAAAATAACCTTCTTCCTTCTGTGAAATGATGAGTAGACGTCAAGTACTGTCCGTCTATGACAAGCTGCTGGAATCCCACCCAACATATGGAATAATATGTAGTCTTCTGGTTACATATAAAAGGAGGGGGGTTCCTGAAATTATATATATATATATATGAAGGTAGACAGTTAGAAAACATTGACCTGTAACAGATATACCTCCTACCTGATCATCTGATTATGGCTGTTTATACTGTGTCTCTGTCCGATAATGAAAAGGGGTCAAGGCTACTGAAATGTTTACTGGCTGAGGAAATAACGGAGAAGAGGGGGCAGCGGTTACTCCTGAATGGGATCTAAGTACGTGTTCCCCAAATGTTAGTGCGCTTTCTCACACCCTGGAAGGGTATGTTGAAAAGTGCTTGATCCGTGCGCAAGTGCTAGTTTGGGCTATACGCTGGTCCCCGTGATCTGCCCATTGTATTCAGCTGTCTCCATCTTCAGGATATACGGGATGATGCTGTCAATAGGAACATTGCCGATAAGGCCAGTAAAAAAAAGTTCCTCCGTGATGTTGGAGCTCATAAGTCTGAGAGCCGGGAGTCGCACCAGGATTCGGGCCAATCTGGGGAGAAGAAGAGAGAACAACGTCATCTAATGTTATAACGCTGAAAACCCCATCAGAAATGGGACACATGGGAAACAGGATTTTTTTTTTACTCACTATAAAATCCTTTTTCTCGTATGTTCTTTGGGGGAAGACAGCGAAGACCTCCGGTATAGCCCGTGCCACTAGGAGGTAGACACTGAGCAAAAGAAGAGTTGACTCTTCCTATCAGCTCTACCCCTCCTGCAGGCACTGAACTAAATTCGTTTGTACGGAAGCAAGAGGAGAGAAAGAGCCCGAGGGCTAGCTGGACATGTGAACTAGAATAAAACATACAACCAAAATGAAGAAGTAAAGGGGAAAACCCAGAACAGAGAACAGCCAGCTCCCCAGAATCAAATGGGTGGGTGCTGTTTCCCCCAATAAACAACCTATAAAAGGATTTTACAGTGAGTAAGATTGGGGGACACAGCGATGACCGTGGGATGTTCAAAAGCAGTCCCAATGGGTGGGCTAAAATGACTTGCAAGAAGCAAAAGTATGCACTCTGTAAAACTTTGTAAACGTTGTCAATAGGAACATTGGAGTAAGCCGTGGCCACCAGACGACGAGGGCCGTCAGGAATGAGGAAGAGAGAACCAAAACTCAAAAATGATTCTGTGCAAGAGGGATCCGCAGTGCACATACAACATCAAGCTTGTGAGGACGATGTGCCATAGGGTGTGAAGGCTCCAGGCAGAAAGAGGACAGAAGGATGCAGAACTCCCTACAGATTTTAACACTAGTTTTTTCAGCAATCTGTTCATCTGAATCAGACGCTGCACTTTTGTCAGAAATTCCTAACCACATGGCTAGAAGAAAAACATCTGTATTTGAAAACCTAAGTGCATCTCCACTTACAACTGCTGAAAAAAGTAAGGTGAAAGATTTTATTAAGAGACGGGAAGAGTTTTCTGCCATCCAATACATGCTGCTGCAAATATACTGGATCCAAGATTCAAAGGCAGTGGTGTCAGTAATGAGAATACGGCTGCTGCATTTGACTGGATTACGAAACAAGCTGCACACTTAGGACTTGGTGTTGGAAAAGTACTTTCATATGTTGCAGAATATAGAACATCTTCAGGGATTTTGGCCCCGAATGCATTCTGGAATTCTGCAAAACATATCCCTTCTGCAACATGGTGGCAATTACTTCTGACAGCTCTTGCATCTTGCTTACTGCAGATTCCTGTATCTTCTGCTGCATGTGAAAGAATCTGGTCTAGGTTTGGTTCTACTCATACTAAATCAAGAAACAAACTGACCTGTAAAAGGGTAGAAAAGCTTGTTTCAATCCGTGCAAACCTAAAGTTTTTAGAAGTCTATGAGAAAAATGACAAAGAGGAAGAAGAAACGGGAAATAGCAGTAGTTCAGAAAATGAGATAAAATAAGCTGTATATGTTGGGTCTTCCGTTTCTTTTTTTTTAAGCACTACTCAAAGGGTAGACCTTCTATGGAGCTTAAATATGGAGGTGGACCTTGCTGTTGGTAAGAGGCAAATCTAATTATTTCTTATGTTGATGATTTTTTACTTTTTTTTGTTGCTTTTGAGGAAAAGAAGGGGGGTTATTTCTGGAAATTTTTCATCTCTGGGTGGGTCACAAAAAAGTTAGGTCTTCTTTGTGCCACCTTGCCTTCAGGAGGTAGGGAATCAGCAGGGAAGTTGGCGCAGCCCTGATGTCCCTCTTTAGTAGGGTAGGAAGATTCTGTCACCTTGTAAACCTAAAAAGTCCAAGGACACAGCCGAAAAAGAGAGTCACATTGTAAATACATCCAAAAGAACAAAGCAGAAACCAGCAGCACAGCACATAAAGTCCGAACCTTCTCAGGGGAGCCGTAACAGTGCGCGCTCCAATGGATCTTGAACTCCACAGATCCTCCAGAAGTACATCCAAAATTTAAAGATGGAGCGACACACAGGAATTCTTGTTAAATACTAGTACAGCACTATCCAGTGCCCTCTGTATTTAAATCTCCATAAAAAGCATAGTTAGCAATAGAGATGAGCGAGTATACTCCCTAAAGGCAATTGCTCGAGCGAGCATTGCCTTTATCGAGTACCTGCCCGCTCGAGACTGAAGGTTCGGGTGCTGGCGTGGGGGAGCGGTCAGTAGCGGCTGTCAGCAGGAGGGAGCGGGGGGGGGGGGGGGGGGGGGGAGAGGGAGAGAGAGATCTCCCCTCCGTTCCGCCCCGCTCTCCCCCGCAGCTCTCTGCCCGGCACCCGAACCATTCGTCTCAAGCGGGCAGGTACTCGCTAAAGGCAATGCTCGCTCGAGCAATTGCCTTTAGCGAGTATACTCGCTCATCTCTAGTTAGCAACTTTTCGGCCTGGAACAGGCCTTTTTCAAGCATCTTTAAATTTTTTACATTTAAATACATAACATTACTTATACTGTATTACACTCCAGAGCTGCACTCACTATTCCGCTACTAGATTCACTGTGTACATACATCACCCTACAGCTCTGGAGCCAAATACATAGGAATTTGGTATCTCCTTTCTATTAATGTAACATAAGCTGTTGATGTAATCAGTGCTCAGCTTTTGCGGTGAGTACCTGTATGTGTCCTCTGGGTAGGTCTTCTGTACATAATCTTGAAGCTCCATTTGTGCCTTTTCTTGAAACTTCTCGATCTGCACCGTACTGGGGAGACCAGGGTGATCTGTAAGGATACAACGGCTGCGATTATTACACAAGGCTACGAGATTAAAAGAAATGAAAAGTAACAATAAAAAAGCCAGAGCTTAACTACTTAGGCCTCCTTTACACAGGCGTTTGCAGAAACGCAGCATTTTTCAACGCTGTGATTTAGCAGTGTTGTCATGTTTTTTTGACGTTTTGGTTCAAAGTCATTACTTTTTTATTTTTGAACATGGCCATATGAGGGCTCGTTTTTTGTGCGATGAGCTGTAGTCATTATGGCAACTATTTTGCGGTATATGCGGCTTTTTTAAACCACTTTTAGGGCGCATTCAGACGACCGTATATCGGCCGGGTATTCACGCCGGCCGATATACGGCATCTCTCTCTGCAGGGGGAGGAGGCTGGAAGAGTCGGGATGGGGGCGGAGCTAATTCCAGGAACTTAGCCCCGCCCCGCCTCTCCTCATTGAAAATAGTGCAGAGGGGCGGAGAGGAGGCAGAGAGAGGGAGGGAGCTCAGAGCACTGCTCCTGGCTCTTTCAGCCTCCTCTCCCTGCAGAGAGAGACGCCGTATATCAGCCAATATATGGTCATCTGAATGCACCCTTATTGTGTTTTTCTTATCAAATGCAATGCAATTGGAAAAAAGCATTTTGGCTCAGTTTTCTGCTGTTTTTTATAGCGTTGCCGTGCAGGCTGAAAAGTGTGTTCAAATTATTGTACATGTCATTACAGACGCACTGATACCAAACATCGGTATTAAATTTTCTTTTTCTTTTCTTTTTTTTTTTTAAACAAAGGGGAAAGTGGGCAAAAAAGGTTTTTCTCTTTACCATTTTTCTATGTGATTTATTTTTTACCATTTTTTTTTTAGTTATTTATTTACATTTTTTATCTCTCTGTAGGGAACTTGAACATGCAATGTTATGATCATAATAATACATTGCAGTACTTTTGTACAGCAATGGATTATCGGTATTGATAGTGATCACGGGCTGTGACAGATCCGGACACCATTGTGTGTCGTCTGATTTCCATAGCAACCTATCGGCCCTTCGCCATTACATGGTGGAGGGCCCACGTTGTCACAGAAGGAGAGCCTTTCCTCTGTGAACCCTTTACATACCGCTATCAAGATTAATCACGGGATGTAAGGGGTTAACAGCAGGTGTTCTCACTAATCCTCACTATTGCAGCGGAAGCTTAGCTGTCAGTCACAGCCGGCTTCTGCTGCGGATGGTGCGGACTCAGCTTCTGAGCCCACACTATCCATAGGGCATAAATATATGCTCATTTGCTGGAATGGTTTCCCTCCCAGGGTGTAAATTAAGCTATTAACACAATGATCCCATAAACAGCAGCAAAGGTCTCAGCTTCCTGCACCCATGGAAAGGAATATTGGGTTTTGCTGCAGTCATACTTCTAACCTGGGCTGAAGAGGACCACGGCTTTCAGATAGGCGTATTCATAGCCGTCGATGTCCAGTTTGGCCATACTGTTGCAGAACTCCTGCAGCTTCCATATGTGCTCCATTACCTGCTTTATCCGCTCACCGGAGAGTTTATCTGAAAAACGCAACACGGAATGAGTGACTGTGGTGCCGAGATCCGATCTCCTTCTCCCTGGTGAGCTATACGCACCTTCCTGCATGTTGTTCTGTAGGTGATTGACTATGGCAGCCAGAATCGTGGAGAGGCTCATCACCTGTGAACACTGTGCCAGACCCAAGGTGAACAGCTCGTTCCAACAGGCGCGTACGAGGCTCGTGTTACAGTCCTGCCTGGAAGAGAATCCAGATAATTAATCACGGGTGTTACAGGTAAAAAGAACATTGTAGAAGTTTTCCCAGACTCTGGGAAATGCAGGAAGGGAAAGAAATAAGGAGAATCTATGAAGGCCGGAGTTGCCTTTACCTCTCTTGATATAAGCTGCGCTGAAGTAGGATTCACCCTTTTAGGACCAGAGATGGCTCATTTTTATATTTTTGCTTTTTCGGCCCTGCATTCTAACCTATATCTCTTCAATTTCCCATTGACATGGCCGTATGAGGGTTCTTTTTTTGTGGGACAAGTTGTATTTTTAAATGGTATTATTTATTTTACCGTATAATGTATGGAAAAACTTCTAAAAATGTTAAAGTGGGAAGAAATGCAAAAAAAATGCAATTGCGCCACTTTAGGTGGGTTTAGTTTTGACAGCATTCACAGTGAAGTAAATATGACATGAGTCAGCTCCAGGGGTCGGTACGATCACGGTGATTCCAAATTGATATAGTTTAAGGTTTTTCTTTTTTTAAAAAAGTAAAAAGAAAACATTTCCTTAAAATAAACATTGCCATATTCTGGGACCCTTTAACTTCGTAACTTTTATATTTTTTCGGCGATTGGGCAGTGTGGGGATGAGCTATAGTTTGTAGTAGTACCATTTTGAGAAACATACCTCTTTTTGATTAATCTGTATTCAAGTTTTCTGGGCGCAATTCAGGCTTTCAGATTTTTTTTCTTTTTATGACGTTCTTTAACATACAGGGTAAGTATTATGACTTTTTAATATTTCTGACTTATACGTAGGTAGTTTAGATTTTTGGTTATGGGGAAAAAGGGAGGGGGTTGGAACTTTTTAACTGTTGAAAAAATGTAAAAAAAAGATTATTAATAACACTATTATTATCGGTACGATTATGGTGATACTAAATTTATATAGTTTCTTTTAATGATTTTTCAATTTTTAGAAGTAAATAAAATTAAATAAACAAAATTTGCTTTACGTCGCCTAATGCTGAGAGCCATTTAACGGTTGGATAAACTATTTACTTTTTTGTATACTTTAGTCCCTGCAGGGACCTTGAACTTGTGAACATTTAATCTATTACTACTATTTACTGCAATACTGATATAGCGATTTTTGATGTTGCTACGGGCAGTGCTTGATTTTTGCATGGCAGCCTTGGGAGCCTTGAATAGGTACCAGGCTGCCATGCTAGCCCCTCGGCACTCCCCAATTACATTTGGGACGTAGGAAGGCCCCCCCCCCCTCTTCTCGTTAACTGTTAAGGCATCTAAAGTTAACTGCCGCGCTCAGAGCTAAATCTGACTGCAGCCGTCAGAAACAGAAAATAGACACTTCATGACCGTCCAATGTAAATTTACATTGGCATATCACCGGCCTTTGTGTGTCAAACAGGTAAATTCATGTAAGCTGATTTGCGCCATAATTTACAGTAGTTTCTAGTAAATGTATTGGGTTATGAGAGGTCACGCCGTTCCAGTAAGTCCTACCCACTTTTAAACGGAACAAGGGAAAACGTTGCCAATTTTTGTGCAGAACACGCATGCGCCAGATTTAGCATCTTATAAAAGTCACAATTCTGAGGTAAAGCCAGGGATACATGTTTTAGTGCACAGGGTCGGCTCCAGTTCCCTGCACAGTTGGGTAGCAAGCAGCACCGGTGTGCACAGAGAACTCATAAGGGGATGTAATGCTAAATCAGCGCTGCAGCCCCTCATTCTCAGATTCAGTGGGGGTTCTAGCAATAGGTCATCACGTTACAAGATGTAAATAACCCTTCCTGATGCCTTAACCCTTTCCAATCCACTTATTTTTTCTCATCCATTCTCCCCAGCTCCAAATAAATTGGAGCTGGGGAGAATGGATGAGAAAAAATACGTTTTCCCTTCACCCACCTGATCTGACAGTTCAGGAGGGTGCAGGTGGTCACTACACCGTGGAGGGAATGCGGAAGTATTACTTCCGCATTCTCCCTTCAGCCTCCCGACTCGGCGATCATGTGACAGCTTGGTCAGGTGGCGAGAAACAGCCAAGTGCAGTTCTGCTACTCTGTTTCTGAAACTCCTATAGAAGTGAATGGGAGTTATGGAAACAGTGTAGGAAAGTGCTCATGGCACCCCTAGCCATCTCGTACAGCCAAGCCAAGGGGGCCCAAACTAGAGATAATGTCGCGTCTGAGATGCATGACCTGCATCTATTAGACTTTCATGACATATCCTGTGAGATGAGAAGACTCCTTTAAAAGCAGAGAAACAAAGTACAACTTTAGTCCAAACTTTAGTTGTAATTCTGCCCTCTAGTGGTGACATTTATTAACACCCTATTACAGCGTTTCTCGCCTGGAAAATACAGGGGCAGAAATGCCAATTGTGCCTGGCATCTAGACTTGTCATAATGATTGAACTGACAAGTGCAGGTGGAGCAGCATTCAGAGTAGCTCTCTCTGCATTTTGGAGGGCAGAAACGCTGCTGTATAAGCGCCTCAAGGTCACTCTCACATACACCACTTTTTACTGAATTTAGCGCAGCGGCGCATTGACCCCGGTAAACCGCTCCCATTAATTTTAATGAGGCTTCTCAGACCTGTGCTTGAACGCTATGATTTTCGAGTGCTGTCTGTTCTATTTTTCAGTAATTTCGTGTTTTTTAACGCACCCTATCGCCCATCACAATGGTGGGGTGAGTTAAAAAGCGCTGCCAAAACACTGTACAAGGTTTTAAAATGTGCTGCTCGAAATCGCGGTAAAATGCCGCAATTTCGAGCTGCATTTTCTGAACACATAAGTGAGAGGAGCCGCCTTAGGCTGCATATAATCTGCTCCGCAGGTACAGACATCTGTGAGCTCTCATGAGTCTATGTACTGTACTGTACTGTACTTTTGAGGACAGGCAAGAGGCAAGTACTTACCCCAGGGCTTGAAAGGCAGGTATGGACCGAGCCCAGTGCATGGAAAGGAAAAGCAGACGAGATGCAGACTCACATATATAGTGTACGTTCAGGTATTCTGGCATCGGGCTGGGCATTGTGAGCTGCAAGAGAAAAGAAGAAATATCAGAAGCCCAGCATAATGGAGATGCATACAGCAGTACAGTGTACAGACCGGTCGCCTTATATACCCACCTTAAAAGTGACGTGTGTGTCCGACAGCAGCGGTCCTTCCACCTCCAGAATAGGTGTGGCCTGATCCCGACTAAGGACATGAATGTTCCCTCCTGACACAGTGTCCAGCCCGTCCGACAAGTTCTGTCCGGCGTCTGTTGTGTTAAGTGCTTTTGCTAAGGTGTCAAATGCCCTGAAAGAGTGAACAGAAAGTAGAACATCATGTATAAGTAACTGCACCACTTTCAAGATCTCCTTCTTCTACACACCTAACACTTCTCCCAGAGGTGTAACTTGAAGCTCCTGAGCCCCAATGCAAAATCTGTAACAGAGCCCCCAACTACTCGTATACTGCTTTATTGATAGTATTGGGCTCTCTATATTGAGAAGAAAGGCCTTACGGGCCCCCTAAGGATCCTTTTCCCGTGTGCAACCGCATCCTCTGCATCCCTTATAGTTACCTGAAATTCCCTTAAATTACCTGAAAGCGCTGCGGAAGAAGTTGGCGCTACACAAATAACTAGCGCTGGTAGGAATCAATGATTACTTGCACCTGACTGCTGCCATCTCTACTACTTGTGGATTTCCTGCTCAGTGCAGGATCACTAAATCATCCAAGACAGATATTTGTCCAGTCTTTGTTTCGACACTTCCATTGAAGGAGAAATCATCACCTCCTGTGGTAACCTGTTCCACTGCTGAGAGGAACTGTTCCACTGCTGAGTTGATGAAGAGAATTTCACCACTTGGGATCCCTGTCAATCAGCTGATCGTCCGGCCCGCTGTTCAATACAGCGGTTCAGACCTCGTCATCAGGCGACGAAATGGAAGCACCAATTCACTACCATCGAAATAAATGGGAGCTTTATCACTAAGCGACGGAGCGGGAAATACAAATAAATGCTCGAGTCTCCCATTGAAGTCAATGGGGTTCGTTACTCGAAGACAGCTCTCAAATTTTACGAAAGGCTCGACTCGAATAACGAGGACCCGAGCATTTGGGTACTCGCTAATCTCTAGTAGTTATATTACTTGGTGCCAACCTTTCTCCCCACTCTGCACCAATCTGCCTGTTTCTGTGGCCCCTCTGTTGCAGCCATTCGTGTACTACGTAACGCTGCTAGTGCATTGGTAGTTTAAACACTATACGCGGCTCTGATTGGCCACCATTGCTAATGCGAACAGCGCTGGCCAATCAAAAAGCAGCATGTAGTGTTTACTTCTTATGCACAGAGTAGTGACAGGCGCACCACAGCCATCTTGGAAGAATAAAGAGGGGCACCAGGAACAGGCAGATCGACGGGAGAAAGGATGGCAACAAGTAATGTAACTGCCTCCTGCAGTCCCTAGATAAATTTTGGCCCTGAAACCAGAGGGCTAGTTTAAGCTTTCTTTACCTAAAAAAAACAGAAAGCCCACATAACTAAAGAACGGAGCCCAGGAGTTAAGAGTTAGTTCATGTCGGATCTGTAAGTTGGAGTTCTCTACCGAGGCAATAAATCTGGAGACACTTCTCTCTAATCCCAGAAATGAGTAGAAACCCACTATAGATGTCACCCACATAACACTGACTGCAGCCATGATGAAGGAAATCCTGGTGTACTCACCGGGTAATCTCACTGGAGAATTGGTCCTCTTGTTGGACATCCGACGTGTCCCCATTATTCAATGGCTCAGACAGGTTGGCGAGAGACGTTACGACGTTTGCCAGGGTTCCCAGCCCGCTCTGACTCGTCTCGGTCTGTTGGTTGCACAAGTTCATGGATTCTTAAACTCCCTTTAATACAACTGAGTGAACGATCAATGAGCAAAAGGTGGACCTCACCTTAGAGTCTGCAGACAAGACCACAGTGCCGTCATCACGTATCAGAGGCTGCTGGATATTCACCAACATCCCTGGATCTAGAAGTCCAGCTTGTCTGCAGCCAAGAAGAATCAATACAAGGAGAGAAAGCAGAAAGCATATGTAAGGCAAGATTACAAAAGACCTGACGGATATATGGTTAGGTTTTCTAAGGTTTTAATGAGGGTTTCTGGGTACATATACACTGAACGACCCCTTTATTAGAGCTCCATCTAGTAGTGTGTTGGACCACCTTTGGCCTTCACATCTGCTGCAATTTGTTGGGGTGTATATTCCACTAAGTGATATCATTATGCAAGAATATCGGCCCCTGCGGACAGGAAACTTTTTTTAGTTGTCGTAGATTAAATGAAGGTGCTGACATGTTCTGACCAGCTGACAGGAAGGGGTCATCGATTCATGCTGCTTGTGCCAAATTCTGACCTCCCATCAACACAGTGCAACAGAAATCTGGATCCATCTGACCAAAAGATGTTTTTCCACTGCTCAGTCATACAAGTTTTGTGCTCTTTTGCCCACTAGAGTCTCTCCTTCCTCTTTCTCTTAGACACAATAGTGCTGGAACTGGTCGTCTGCTGTTATATCTCATCCATGCTAAACGGCGTGTTGTGCATTCGGACACGTTAGTTGGAGCCCCAGTGTTGTATTCGGCTGACTGCACAGTGCCTGTTGGTCAGAACAATTCCTGACATCCTCCTCTGACCCCTTTTGGTGACGAGTTGCTTTTATCCACAGGATTCCCTTTTATTGTATTTTTTTTCCTCGATCACACCATTCTGTGTATACTCTCCACACTGTTATATAAGAAATCCCTATGCGGTTGGCAGTTAGGGCCTGACTAGTCCAGCACTGATGACCCGGCTATGTTGAAAGTCCCTCAGATCCCTGGATTTTCCCATCTAATGTGGATTCACACTGAAACTGATCCACGGAAAACTTTGTCATGTGATTTTATGCCGCACTCTGAGGGGTTATCTTTGTCCGTGTGCAAGAACATTTCTGTGAATAGCCTTACAGAATATTATGGGGTCATGTGCGGTCTATGAAATGCATGGATGTCTGAATCTGCCCTTATGGACACCATCAGTAAGAGGGCATACAGGACAATACATACTGTATAATGACCAGCAGAGTAAACTCACCTCCCGCCTTCTTTGTCAGTCACAAATGTGGGTGTTGCTATAAGAGGGCTTCTCAGGTCCTTGCGGATATATATCTTCTCTGTGGAGGCTGCACAGTTTGACGGTTTCTCTCGCTGGATGTCAAAAGGCTTCCTCTCACTCTGCACCGCTGAGCAAAACAAGAGCAGTAAAAGGATGTAACTCAGGATCAGTACAGGATAAGTAATGTATGTACACAGTGACTCCACCAGCAGAATAGTGAGTGCAGCTCTGGAGTATAATACAGGATGTAACTCAGGGTCAGTACAGGATAAGTAATGTATATATACAGTGACTTCACCATCAGAATAGTGAGTGCAGCTCTGGAGTATAATACAAGATGTTACCCAGGATCAGTACAGGATAAGTAATATACACATCAACTCGAGTTTATGTAGATTAATGGTGCTTTCACAGGTAGCTGATTGGCGGATTTTGTTGTAGATCACCAGTTAATTTCACTTCCTCAATTTGAAAGGGTGAAATCTATTGCATATCTGCATCAAAACCAGAATAAAATCTGCAGAAAATCAGCTACATATGAACACATCCCTGTGGGATTCCATCTGGGGTTTCTGTCACAGCTGTCAAACAGAGGGATTCCCGAACAGAAAGGAACAGAACCATTCCATTGAAATAGTGAAAAATACACCCCTTTGGTGTCAGTTTTGCAAGGGTTCTGCTTGTTTCTATTTTATTTGGAATATAGAATATAATATAGTCAACTACAGTATTCTACACTCCAAACATAACGTAAACAAAAGGAACCCAAGTAAAACAGACACCAAAGTGGTGTCCGTTTTACTAATGCAAGTGAATGGTTCTGTTTGGGGGTTCTGTGAGAGAATCCCCAAATGGGATACCACAGCATATTGAAAAACGCTGTAGGAATGCTCCACGAGTCTAGCTGTAAACTGCTAAATACTTTTCAGAGATGGACGTGCCATTTAGGGTCAATTCAAACAGCCGTAATTTTCAGGCCATGAGCTGTCCATGTACATCACAGTCAGCACACGGCCCCATATGGCTATTCACATGAACATTTTTCCACACGGACCGATAATCCCTGTGAACAAAGTTGCTACATGCTCTATTATCATGTGTTTTCACAGACAAGAACAAGATATGCAATGGGCAGTGTCCGTGAAGACCAGACAGCAAAAGGACAGGTGTCTGTGTGGTGTCCGATGAAAGTTGCTCTCAAGTTATTTGGGCACAACTTGCATATGACAGTGTGACTCTGACCTTAAGCAATACTCTAACAGATTTGGAACTATAGAAGTTGCTCAATGCAAACTTATCAGCCACACGCCCTTCATTAATGTATGAAAAATGACTTAAGGAATGTTTGTGCTGAGGCTTTGATTGCACCCTGGCACCTGCCCGTCCCCTGGAAGTCGGACTCACATTCCATTTTCATGCCCATTTCTAAGCACTTCTTAAGCCGGCAAAACTGGCAGCGGTTCCGGTGATGTTTGTTAATGACACAGTCTTGGCTACTGCGACAGCTGTAAGTCAGGCTCTTCCGGACGCTTCTCTTAAAGAAGCCCTTACATCCTTCACAGCTAACGGCGCCATAATGACGACCTGCGGGAGAAGAGCAGAACCAAAGAGATGGGAAGTTTAATGTATTTTTCAAAAGGTTCAGATAAAATAGGTTGCGGGTTCTTAGGGTCCATTTAGAAGGAACGAATGTCGGGTAAACGATGCCTGACACTCGTCTCTGTGTGCCCTCACTCCCGCGCTCCTGCACAGGAGCTAGCAGCGCTGGCTCGCTCATAGAGCGGCCAGCAGTGGGGCAGGGCAGCTGCAGGAGATTTCTTTCCTCTTGCTCCCCTGCCACTCTCCATTGACTTAGCATAGTGGCCGTTTAATACTGAATGGACGCTATTTACACTGAATGATAAGCGATCAGCTCATCGTCCAGCATAAGCCTATGCAGCATAAGCAATGGAAGATGAGTAGATCGCTCATCGTTCAGTGTAAAAAGCGGCCGCTATGTTAACTCAACGGAGAGGGGCGGGGGTGCGAGAGCAGAGAAATCTCCTGCAGCCTCCCCGCTGACAGCTAACGATACTAGCTCCCGTGCAGGTGCACAGGAGCTAGTATGCGCGGGGACGAGTGTCGGGCATCGTATGCCCGACACTCATCCCGTCTAAAAGGGCCTTTACATTCCGTGACCCAAATTACACAACTTCCTCCTCCGAATCCATTTTTCACTCATGTAAAATAAAAATAGTGAAACTACTTTGCAAATAGACTTCATTAACCCCTCGAGGACCTGAGATTCATCATTTATTTTTGTTTTTCATCCCCGCCTTCTAAGAGACATAACTTTATAATTTTTCCATTGACACGGTGGTATGAGGGCTTGTTTTTGGCAGGACAAGTTGTATTTTTTAATGGTACCATTTAATGTACTGTATACTCTACAGAAAAAAACTTTAACATTTTTAAGTGGGGAGTAACTGAAAAAAATAAAACAATTGTGTCATTTTTGGCGAGTTTCGTTTTTACAGCGTTCAAAGTGCAGTAAAAATGAAACATGAACTTTGTTCTGTGGGTCGGTACGATTACAGTGATACCAAATTTATATAGTTTTTATCAATGTTTTTCTATTTTTAAAAGTAAATAAAATTAGTACTTAAAAAAATAGTTTTTCGTTGCCGCATGCTGAGACACGTAACTTTTTTATTTTTTCGGCGATTTGGTGGTGTGAGGGCTCGTTTTGTTTGGGATAAGCTGTAGTTTTTATTATTACCATTTTACGAAATATATATATTTTTTCAATGGGAAAAGGGAGCGCATTTGAACTTTTCATTTTTTTTTTAGTTTTTTTTTCCCCATTGAATAAAGTATTACATTTTTTGTACACTTCTTAGTCCCCATAGATGACTTAGACTTGTGATCATTTGGCCGCTTGTACTATATACTGCATTACTTCAGTATTGCAGTATATAGCTATTTCTGATGTTGTCCCATGCAGGGCTTGATAGGCATCTATGTGTGGCAGCACTGGGAGCCTTCAGCAGGTAGCTGCCGGGAATGTAGTGAATTCGGCTTTTGAGTCCACTCCATATACACTTCATAACTGCAGGATGCTTATATGCATTTGGCGGTCCTGAAGTGGTTAAAAATCATCTGCTTTTTGTGTACACAGCTCTTATGCAAACCTATACGTTACTCCATGGTAACAGACTACAAAGGAAGCCTGTGTAGTTTGATCATGAAATTATATACTCCCTCAGGCCTTAGTCAGACGGGCGTTTTTAGCCGCGATTTGCGCATGCGCATGCGTCCGGCGATTTTATAAAACCATTGCTTTGCAATGGTATCGGACACATGAGCGCTTTTTATGCGCTCGTCCGATAAATTATAGAACAGAAATCGCAGATCGCACCTATCTGCGATCTGCGATTCCTGTACTCTTCTCTATATGCGCTCAATGGGGCCGGCGGCAGCAGCGCCGACCCCATTGAGAACATATAGAAGACAAATCATTCTTCTCTGCCACAGCTGTAACAGCTGTGGCAGAGAAGAACGATGTTTGCCCATTGAATTCAATGGAGCCGGCAATACAACCGTCTCCATTGAAAGCAATGGGCTGCCGGCGAGCGCTGGATGAATTGTCGGGAAGGGCTTAAATATATAAGCCCTTCCCTGCAATTCATTCTAAAATGTGTTAAAATAAAAAAAAATTGTATACTCACCTTTCCGCTGCAGCCGGAGTTCTGCCGCGGCCACTGTCAGTTCTCCTGAACTGCTTCATGGCACTATTCAGCCGGCGGGGCTTTAAAATCCCCGCCTGCTGAATGATCTGCCTCTGATTGGTCACAGCCTGACCAATCAGAGGCAGGTTTCCCTCACACACCCATTCATGAATTCATGAATGGGTGAGTGACTGCTGCCTCTCATTGGCTCAGCGGGAGCTGCCCCTGATTGGTCCCGCTGAGCCAATGAGAGGCAGCAGTCACTCACCCATTCATGAATTCATGAATGGGTGTGTGAGTGAAACCTGCCTCTGATTGGTCAGGCTGTGACCAATCAGAGGCAACTCATTCAGCAGGCGGGGATTTTAAAGCCCCGCCGGCTGAATAGTGCCGAGAAGCAGTTCAGGAGAACTGACAGCGGCCGCGGCAGAACTCCGGCTGCAGTGGAAAGGTGAGTATACAATTTTTTTTTATTTTAACACATTTTAGGATGAATTGCAGGGAAGGGCTTATATATTTAAGCCCTTCCCGACAATTCATCCCGGGCTCGCCCACAGCGCATTGCTTTCAATGGAGCCGGCTGTATTGCCGGCTCCATTGAATGCAATGCGCTGGACAGCTCCGGCCCGTTTCTAATGAAACGCGGCTAGGAGCAGATTTTCGGGCGTTTTTTCGGCCGATTTTTCGGCGCCGGTCACGCGATTTGCGCATGCGCATCCGTCATGCGATGTACAAATCGCGCGAAAAAACGCCCGTGTGACTAAGGCCTCACACGTGTCCCCTATCTAAGGGTGCATTCACACGAACGTATATCGGCTCGGTTTTCACGCCAAGCCGATATACGTCGTCGTCATCTGCGGGGGGGGGGGGGGGAGGATGGAAGAGCCAGGAGCAGGAACTGAGCTCCCGCCCCCTCTCCGCCCCTCTGCACTATTTGCAATGGGGAGAGGCGGGACAGGGGCGGGGCTAAGTCCCAATAATTAGCCCCACCCCTGTCCCGCCTCTCCCCATTGCAAATAGTGCAGAGGGGCGGAGAGGAGGCAGATAGGGGGCGGGAGCTCAGTTCCTGCTCCTGGCTCTTCCATCCTCCCCCCCCCCCCCCCCCGCAGATGAGGATGACGTATATCGGCTTGGCATGAAAACCGAGCCGATATACGTTCGTGTGAATCCAGCCTTAATATAGTAATGTAGCTTAGCTAGACCTGAAGAGCGGATGGAAAAGTGTACGACATCGAGCTGGTAACCTGTCTGTAACCATGGAGACATGAGTCTGACTAAGGGCTGTAGACACATAACGGTAGGAGATTTTTAATCAGGACTATTTGCAAAGTTGTTTCACCTTTTAGTTTTGATGCATTGGAGTTACCAAAAAGTAATTTAAACCCTTGTGGTTTTCAAGAGCTCTGCTAGCTGTCATTGAATGAGGATAACACAGGTTCATAGCTCTGATAACTGTAACCAGCCCTGCAGCCATCAAAGGTGGATTTTCATCTTCTGCCAGGTACCCATTCAAAGACAGCAAGCAGAGGTCTTGAAAGCCATGAGGAATTGAAACAAAAACCATTTAGGGTGGGTTTCCATGCTATGCTAACTGCATGTCTTCTAAACCCTGTCCACCCTATCCTGACGCCAACGGCCAGATGGCGGCTGTCGCAGGTGGAGGAGGTTTCAAACGTGCTGATACCGCAGTGTGGACACCCAGCCTTAGCAAAATGTGCCATCTCCCCCTTGTCTTCGTGTGCTATTACTATGGAGGGAACAAGCATCCCCAACATCACACACACGGGTTACCTACTCCATCTCACCTGATGCTTTGTCTCCGCAGACCACACAGTATTCTACGATCTGCGGCCGCTGGACTTCTGCCTTGCCCAGGAGTCTCTCCACGGAGGCGGCATCTGTTACTATCTGGGGCATCGCAAAAGACAACACAGAAGAAAATAAGGACCCTGAAAAACAAGCAAGTAGTAAATGACTCATCTAGCTATCGTCTCCCAGTACCTGGATCCTCCCTGGCACAATGTTTTCAGTGGTGAAGATGAGCTGCTTGGTATTGGGAGACTCGGGGGTCGCCAATATCACCTTCCCAGCTCCAGATCCATCGGGACTAGTCAAGATAAACTGCTGCTTGGGAGATACGGTGGAGTCTACAGCCGTCACGATCTGGATCTTCTGCCCGGTCTGCTGATCTGTCACAATCTGCAACAATTATATTCCACGATGAAGGTTGTAAGCAGGGCCGTCCCTCAGACATGTGGGATGTGGGGGAGCAAGTGGTGCTGCTCTATGTCTTATGGCCCATTTAGACGGGACGAATGTCGGGCAAACGATGGCCGACACTCATCCCTGCATAGACTCGCTCCTGTGCTATTGCACGGGAGCTAGTATCGCTGGCTTGTTCACAGAGCGGTCAGCCGGGGAGTGGGGAGGCTGCAGTAGATTTCGCTCTCCTCTGCCCCTCTCCATTGACTTAGCATAGTGGCTGCTACTAATACTGAGCGATCAGCTCATCGTATATCGTTTTTGCAGCATAAATAGCAACCATTAAGTTTTGAACGGCCGCTATGTTAAGTCAATGGAGAGGGGTGGGGGAGAGCGAGGAGAGAAATCTCCTGCAGCCTCCCCACTGTGAGCCAACGATACTAGCCCCCATGCAGCAGCACGGGAGCTACTATGTGCGGGGACGAATGTCGGGCATAGTTTGCCCTACATTCGTCCCATCTAAATGGGCCTTAACACGGGGACCTAATAGATATCATCAATGGCTCCTGCTTAGCTGTCTATTGGAGTCTGAGGTAGTCAGAAATCCACTTCCTATCTCTGCTACTCTGTCCTTATATCATGCAGCTCTACTCCATTCAGACACAGCTATGATCTGCAAGTACAGTCTTGCTGCTTTGTCTATTGGAGTCTGAGGTAGTCTGAAATTCATTTCCTATCTACACAGAGACACCAACAAGTCCCATGAAAGTCAAGTGACAAAAAAATTTGTCCGACAGTCACACGCAAAACGCATAGCAGTTTTTGATGGAAAGTGCGACAAAAATTACTTCAGTTTAGCTAGAGCTACACAGCGACTTTGGTCACAACACAGTTCACATGGCCAAAGATCGTAGTGTAGCCCTGCAAACTCACTATCTAATAGAAGTTGATGAAGTTGCGCTACAGCCCACAAGTAGCCGCGACGTACGGACTAAACGATTGAAAAATGATAGATTAATTGCGATTTGTGAGTCGCATCTACTTGTGGGCCACAAGGCAAGGGTATTGACATCCCAAGGTTGTAGGGCTACACTGCAATCTTGCACTGTGCGACTCCTGTAGCGGCAAACTCGCAGTGTAGTCTTAGCGTTTTGGATTTTTTGCGATGGTTGTGCCGTAGTCACATTAGGTCACTATGTGACCCCACTGACAGTCATTAGATGTGATGTGGCAGGACGGCGCTGAAATCTACATGTCACAAGATCAAAGTCACAGCGTATTCCTAGCATAAGCCTGAAATCCACCGTCTGTGTTAAAAGGCTCAAGCCCCTTCTCTGATCATCCTTCATGCTTTACACTGCGTTTCTACTTGTTCAGAATGGCAGGAAGTCAGTATATGAAATGCTGATTTCCATCACAAGGCCGTATTTACAAGAGTGAGTGCGATATCAGTCTGAAATATATTGCATTCTTAAACCCGCTTGAATACGCCTGCAAGTGTGATGTGTTATACAAGATCTTCATGTGAGTATAAATCGCATGTTGTTTCAATAGGGCAGGGGGCCTTACGCTCTTCTTCTGGAAATGCCGTAAATACCTGGATGCGCTGTGGGGTGGATACGGTGGAGTCGGTGGAGATTATTTGGATGCGCTGGGAGGAGCTGGTCATCACTGAAGATTCCTGAACCTGCAGAAGAAGAAGATCCAGATGCTTTATGAAACGCCCAGAAACTGGAGATGATCACCAAGTACAATGGGGTATATTATACCAGAGGCAAAAAGTTGCAATTTATGTGCAAGAGCCAAAATTGAGAATTTCTTAAGTTGCATGCTAGCGCCCAGCACTTTAAAAAAAAACGTGGTAGGGCCTTAGCATTAAACCCACGCTACCCATAGAATGAAAAAAACAATAAAAATCTAAAAACCCCCATGTTTGGTATTGTCGTATCTGTAATAACCCGTACAATAAACTAAACACACTTTTTATCCTGTACGGCAAACGCTATGCAAAAACCTAAGCCAAAAATGGGGTTTTTTGTTTATTTTGCCTCCCATAAAATAAGTTATCAAAACAGCTATATGTGCCCCATAATGGTACAAATAAAAACTAAGGCCGGTTGCACACGGCCGTGACGGGCTCCGCCGCGGAATTCCGCGGCACAGCCCGTCGCGGCGCCCCCCAGAGATCCCCAAACTTACCTGCGGATCCAACGTCCTCGCTCCCGCATGACGCGTCGCAGCGTCATGTGACACGCCGCCCACGTCACATGACACGCCCACCGCGTCACATGACGTGACGGGCCGTGTCATATGACGCGGTGGCGGTAGGCGGGGAAGCGATTTCACACTATCTTCCGCTGTGCTACAGCGGAAGATAGGGTGACGGACGGCTTCCATTGACTGCAATGGAAGCCGTCCGCGCGTACACCCGCGGCAAATAGAGCATGCCGCGGGTGAGGACGGGAGATATCACGGTGCGGAATTCCGCACCGTGAGCACTGAGCTATTAGGTTCAATAGAACCTAATAGCTGCGGGCAACGCCGCGAATTACACGTCGGAAATCCGTTCGTGGGAAGGCGCCCTAAAGCTAGTCACGCAAAAAACAAGCCCTCACAGAGCTCCGTTGTTTCGGCACTTTTAATGAAGCGGTGTGAACACTTTTGCAACTATTTTTTTCCACCTTACATAACAAATGAGGCAAATTTGTGAACAATCCCAACTGAAAATGTGCTCCCGTTTTGTGTATGCAGCTCTGATGCAGGGTTATGCGTTCTTGGTGTACTGCCTCCTCTTTTTGATAACTCACCGGCAGTAGAAGAGAGGGCAGAAGGAAAAGCGCAGGACAGGACCAGACTACATGACACTTGTTTGTAGTCTGTAACTATGGAAATACATAGATCTAGATAGGAGCTGTTTACACAAAACGACAGGACATATTTAACGCACGCAAGTTGCTTCATCACACTTTTCAATATTGGTCACAAAATACTATTAAAACATAATTGGCGCAAAGGGATAAAAGACGAGAGATGGCATGTAAAAAGCAATCCACCCCTACTGGCCCTGGGAGGGATACACATTTCACGGATCTCCTTCGCATTTATGAAACGCCTGTAATGCGAAAAATAAAAAAAACAAACGTGACGTGAAATCTCCAGACTTCGGTTTAATGACGGCTCTGTAAAGAAGCTAACGAAAATCTGCGCAATCTATTACCGTACGCCGACGCTCTAGAGAAGTTAAATTAAGGGATGAGGGGAATGTAGGACAAGATGGGGGAGAAGAGAACATCTACGTAATGAGCGGAGCGTTACTTTGGCGCACATCGCACTCGGAGTCTTCTAATAAACCCCGTGGGACATTCACGCCGATCAGGGAGAAGCTAATTATAGGCTGAGAAGAAGCAGAAGACGCCTCATTACCGCTCATCCATCCTGCAAGAACCCGAGGAGAGCTGATTAAAGCGATGACACGTGCGCTCCAGATCCGCAGCTCTGTAATAGTACGTGTGCGCTGAGAGAGCAGTACATGTCCCCAGGCGGCACCAACCTGTGGCTCTCCGGCTGTTGTCAAACTACAAGTCCCAGCAGGCCCACACAGCCCCTCACAACAGCTGGAGATCACTACCCTAAAATAAACCCCCCACACAATCTGGATTCTCTCCTGTCCGGTCATTGAAGCCATTATTTTCAATCCCTCTCCCTTTTAACATCTCTGCTTGCAGACAGTGAATGAAAACATCCTTTTTAACCCCTTAAGGACACAACCCCCTTTTTTCCCCATTTTTTCTCCCCCCTCTTATTATTCCATCGCTGTAGCTGTCTGTAGGCTTGTTGTAGTTTGCGGGATGAGATTTTTTTTCAGCGGTTCCATTTAACGTATCATATAATGTACTGACAAACTTTTACCAAATTTCTAAGTGGAGAAAAATGGAACAAACAAACAACGCAATTCAGCCATCCTTGAGAGGTAGGAAGGGTTCCTCCTGTGTACACAATATGGTATCTTTATTCTGGGGGTCGGTACGATTACTGCCAGACTGAATTTATAGGGTTTGTTTGTTTTTTATAATATCTTTTGGGGGGAAATTCTTTTCTGCTGCCATAACTCTTTTATTTCCCCATGCACATAGCTGTGTGACGGCTCAGGATTTGCGGGACGTCATGTAGTTTTTATTGGCACCCTTTTGGAGTACATACAACGTTTTTGATCACTTTTTATTAAAGCATTTTCTTGGAGTCGGGTGAATTAAAAAAAACTTTGCAATTGTGGCGTGTATTTACTTTGCTGCCAACATTCATCATGCAGGATAAATAATGTGTTACTTAGATTGATCGGACTTTTACAGATGCAGAGTTACCAAATATGCAGGTATTTTAATTATTTATTATAAATATGGGGAAAGGGGTTTTTTAAACACCTTTTATTTTTTCTAATAATTAATAAATCTTTTTACTCATTTTTAAATTTTTTCTCTTAAAGGGGTTGTCTCACGCCGAAACGGGTTTTTTTTTTTTTTGCATAGGCCCCCTGTTCGGCGCAGGACAAACCCAAAGGATGTGTTAAAATAAAAAAATAAATATTACTTATTAAGTTGCTCTGCAACTTCTTCCTACTTCTTCCTTCTCCAAGATGGCCGCCGGGATCTTCACCTACGATGCACCGCGGGTCTTCTCCCATGGTGCACCGTGGGCTTTGTGCGGTCCATTGCCGATTCCAGCCTCCTGATTGGCTGGAATCGGCACACGTGACGGGGCGGAGCTACGCGATGATGCGTGGAAGGGGGCGGAGCCAGAACGCCGCTCGTGCCCGGACGACCAGAAGGGAGAAGACCCCCGCTCTCCCCCGCAGCTCCCTGCCCGCTGCCGGCACCCGAACCTGCAGTCTCGAGCGGGGGAGATACTCGCTAAAGGCAATGCTCGCTCGAGCAATTGCCTTTAGTGAGTATACTCGCTCATCTATACCCACAGTGTAATTGAACTTTCAGCCGCTTGATCGCTCCTCCAATATAATGCAATATCATAGTATTACATTATACCACATTTTGACAGGCAATTTATCAAGAAAAGCCACAGGAACACCTTGATAGGCATTAATTCATGGCAGCCCTGGGGGCCTTCAGAAGACCTTAGGCTGCCATGGCAACCAAAAAATACCCCAAAAATCTCATTGGGAGGGGGGAATTTGCGACCCCCGAACACAGATTGGTGCATTTAAAGGATTAACAGCCGCAATCAGCGTACACGGCTGTGGCAGGTGGATATCTGCTGGCATCAGCCTTGTATGGAATGGGATTGGCCCCCTATCCCGTCCAAATAAACCCTGCACACCCAGGACGTAACTGTACGTGGGAGGCATGAAGGGGTTATTCCAAGATGGCACAATGGGCTCAGGACCCCGTTCTACGTCCCAGAACAGAGGGCTGTTCAGTAAGAGGGGCAACCATCTGGGTCTACACAATATCAGCCCAGTTGCCATTTACAGCTTGTCTGTCATCTCACCCAGGGGGGGCGCTATGGGAGCACCGTAGCTTCCTGGTTAGCACTGCTGCCTTGTGGCACTTGGAGCCTGGGTTCAAATCCAACATCTGCATGCATGTATGCAGCCCTATGTGTTCCTCCCACACGCTAAGAGCATCCTATGACTCTTGTAAGGGACTTTTCATACCGAATGGAATTGGCAGTGGAATTTGGTGTATTTGGCATCGTGTGAAAATTCTGCAACGAAATGCGTTAATTTTGGTGCAGACTTCCATAGCGGCAAATTTTACTGAGTGTTGGGGAACAATTCTGTCCTGTGTGAAGGTACTCTAGTACTACATATCCCCCGCAGCCGTCCCTGGCAGTTAGCGGACCACCCCAAACCCCGCATTCTCAAAGGGCTTCAGCATCTTGGCACAACCTCTTTCAAAACTTCTCACAGCTAACAGTTTGCTACAATTGCATCCAGTCTTGACATGTATTTCCCCAGAGGGCGTAACCTGTGCTTGACAGAGGGAGTGGTACCATTTTGGATTCTGAGGTCGGCTCACCTCCACACTGCTCTGCTTAGCAACTCCCAGGAAGTGGCACAGTTCTGACTGCTGTACCCGGGCACCCTAGCCACCCGCTAAGGTAAAAAGCTAAAGAGGTGGAAGGGGAGAAACTCCATCTCAGTGCAGAAAGCACCAGAGCCATGTAAGGAGAGGCTCCGTTTAAGGGCTCATTCACATGGGTGGATGCAGTTTCAGTCCGTGAAACACGTAGCATTTCCATGTACCCAAACTGGGTGTATTCCCTGCGTCTTTGGGCCTTCTTGCAGTTTTTTTTTGGGGCACATGTATTCACTGCCTTTTTCACGTGCACAAAAAAAAAATGCTAGCAGCTCCCATAGATTTCTCCTGCACTCATACATATATCTGCAGTTAATGCCTGAGCTCACCATCAGAGCTCCAGGCTCTACCACTTTTGTTATTTTATCTGAATGTGTGTGTGTTGGATGCAGGTCTCATATCTAGGCAGCAAAGACACCGCTCTGCTTATGCTACTATGCGCTGCCTAGAGACCTTGATAGAATGAAAGGGATCTGAAAAAAGCTCTATGTAGCCTAGAACTCTATCTCTTTTTTGATAGACTAGTCCCAGGCTACTATATACCTATAGAGCTTATTATATGAACAAGTTGCAGACCGCTATTATTTCGCTATTTAGCGACCTTGTTCAAAGATTGGATGATGAACTAAGTATGGGTCTTGAATAATCCCCTACTTTCTAGTTCTGATCCCATTTCAATTCTTTGAGGTTAGTTGATGTGCAGCATTTCTCTATAAATCAGTATATCTCCTGCACATCTCCTAACTAGCCTGCATGACCACACCAACAAAAATCTGACAGAGATTATATAACCCTCTATGTCCCAATACACGATTGTGGTACTTTCTCAAAATCTGGCAGAAAGTAATTAACCCTTCGTGTCCCAAAACACGATTGTGGTACTTTCTCAAAATCTGACAAAGTATTTAACCCTTCGTGTCCCAAAACACGATTGTGGCACTTTCTCTTAACTCTTTGTGTCCCAAAACAAGATTGTGGCACGTCATATCGTATGGCATAACTCATACAATTGCTCCTGATGAACTACCAACAATCCTAGTAGGGAAACGCGTTGAGCAGTAATTATTCCTGAGCAAGTAATCATATTTCTACGAGCAGTAATTATTCCTGAGCAGTAATCACCCTTTCACATAAAGAGAGGTCATCCATTCTTCTCTCTTGAGTTATATGAGTTGTATATTGAGCTATACTTATACTAAAGAGAGCTTACCGTTCTTTCCAAATGATATGGACTGATACTACTCTGAGCCAAATACTTGAGGTACTTTTATGGTTTCCTCAAATCATATTATTGGCTAAGTAACTATCAAATCCTGTGATCATCAACCTATCCGAATGTGACCACTTTGTTACAGACGGTCGCTATACTGATGCGTGACACTTTTCTTATAGTTTATAGGTACTGGGGCCCCACTTTAGTGACCATTGGATTAATTAATTGCAAGTGACGACTAAACCAGTGCGATCTCCATAGGTTTTTTGAGCAATTTTGCTCCAGTACCAAAGTGTTCTTAGACTTATATCTGATACCCGTGGTTCTACTCATTAAATTACGGACTATCTGATGCATCACTAGCGACTCTTCAGTCTCGTCTTTACCATAGCCTAGGTGGGGTGATTCTAATAACTCCAATTACCGACCTATCTGTAATATTCTCTGTCTTTATGTTTGTCTTGTTCTTAGCCCAAGTCATTATTTTATGTTAGTCTTGAATAAAAGTTATATTTTAGTCTGTCTGTCACTGTGAATATATCTGCAGTGAATGCGCACGGATCATGTATAGTTACTGCGAATTTACATAATCCCATCATCTTTAAGGCGCAATTTCAGTTTGCAATATGGACCAAAATAGGAAATGCTGCAATTTTTTTCCACACGTGCAAAATCCACAAATGAAAAACCTGTTTCTGCATACTCCAATGCACATTAATGGGGTTTAAGCTGTCCGTATTACCACGTAATGAGCCCTTAGAAATGGCGCTTTGAAGGCAACCATTATGCTGATGTGGCCCTCAGTGACACCCCTGCCGTGCAGCGCACCCCTTGGAGTACACTGCCACAGGTTCTGAGCTAAACATCCTGACCTCCAGACTGATATATTGAAACAAACTATCCGGCCAAGAGAGAGATCTGTACTGCCGATATGTGAGGACTGTCCAGACTGATACATTGTAACACTCCAGCATACAGATCTAGCAGGAGGCTCCAGCACAGGGGTTCGATTCCATATCGCTCAGGGGAGCGGAACCCACCCCCCTCCCAAGGTGAATGGTTGCTCTCAGATTCAGCAGCCAGACCTGACCAATCGCACACTGACAGCCTAAGGCGTTATTTACACGGGCGAGCGCAATATCTGTATGGGAAACTCGGACCCATATCACTCTTGCATCTCTGCCTTTATGCATGCCAGTGCCATGCGTTTTGCAAGAAACTTGCATTGCTTCACTGAACAAGCGATTTTCACGCGTGTGAAAGTCGAATGTATTTTCAATAAGAATTTTTTTTTAAATTCGCATCACACTCGCAAGAAAGTTATTTTTTTCACCCATTGGAAATAATTGTCAACCTTTTTGCGTTCTCGCAGCAAAATAGGGCATCTATTTTCGTGTGAGTTTTGTGCGTTCTGTAATGCAAAAATCTTGACTATTAGGCGGTTTTCACACTGCCTAAAAACTCGCGCGAGATTTGTGCATTGAGACACACAAATATAAACCCATTCTTTTAAGTGGGGTGCTACACATAAGTGAATTTTTGCTGCATTGTGGTGCAGAAAAAAAAAAAAATCGCAGCACGTCCTATCATTGGGTGTGCCCTCGCATCGCATGTTGTTTTTTTAATGTGGCCAGCACAGCATCGCATAGTGTGCAAGATGCATGCGAGTGCGATGCAAGGTTTACCCACTGGACCTGGAGGATCGCTACTGACCTGAAGTGATGCGAGACGGTTTTAATATAAAAAAGCCTCCTATCTGCAGCGACATAGAACGTTGGCGAGTGCTATATAAGGCCAAGCTTTACGGCCCGATATCGCACTCGCCAGTGTGTAATTAGGCTTAATCTATAACAATATACATTATCCTGCTCGGTGAAGGCTGTAAGAAAAAAATGATGCCAGAATTATGCTTTCCTTTAGAATCCTGGCACCCAAAAAATGTGAATAAAAAGGGATTAGAGATGAGCGAACTTACTCGTTTAGGGCGTTTTTGCACTCGAGCACTGCTTTTTCCGAGTAACTGACTACTCGGACGAAAAGATTCGGGGGGCGCCATGGTGGAGCGGGGGGTAGCAGTGGGGAACTCTCCCCCCCCCCATCACTCCCCTCTGCAACCCCCCACTCACCCCCGAATCTTTTCACCCGAGTAGTCGGTTACTCAGAAAAAGCGGTTCTCGAGTGCAAAAACGCCCTAAACGAGTACGTTCGCTCATCTCTAAAAGGGATCAAAAATATGTATGTTTCTCAAAATGGTAATAATGAAAACTACAGCTCACCCCGCAATGAAAAGAGCCCCCGCAGCCCAATCGACAAAAATATTGGACAGTTACGAATCTCAGAATACGGCGATGGAGAACAATTTTTGTTTAAGCAAAAACAACTTTTATTTACTCTTGAAAAACATTTAAAAACTATATATGTTTGGTTTTATCGTAATCGTACTGACCGAGAGAACAAAGTTTATATGACATTTTTACTGCACTGTGAACGCTGTAAAACCTAACCCCACCGAAAATGGCGCAGTTGCTGTTTTTGTTTTATTTCTCCTCACTTAAACATTTTTTCGTACATTATACAGAACATTAAGCAGTAACATTACAAGTTGCCCTGCATAAAACACGCCCTTTTACAGCCATGTGAACAGAAAAAAATTAAAAAGTTAAGGCTCTTGGAAGGTGGGGACAAAAAAAAAACGAAAGATAATAAATCTCTCTTCCTAAAGAGGTTAAAAATAGAATCATTATGACCCCCTCCCCCCAAAACGTCCCCTACCCCTCTTTCCAGTTCATTTGATGTCACAAAAATAAAACTCTAATTAATCATTGTTTTCAGAAAAACCTCTAGGTTGTAATAACAGCTGCCACCACTAGATGGCGATGATCACAGCCATCACCAGTACTAGACACAGCGCCCATACCACGCCCCCCGAGTCCGTGATTGTTCAAGGGAAACGTCAGTCATCGCGAAACACCGCCCACTTCCTCGAATGCCAACGCTCACTGGCTGGCTAGACGCCCCGCCCTCTTATACGTCACAAAATAAATAAATAAGGGCCGCGAGTTTCGGGGAGAAATATGGCGGCTGTTGGCGGGCTGCCAGCCGAGGAGGCGGCAGAGGGGAGCGCGGGCAACGGGGCTCTCCGTCTGCATGGCGTGAGGTGGCGGGCGCTCGGAGGCAGACTGTGGCTCAGCAGGGTGTTGTGTCACCGGGTTGTCAACGTTGTCAGGAAGGGCAGGCCGGTTGTCAGGCGCGCCCGGTAAAGCGGAGGGGGTGCGGAGTCCGCACGGGTGTTTATTCGCTGGCTAGAAGCCAGTTTCTGCCAGTCCGGCCGCCCCGCGGAGGCCTCAGCGGCAGCGCAGCTCGTCCTTACCTCACCCCGATGGAGGTTCCTGTCACAGCCGCATCCCCTCAGCTCCTGGCGGCCCCCACAGCTCCCCGCGGGCGGGAACGGCCCGACAAACCCGGTTCTTTCGGTTGTTTTGAGTTTTTCTCTTCGGTGAGAGGTCAGAGGTCGTGACCCCGCGCTCCGCCGCCTCTTTCCCCCCCTCTCCTGCTTCCTCTTCCCTCTCGCTCGGATCGCGGGCGGGGTGACGTCACCCTACGAAAAGAAAATGCATTGGCTGAAATTACGGTGGGCGTGGTTAGAACGGGCCCCTCCCATCGCAGACTGGAACTGTCAGGTTTTTTTTTATTCTGTATAAACTTTATACACAGATATTGTGCAGACGGGCGATGTGCATACACTCAAAAAGCTTTATTGGCAAAGAACAAAAACTGGCGATGCTAAAACTACTGGATGTTGCTTAGATAAACCATTTGCTAACTAGCTTCAGTGGAACTACAAATGTCAGCAGTGCAATTAACAAAAAAAACCCCCTAACTGTGTGGAGTCCTCTAGTGGCATAAAATGTTATAGCTTAGTAAGGCCGGGCTCACGCAACCGTAATTTAACCCTTTTCAATCCGATTTGTATCCTGGTTTTCCTAGGGGGCTTACTCTTTTTCTGCCGTTATACAACAGCGCTATCTGCTGGCTAAAGCCAGTACTGCATTAGGTGTCACGTTGGATAGGCTCCGACAGCAGAGAGGCTGGCAATATACAGTAAGAGAACCCCGATGGATGTCTTCCAACATTGGAGCTGTACAGCCTTAAAGGGGTTGTCCCGCGCCGAAACGGGTTTTTTTTTTTTTCAACCCCCCCCCCGTTCGGCGCGAGACAACCCCGATGCAGGGAGGTAAAGAAAGCTCACCGGAGCGCTTACCTGAATCCCCGCGCTCCGGTGACTTCTCTACTCACCGCTGAAGATGGCCTCTTCCTCCGTGGACCGCAGCTCTTCTGTGCGGTCCACTGCCGATTCCAGCCTCCTGATTGGCTGGAATCGGCACGTGACGGGGCGGAGCTACACGGAGCTACACGGAGCCCCATAGAAGACTGCAGAAGACCCGGACTGCGCAAGCGCGGCTAATTTGGCCATCGGAGGGCGAAAATTAGTCGGCACCATGGGAACGAGGACGCTAGCAACGGAGCAGGTAAGTATAAAACTTTTTATAACTTCTGCATGGCTCATAATTAATGCACAATGTACATTACAAAGTGCATTATTATGGCCATGCAGAAGTGTACAGACCCACTTGCTGCCTCGGGACAACCCCTTTAAAGCATAATATCTTCAGAGGTCAGACAGTGGATTGGAAAGGGTTAATAGCGTAAATAAGAAAGATGGGGAAAAATACACAGCAAATGGAGTCAATAAAAGTAGATTGGTTTTCATGTATCCTTCACACTTGTGTATATACATTGTGGATGAAAGTATGCAGTATTTTCTATTTTTACCGTGTATTCAGTGCAATAAAGCCGTGATCTATAAGGGCGTGTATTAGATGCTGTACATATGCAATTACATTGTGTGTGTGTTAACGTTGCTAAGTGGCAACAGGTAATATATAAAAAAATTGTGTGAAATACGCTGTCATGCAAAGTAAAAAAAAACGCCACTGGGGGGTGCTAATGTAAGGCGTTTTTGTATTCGCTTTAGTCTGTCAAAAATGCCTCACTTGCATCACTTAAGGGAAGTAGTAGTTATATTCTTGTACATAGGAGGCAGTATTATAGTAGTTATATTCTTGTACATAGGGGGCGGTATTATAGTAGTTATGTTCTTGTACATAGAGGGGAAGTATTATAGTAGTTATATTCTTCTACATAGGAGGCAGTATTATAGTAGTTATATTCTTGTACATAGGAGGCAGTATTATAGTAGTTATATTCTTGTACATAGGAGGCGGTATTATAGTAGTTATATTCTGGTACATAGGAGGTAGTATTATAGTAGTTATATTCTTGTACATAGGGGAAAGTCTTATAGTGGTTATATTCTTGTACATAGGAGCAGTATTATAGTAGTTATATTCTTGTATACAGGAGCAGTATTATAGTAGTTATATTCTTGTACATAGGAGGCAGTATTATAGCAGTTATATTCTTGTATACAGGAGCAGTATTATAGTAGTTATATTCTTGTACATAGAGGAGCAGTATTATAGTAGTTATATTCTTGTACATAGGGGGCGGTATTATAGTAGTTATATTCTTGTACATAGGAGGCGGTATTATAGTAGTTATATTCTTGTACATAGAGGAGCAGTATTATAGTAGTTATATTCTTGTACATAGGAGGCGGTATTATAGTAGTTATATTCTTGTACATAGAGGAGCAGTATTATAGTAGTTATATTCTTGTACATAGGGGGCGGTATTATAGTAGTTATATTCTTGTACATAGGGGGCAGTATTATAGTAGTTATATTCTTGTACATAGGAGGCGGTATTATAGTAGTTATATTCTTGTACATAGGAGGCGGTATTATAGTAGTTATATTCTTGTATATAGGGGAAAGTCTTATAGTGGTTATATTCTTGTACATAGGAGCAGTGTGTTAGTAGTTATATTCTTGTATACAGGAGCAGTATTATAGTAGTTATATTCTTGTACATAGGAGGTAGTATTATAGCAGTTATATTCTTGTACATAGGGGGCAGTATTATAGTAGTTATATTCTTGTACATAGAGGAGCAGTATTATAGTAGTTATATTCTTGTACATAGGGGGCGGTATTATGGTAGTTATATTCTTGTACATAAGGGGCGGTATTATGGTAGTTATATTCTTGTACATAGGGGGCAGTATTATAGTAGTTATATTCTTGTCCACAGGGGGCGGTATTAGAGCAGTTATATTCTTGTCCACAGGGGGCGGTATTAGAGCAGTTATATTCTTGTCCACAGGGGGCGGTATTAGAGCAGTTATATTCTTGTCCACAGGGGGCGGTATTAGAGCAGTTATATTCTTGTCCACAGGGGGCGGTATTAGAGCAGTTATATTCTTGTCCACAGGGGGCGGTATTAGAGCAGTTATATTCTTGTCCACAGGGGGCGGTATTAGAGCAGTTATATTCTTGTCCACAGGGGGCGGTATTAGAGCAGTTATATTCTTGTCCACAGGGGGCGGTATTAGAGCAGTTATATTCTTGTCCACAGGGGGCGGTATTAGAGCAGTTATATTCTTGTCCACAGGGGGCGGTATTAGAGCAGTTATATTCTTGTCCACAGGGGGCGGTATTAGAGCAGTTATATTCTTGTCCACAGGGGGCGGTATTAGAGCAGTTATATTCTTGTCCACAGGGGGCGGTATTAGAGCAGTTATATTCTTGTCCACAGGGGGCGGTATTAGCAGTTATATTCTTGTCCACAGGGGGCGGTATTAGAGCAGTTATATTCTTGTCCACAGGGGGCGGTATTAGAGCAGTTATATTCTTGTCCACAGGGGGCGGTATTAGAGCAGTTATATTCTTGTCCACAGGGGGCGGTATTAGAGCAGTTATATTCTTGTCCACAGGGGGCGGTATTAGAGCAGTTATATTCTTGTCCACAGGGGGCGGTATTAGAGCAGTTATATTCTTGTCCACAGGGGGCGGTATTAGAGCAGTTATATTCTTGTCCACAGGGAGCGGTATTAGAGCACTTATATTCTTGTACACAGGGAGCGGTATTAGAGCACTTATATTCTTGTACACAGGGGGCGGTATTATAGCACCTATATTCTTGTACATAGGGGGCGGTATTATAGCACTTATATTCTTGTACATAGGGGGCGGTATTATTGGAGTTGTTGAATATTCTTGTCCAGAGGGGGAGAGGCTTAAAAGGTTTCCCTGACAATATGACCTACCCTGATTATAAGACCTGCTTGGGTTGCAGGGGAGGCTTGAAATATAAGCCCACCCCCTGAAAATAAGACCTGGCTAACCTGCATTAAAAAAAAAAAGTATACTTACATGGTCCACAGCATGGCAATGCCTCCCAATGGTCTCCCGCAGCACTACAGCAAACTGTGTCCTCCCCGTCTCACAGCTGAGCTTCTTCCTGGTGATGGGGCTTTGAATACCCCGCCTCCAGCAAAGCGTGTGCTGTGATTTGTTAATCCAGCCCCAGCCTGCCAATCACAGCCAGCGCTCGATGAGCCAATCACAGCCACTCAGTGATGTCCCCTTCCCCCAAAATAAGACACTTTGCCTCTTTTGGGGCAATCATTTATTTACAACAGAAGTAGTTGTATATTCTTGTCCATAGGGGGGGCAGTACTATAGTAGTTGTATATTCTTGTCCATAGGGGGGCAGTATTTTAGCAGTTGCATATTCTTTTCCATAGGGCAGTCGTGGCGCACCTATGGCACGTGCCGTCGTTGGCCGCTCACATTAGTGAATACCGGCAGGGGCTGCGCCCCTCCCCTGCCGGTATTCATGCAGCTGCGCTGATCCCGACACACACTGTGGCGTCAGTGTGTAGCCGGGTTCCCCCTCCCCTGACGTCTCCTCTTTGGTTCCGTGAGAGCAGAGGTAGGAGGAGTCCGGCAGCACACTGATGTCACAATGTACACCTAGGATCAGCGTCGAGCAGCAGCGCTTCCACGAGGAGGAGGGGGGTAAGTATATTGGTCTCAGGGGAAAACTGTTGCTGCTGGTGGCCACGTGGGGATGTCACTGTCACTGCTGGAGGCTGCCGTGAGTGGAAGGGGGTCACTTCTGGGGGCCGCCGTGAGTGGTGGTGAGTCACTTCTGGCTGCCGCCGTGAGTGGTGCTGGTGGGGGGGGGGGTCACTGTTGGGGGCCGCCGTGAGTGGTGGTGGTGGGGAGGTCACTGTTGGGGGCCGCCGTGAGTGGTGGTGGGGAGGTCACTGTTGGGGGCCGCCGTGAGTGGTGGTGGTGGTGGGCTCACTGTTGGGGGCTGCCGTGAGGGGTGGGGTGGGGGGGTCACTGTTGGGGGCCGCCGTGAGGGGTGGGGTGGGGGGGTCACTGTTGGGGGCCGCCGTGAGAGGTGGTGGGGGGTCACTGTTGGGGGCCGCCGTGAGAGGTGGTGGGGGGTCACTGTTGGGGGCCGCCGTGAGGGGGGGGGGAGGGTGTGTCACTGTTGGGGGCTGCAGTGAGTGTGGGTGGCACTGTTGGGGGCCGCTATGAGTGGGGGGGGGGGGGTGTCACTGTTGGGGGCCGCTATGAGGGGCGGGTCACTGTTGGCGGCTCACTGTTGGTGGCCGCCGTGAGTGGTGTTGGGGGGGGGGGGGGGCACTGTTGTGGGCTGCCGAGAGTGGGGGGGGGGCACTGTTGGGGGCCGCCGAGAGTGGGAGGGGGACGTCACTGTGTGGGGCCGCCGTGATTGGAGGGGGACGTCACTGTTGGGGGCCGCCGTGATTGGAAGGGGACGTCACTGTTGGGGGCCGCCGTGATTGGAAGGGGACGTCACTGTTGGGGGCCGCCGTGATTGGAAGGGGACGTCACTGTTGGGGGCCGCCGTGAGTGGTGTTGGTGGGCGGGGGGGGGGCACTGTTGGGGGCCGCCGAGAGTGGGAGCGGGACGACACTGTTGGGGGGCCGCCGTGATTGGAGCGGGACGACACTGTTGGGGGGCCGCCGTGATTGGAGCGGGACGACACTGTTGGGGGGCCGCCGTGATTGGAAGGGGACGTCACTGTTGGGGGCCGCCGTGATTGGAAGGGGACGTCACTGTTGGGGGCCGCCGTGAGTGGTGTTGGTGGGCGGGGGGGGGCACTGTTGGGGGCCGCCGAGAGTGGGAGCGGGACGACACTGTTGGGGGGCCGCCGTGATTGGAGCGGGACGACACTGTTGGGGGGCCGCCGTGATTGGAAGGGGACGTCACTGTTGGGGGCCGCCGTGAGTGGGGGGGGGTCACTGTTGGGGGCCGCCGTGAGTGGTGGTGGGGGGGGGGGGTCACTGTTGGGGGCCGCCGTGAGTGGTGGTGAGCGTGGGGTTCACTGTTGGGGGCCTCTGAGTGGGGGGAGGGTGTGTCACTGTTGGGGGCTGCTGTGGGGGGGGGGGTGTCACTGTTGGGGGCTGCTATGAGTGGGGGGTCACTGTTGGGGGCTGCCGCGATTGGTGGTGGTGGGGGACGTCACTGTTGGGGGCCACCGCGAGTGGTGGTGGTGGGGGATGTCACTGTTGGGGGGCCGCTGAGAGTGGGAGGGGGACGTCACTGTTGGGGGGCTGCCGAGAGTGGGAGGGGGGGGTCACTGTTGGGGTCCGCCGTGAGTGGGGGGGGACGTCACTGCTGGGGGCCGCCGAGAGTGGGAGCGGGAAGCCGCGAGTGGGCGGGTGTGGGTCACCACTGGGGACCGCCGAGAGTGGGAGGGGAAAGCCGAGAGTGGGCGGGTGTGGGTCACCGCTGGGGGCCGCTGTGTGTGGGAGGGTCACTGCTGGGGGGGGTCACTGCTGGGGGCTGTCGTGAGTGGGAGGGGTGGGTCACTACTGGGGGCTGGGGGGGGGGGTCACTGCTGGGGGGCCGTGAGTGGGCGGGTCACTGTTACCACTGGGGTATGTTCTCAGCAGCATTTCCGCATCCAAAAAGGAGTCAAAATCTGCACACTGTCTAGTTTGATGCAGCCGTCCCTTTTAGAACAACGGGGGTAAAATCATACGTCGTGATAAGCCATGCCCCCTGATGTGTTGGCGATTTGCAGTAAATAAGTGGGTTTCTGGTTGCAGTTAGGGCACTCGGTCTCTAAAAGGTTCGCTAACACTGCTATAGGGGGGCAGTACTATAGTAGTTATATATTCTTGCCCATAGGGGGTTGCTGTAGGGGGGCTGCGTTGTTGTGCATGGAGGTGATGGGGGGGGGGGGTACAAGGCCTACAGCCTTGTACATAGGGGGCTATAGTATATAGTCGTTATAGCACCCATGCCGAGTGTCTCTTCAGAGAGCTGGTTTACCTCACACGAGCAGATACTGGTCCAGATGCTGGTTGACTCCTGTCTGTCCGCCTCTCTGGTGTAGTGCCCTGTGTTCCGCTATCTGTCCTGGGAGACGCAGTAAGCCACCATGCTTCGGCACGTATGGATGTGCCATTCGGGAGGAGCAGGACTACCTGTACAACCTGATGGGCTGCAGGTGGCACCTCATGTACCAGTAGTGACAAGGATACCAGCAAAATGCATGTATAAAGTATGGAGACATTTGATAATCTCCACTTTGTTGCTACTGTAAAGCCGGGCTCACATGGGCGGGTCGGATACCACACGGGGGGCCTGCAGCGGATTACGGCTGAGAGTCTGTCCGGCAACCCTGCGTCATGGCGGCAGTCATGCGCAGTACAGTTTTGTTTTCTTTGGCTGTTTAATTGTATTTCCCATGCTGTCGCTTAGTGATAATGCAGGAACACGCAGCCCATACGCCATGTTAATGGTGCATGGGCTGCGGGCCAGACAGCCTCCATTGAAGTCTATGGAGGCTGTCTGCGAGAAGATTGAGCATGCTGTGATTTTTCTTCTGCTTGTGGAATATGCAATTCATATCTGCGAGTGTGAATCAAGCCTTTCAATGCCCGCCTTTTACCGCAGATCGCTGACATGGAAGGTGATCACGGTATCCACAATCCAAATCCGCCTGTGTGAGCCCAGCCTAAATGCCGCAGATCTTCTATTCCATGTCTGCACCGAACATCTGTGGCGCATCTGCCCCGTGTGAACATGGCCTTAGGGTGCCTCCGCACGGGCGTTTGTGTTTTGGGCTGGCAAAAAATGCAGCGGTGGTGCAAATGTCTGTCCGCTTTGTAAAGTGCATAGTTGGGCCTTTTTTCACCCAAATCGCACAAATGATGGCTCATATGGAAACATAGGTGCAAAAAAAGACGAAGGACAGAACATGCTGCTTTTTTTTTTTGCTTAGTTTTTTATCGTGACAGAGAACACATCGTAGATGTAAATTAATCCATTGAAAGACATTGGTTTCATAAATCTGCTTTCTTACTCAATCTCTCATAGAGCAAAAAACGCAGCATTTTAGCGTCTGTGTGGACGGCACCTGGACTTCTCCTTCCAATCACCATGCAGAGTCTAGGGAACGCTGCCATTACTGCTGTGTAGTAGCCCCCTGAAGGCCAGGTAGACGAGTGCTGATTTCATTGACCAGCTCTCAAAGCAAATTGCTCTGCGTGTAAAGGATCTTTAGGCTTGTTTACAGTGATTTCTGCCCTTCCTTGGGCCTGGAGAAACAAAGATGGCTGCACCACCTTCTCAGACTCCCTGATGCAAACTATGCATTAGTCTGAGACACCATACCTGCTTTGATTGACCAGTGCTGCCCCCATGAGCACCAGGGCCAGCCAGTCACAGCAGTATGTAGTGTCTTAGCCTATTGATTCTTACTATGCAGTGTGCATCAGGTAGTCAGAGAAGTGGTTCGGCCATCTTTTCTTTCTTTTCCTCCAGGCCCGGAGGGTCGCTTTAGCCTACCGCCACATGGTAGATTTTCTCACAATGCGACAGTTCTACAAATCGCATATATGTAGAGCCCATGCTTTTCTACGGGTTCTTCCACACAAGCGACGTTTTGTAGCCTGCGACATTGAGAGACTACAAATCGCGGTATGCTCTATACAGCCACGATTTGCAATTATTTTTTTTTGTAGCCCATGTTTCCCTATGTGTTGCATCGCACGAAAATGCAGTTTTCATGCGGTGCGATGCAACTTTTACAGTAGGAAATCCTACTGTAAAAGCCCTAAACTAAGCCCTAGCTCCCCGACAGTTGCTTGTAGTTTTCGTGCAGAACTACTTGGTCGGGACTTTGAAAATTTCCGCCTTCCTGGAGGCCTTCCAGGAAGCTCTGCCTCTGATTGGCTGAGCCAGCGCACAAGAACCAATCAGAGGCAGAGCTTCCTGGAGGCGGGGATTTTCAAAGTCCCGACCAGGAAGTTCTGCAGGACAACTACAAGGAGCTTCAGGGAAGACGCGTGGGGAGTTGACAGGGCCGGAGAGGTCATGTATTTTTTTTTTTTTTATGCAGCTAGGGCTTATATTTCCAGCCCCCCGAAAATCCTTGCATGTGGTGCTATAAAGTCGCGTGACTTTGTAGCGACACAAAATCTCGATATTGCCACACGAAAGCGTAGCGATATCTTTGCGTTTTTTTTTTTTTGTTTCTCTGCGGTGGTTAGCATCTTGCCTTGCGGTCCGTGCAGTGGGTTCCTGCTGTGTGTATAATATAGCAGCCAATGTAAGCAAGCAAAACTGCAGTGCAAAGAATGGAGAAGTACAGCAACACTACTGCTATGAGTTTGCAGCTGCAGTAAAAGACTTGACATTTTTTAGGTAGAATATTGGACCGTGGGGGTTAGGCCTGTTTCACAGGGGCCACAAAACACATGTATGTGAAGCCCATGGCTTCCAATGGGTTATTTTACATGAGGATGTTTTGTAGCCTGGAGGAACCCATTGGAACCCATGAGCTTCACATACATGCGTTCTGTAGCCCGTGTGAAAGAGGCCTTAATCTATTCCTCGAAGGTCTCGCGTTCAGTCGATGTTCATCAAGAATTGCAGACAAATCAATAATTTCACAAATTTAAAGAAACAGGCGCATGCGTCCATCATGACATCACACGTCCTTTATGACATCACCGTTAGACATATTTATTTCTACAGAGAAGTCTTACAGATCCTCACAGATTCTTCGTATGAGGTGAACCTGGCTGTATGTCGTCTTAAGGCTTTCGTATTGTAAAGAATAGCGAGATCTCTGTAAACAGCGGTACAGCGTAAGATCAGGGTGTCTGCAATGCACTTGTCATAGGAATAATCCGGAGGACTACTATATTCAGCATGCCTTCACTGGCGTGCTCGCCCTCATAGATTGCAGTAACAGTCAGCATTGTTGTGTGTCCTCCTACATGCACTGCAGCGCCCCCTATCAGTGTGGGATCCATAGTGACATTCATCCTGAGCTTCCTGGTTCATGAATATAATGCAAGAAGTATAGATGTATTGGGTGGGGGAGGGGAGCAATGTGACTGCATAGTACTGCAGAGATATATTCCATTCATGGTGTAATTCTCTGCAACCTCCGCAGGGACCCTTAGGACTCGTTCACATGGGAGAATCTTGCTGTGAATTCCCTGGCCAAATTACCATTCCTTTGAATGCCCTGAAAATCTGCGCCATAGGTCACATGGTGTGGAATTTTTGGAAACTCTGAGCATTGCTGGGAGGAAAAAAACCTGACATGTCACTTCTTCATGTGGCCGCACTGACACTGATCTGCCCCATTGACGGGTTAAATTCATGTATGGATCTGCATGAATATCCACAGCAGAAAGCCAAGGCTCACCCTGAAATTACTGCTGTGGACTGAACAATCAGATCCACCGTGGAAAAATCCTCCATGCCCAAGGTCAGTTTGGATTCAGACTGCAAAATTGGACCCGATGCCCCCCAGAGACCGATACTCACTAGCCGGCATGCATGCACAGTGCAAGGCATGTCACACCGCCGATTATGCGGATTTGTGGCGACTCGCCACAGGACAGACTGCTTCCATTCTCTGTGTTTTTGTTTTTTTTTTGTTTTTTTTTCCCCCCACAGAATAGAACATGCTCCGATTCTTTCCTGTGAGCGTAAAATCGCAGTTGATTTCCGCTCGTGGGCATGGAAGAATCTTTTAACATGGCATGCTATGGACGGACATTGCTGTGGAATTCGCGGCAGGCGTCTGGCTGCAAATTCCACAGCGATAATCTGCCTGTGGGCATTGGGCCTTAATGGGCAAAATCTGGGTGTGGAATCTTTAGCAAAATACTGCATTAATGACATTTTGCTAATTAATACTGAATTCTTTAAAAAAAAATTCTATGCTCTGGTTTTGCCCATTCACAGCGCTTTCACATGAGGGCAATCAGCCCACAGGATGCACCAGAATCTGGAAATTTCACACCAAAACCTAGTTGAAGATTTTGATGTGGAATTGAAAATGGCTTAGAAGACATTTCACACCGGACAAAACTGTCAACAGGACCCAGAGCAGATATTCCGTTTTTAGCATGCGGATTGTGTTCTGCAGGATAGTTTCTGAATTTTCTTGCATTTTTTTCCCCCCCAGACTTTAATTGCAGAAATACAGCTCCTGTATACTAGAAACTCCGCAACAACAATTCCACAAGACGTCCTTAATTCCGCAGCGGAATTTAATCTTACGGTTTTCAAGTAAAGAGGTGCGGATTTTAAGAGATGCAGAATTCAAGTCCCATAGGGGATAAGATTATGATGCAAAAATGCCCACTTGGAGAATTCTGGTCCGTGTGAAAGGTCCCTAAACGCTGCCTGCAATTCTGCATCAAAATCCACAGTTAGACCGGCAGATTTTGGTGTTGAATTCCGCAGCTGTGGATTTTGGTGCAGATTTTAGGGTTGAAATCCACATGGAAGAATCCTCGTTAGATTCTGCCATTCGCACATCCCCTTTACGTCTAGCCTCATTCTGAGTCAAAATCGCCAAAATGCTGCAGATGTTGACAGGGGCCAGGAAATCTGCACTTCCACTAGGTGTGAACATATCCTTAGGTAACGATTTCCCCTCCACCTGCAGCAGTCTCAGTATACGGTGGTCCTCCAGCACTGGTCGGGCTCCTCCGTTGCATAACACTGACATGAGAGAATACATGATATGAGGTTTAATCGAGTCATCTCAGAGGTTAATCAGGTTGCTTAAAGGGGAACTCCACCATTGTATAATCCCGTATGTCTATAGGCGTGTGTCGACATATCCTCATAGTGCATAGACTGGCGCTTACTAACTGTGAACTATAAAATAAGCTGATCTCTGCTGAGGGTGGGGTTCCTCCATAATGCTTGTAGACGTGCAGCCGCGGCTTCTTCTTGGTGCAGCTGACAAGCACCTCTTGTCACAGAGGCCGGTAAAAACAATATAAAATTACCTGCTAAGTGTAAATCATCAGGAAACTGTAAACGGGGCTGTCTGGAGGTCCTCAGAGTGCCCCAACTGGGAAAACTGAGACTTTTTGCAACCCAAAAAGCCCTAAGTAGCAAGGAAGTGAGCGCCGCAATACATTCCACTGGAGACTGTAAGAAAACCAAGTCCCATAGAGCTGAGGAGGAAGACGCTCCAGTCTGCAGCCAGCAGGGGGCACCAGGCGATCCTCTTCTTATAAAAAAATTTTTTTGCTACTTGAAATAGTTGAATTTACATTCTACTTGTAACGTTCATTGAGGAGAGCGGATGCTATAAGACCGACGCCGCTTTAATGGCTTCAACCCACCTGCAGGAGGCAATAAAAAGCAAAGTTTTATTGGGTGATTCTGATAATGAATGGTCTGCAGTAAAGCGAGCTGCTGCTGTAAAGGGCGTTATGACATTGTATATTTTTGTCATTTATATCCTGACAACTTTGTAACTTTTTTAGAATATCACGGTCATTAAATCACTTGTAAAACGGGGCAGGAGGCACGGATAAATAACCTGCACTGTTATTGGACTTCCAAAAACTGTTTTACAGGTGGAAGCGGCATAAATATTAAGTAACTTTCCATCATGTTTAGTACTCCATTCACACCCAAAGCTGCATTCACAATTCTGGATGCCATTGTCAGAACTGTCATGAGAGCTGGAAAGGACTGCGCTCTGCTGCATTGCATTGTGGAAGTCAGAGAGGGAGATCTCCTCAGACTGGTGTTGTATAAAGGCACCTACACACAGAACAAAGTATTCTGCTATCAAATTCTGTAGGTCTTAATATTGGTTTTGATGCAGAATTCTACCTTTTTCAATTATGCATCAAAATCTGCACTTAAGATATGTGGAGGTTTCCATCCTGTGTGAAAGCACGGAATCGGACAGTAAAACCGCGCCAATAAGCCACGACTATTCTGCTGTGGTTCTCGCCGTGGATCTGCACGTGGAATTAGTCCTGCCAATGGGCAAAAGCTGTGTGCAGAATTTCTGACATGGTTTCACGTGGATCTGCATAAGAAGTGACCTGTCAGAATGTGTCAAATCCCGGACACGGATTTTGCCAATTAACTGGACAAAATCCGAGTGTGGCTCCACACCCCTCCCACTAAACTCTGCCCCCTTTACACACCACTTTTGAATAGGGGCATGGAAAGGTAAAAGTTGCAGATTTTGATGCATGAGATTGGATGCACCAAAATGTGGCTTTTCTATCTCGGATACCTGGTGTAAACTGTGTCATAAATGGGCCGTACACTTTCCTTTTATAAGTTAACCGTAACCGTGTATGTCTAAATGCTGTTGCACCTGCTCTGTAAGGCACAGGAACCAGAAGGAAGAAAAGAACAAGTGTGAATGCAGCTTTGGAAGTGACTGGAGTATAAGATGTAATTGACAGAGGTCATTTGTAAAGTAGTTGGGGTCAATATTCATCCATGTCTGAGAGGCAACATGTTTAGTATATAAAATGGGTAGACCAAAACCAAAGAGTTGTGGTTCTCCAGCTGCTGCAGAAATAGGACTCCAAGCCGGTGAGACCTTACTGGGAGTTGTAGTTCTGCAACAGGCAAAACATTGTAAGATTGAACATACTGCAGTTATTTGATGTTACACTCTGCATAAATAAGTGAAAAACACAAATGTCAGTAAGAAAAGGAAGTGAAGAAAAGTTAGCAAAATAAGGAAGAATAATGATGGAGGATGAAGGCGAGCCGTGTGCGTCAGTGATGGCAGAAGCCGGAAGACCTCACCTGATGGGAAGCTTCTCTGCCCACACTACAAGAGGCAGGAATCGCCCGCAGTACAGAAACCCAATGCCAGTGACTGGTAGAACTGATGAGCTATAGAGCTGAATGGCCCCTTTATTAGACCCCCATCTAGTAGCATATTAGGCTCCTTTGGACTTCAGAACTGCAGCAATTTGTCATGGTATAGATTCCACTAGGTGGAGCATAATCGGCCCTTGTGGACAGGAAGCTTTTTGTTGCCGCTAATTAGATGCTGCTTGCGCCAAATTCTGACCTCCCATCAGCACAATGCAACAAATATTGACTAAGGCCGCAGACTTTCCGCCCCTGGACGCCTGCATAGGATTGCATTACAATACGCAATCCTATGCAGTCGGCCGCGGTTTGTCTGCACGAGATAACGCGCAGCAACCAAACTGCAGCATGCTCTAATTCTGCGCGGGGCTCTGCGAGAAACGTCACATGAAAGAGCCGGAGCAGGTGAGTCCGCGGTGCTCTCTGCAGGAGCTCGGGTCCCGCTGCAAGAATTCCTGCAGCCGCATCCGACCTGGTCGTCTGCAGGCGGCCTAAGGGTGCATTCAGACGACCGTATAATGGCCGGGTATTCACGCCGGCCGATATACGGCATCTCTCTTTGCAGGGGTAGGAGGCTGGAAGAGCCGGGAGCAGTGCTCTGAGCGCCCACCCCCTGTCCGCCTCTCTGCACTATTTGCAATAAGAGGAGGCGGGGCTAAGTTCTGGGCATTAGCTCTGCCCCTGTCCCGCCTCATCTCATTGCAAATAGTGCAGGGGGGTGGAGAGGAGGCGGGAGCTCAGAGCACTGCTCCCGACTCTTCCAGCCTCCTCCCCATGCAGAGAGAGACGCCGTATATCGGCTGGGCGTGAATACCCGGCTGATATACGGTCGTCTGAATGTGCCCTAAGTGATGTTTTTCCGCTGCTCAATGATACAAGTTTTGCGCTCTTCTGCCCGCTGGAGTCTCTCCTTTCTGTTTCTCTTACACAATGGTGCTGGAACTGCTTATCTGCTGTTATATCTCATCTATGCTAAGAAACGACAAATTAGGCATTCAAACACCTTAGTTGGAGCACCAGTGTTGTATTCTGCTGACTGTGCAGCGCCTGTTGGTCAGAATGATTATTGACAAGCTCCTCTGACCCTTTTTGGTGACGAGTTGTTTCCATTCACAGGATCCCCTTTTGGTGGATGTTTCTCTTTGATCAAGCCATTCTCTGTGTACTTTCCAGACCATTACATTAGAAAAACCAAATAGGAAGACAAAACAATGCCTCTACAGTGCCCCTATTGGAAGGCAACATTCCTGCAAGTCAATGCCAGACCTTTTAACAAGCCTTGTAACAATGTTGGGGAATTATGACGCCAAGCCAACCACAAGAAAACCCTACGCGGTTGGTTGTGAAATCCTGGCCCGGCTAGTCTAGCACCAATGACCAAGTCTCGTTGGACGTGGCTCAGATTGCTGGATTTTCCTATTTAATGTGGATTCAGATTGAGGGTGCGTTCAAGCGTTGTGGAAATGCTGCGGATTGTGAAAATGTTTACCATTAAAGCAAATGGGATTAAAGAAAATCCTGTTTACATCTAATATAAATAAGCCTACATGCTTTTTCTTGCACCACACTTTGCCCCCTTTGCTGTAACTTTGGTGTATGATGTTGGTGTCATTAGATGACACACATACTCACCGCTGCCGTAAAATCATCAAATGTGAGTTTAATACATTCAGGGACTGTCAGGTGGGTTGAAAGTTACAATGTTAAGTCTATGGGTGGCGCTGCTGTGCTTCAGGCATATGCTGGAATGAATGAAGCGTTGCTAAGCAACACAGCATATACTGCTAAGCTGCACCATACACTGCCCAACCAACAGCGATAGAGAGAGACAACGATAGAGAGACAGTAAGAGAGCGATAGAGACAGAGACCAATAGACAGTGAGAAAGAGCGATAGAAAAAGGTAGTGAGAGACAAAGAGAGAGCAATAGAGAGACAGAGAGCGATAGCGAAACAGACAGAGCAATGAAGAGAATGATAGAGAGAAACAGACAGAGCAATGAAGAGAATGATAGAGAGAAACAGACAGAGAGCAATAGAGAAACACAGAGAGGGCGTAGAGACAGAGAGAGATAGCAATAGACAGAATGAGAGAGCGAGCAATAGAAAGATAGAGAGACCCTGCAAAAGCAATAGAGAGACAGAGAGAACAACAGACAAGGACAGACAGAGAGAGAACGAAAGAGACAGAGCGATACCGAGACAGAAAGAGAGAGAGACAAACAGAGAGAAAGACAGACACAGAGAGACCTGTAGGCTTTTTTTATATTGGATATCTGCTCCAAATACAAAGTGACCCTCTAAATAATCACCTAACCAAGCAGATTTAGAAGTTTACTACCACCACTTTTGAAACCTTTTATGTTCGGTTAGGGATCATCGGGTCAATCTAGTATAGAGAAAAGAAACACTGCGGATTAACTGTACTGGAACTCTGACCTGCGGTTGTGCAGCGTTTACGCAACGTATGAATGCACCCTGAAACTGATCCACGGAAAACTTGTCACATGATATTATGCTGCACTCCGGGGTCACGGGGAGAATTTCCACAAAGGAAAGCGCCAATTGGGAGAGAGCCGGGGGGTCTCTAATAAAGGGGCCATTCAGTGTAAGTGCTCAGATTTGCAGTTAGTAAAGTTGTAGTGTAGATTATGTCCCTCTCCATCCTGCGCTGTGATGTCACCCCAATTATTACACTGATAAAATAAATAAAATGCAGAAACTTTGCTGATAGTCTTGTAGTCAAGCAGTTGTTCGTAGTCTGTAACCATGGAGACGCATAGTTCATTATAGGAACTTTAGAGACAAAACGTTGGGCTGATATCCATAGCACTTATTAGAAGAAGGGATGGGGTTTACTTTAGCAACAGACCAGCACTGCGGGGAGCCCCTGAATACAATGATTGTGAGGGTTCCTTGAATATTGGGGTGTTACATTATGGGGTCTCATGTCCCCCATCCTTCTTACTGCAGGGTTACTCAAACCCCCACAGTGAGGAGGAGACTGAACGGAGTGCTGGCTGCGCAAGCACATTAACACTCCATTCACTTTCAATAGGCCTGTGCAGATACCTGAGTGGGTGCCGCTCGGGTTTTTCCATCAGCCCTATTGAAATGAATGGAGCATTGACTGCACATGCTTGGCCAGCGCTGCATTCATAGTAACGTTACTGAGGTGGAGAAGTGACCCCCAAAGTGACAGGACAGCAGGGAATCCCAGTCTCAAGATCAGCAGGGGTCTCGGGTGAGACTCCCTCCAATCAGCAAGTGATCCCCTAGTCTATAGATAAGGGATAATTTGTAATTGTGATAGAACCCCTTTAAGATACAATGTGCATTATGATTTGCACCTCTGGTAGTGGTGCAATCAAGTGGTGATCATTTATCATATATTAGGTTTCAATTCTCTCGGCTGCAGCCCTAAAGCAAAACTTCTACCATCATTCCCCAAATGTTGCCTGCAGTATTGGGTGGTCACTTCCATCTACATCTTCTGCTCCCCTGACACCACTGCTCTAGAAAGTCTATACTGTGGACCTACAACTCCCAGCATGCTCTGACAGCTGCACGCTGCTCAGTAACACTGTGACCTGCACTTCATTTCTGCTAGAAGACAAGGACAGACTAGATAAGAAGGCAGAGAGGCAGCAGCAGACCAGCGGTGGTGGGGGCAGCGGTGGTACCTGATGACTGCATTGGTGTCTGCTGCTTTGAAGTTATAGAACAGGGTCTGCTTGTGGTAAAGCTGGAACACTGTGCCCAGTTTGGGGTTCTGGTCCCAGTTGTCGGGCACAATGTGGAAACCTAACAGGGGTAAACTTTCTGTGGCAATTTTGTCCTAGAAAGGATAAAGAAAGAAATAAGGTGAATGAATCCAGGCCCGGCGGCGGAACTTCTGTGGAGGCATCAATGAAACAAGATGAATGTCAATGGAGGGGATCAAACCATGAAGAGCAAGAGGGACCATAAATAAAACATGATACAATGTTACCAGAACAGCAAACAGAATGGTTACAATATGCATATAGGAGGGTATATATATATATATATATATATATATATATATATATATATATATAACCAGATCTGGGGGTCACGTGTAGAAGCTGATTATAGTTCCCACATGGGACGGATTCCCTAATTTTGTACTTTGGGATTCATAATTTTCTGCTTGCTATTAGTGAATGGGAACATTCTTATTCACATCCAGTTGTAAAACACCTGTACAAACACAACACTTCTCACAGCTGAGGGTTCGCTACAATTGTATCCAATCTATCAATCTTCTGTAATATAAACAACCCAGACTCCATACTGATACATTGTAACAAAGGTTACCTGCCCTGATACATTGTAGAAAACTATCAGGATGGGAGAGAAATTTGTGCTGCCGATGTGTTGACCTTATAGAAGATTGTCGGCACTGGATACATTGTAACGAAAACAGGAATGTTCATATTCACTGAGAGTAAACAGAGATCTTGAAAGTCTATAAAAAAGTTGCTGAAGTTTATTATTATACAGTGCTGGTTCACATGTGGCGGATTTGCATTCCACAATTGAAAAAAAATTGCAGCATATCTGCATCAAGTTATGCACCATTTGGGTGGATTTTGGTGCCGATTTTCTGCAAAAATTTTCCCACTGTGGTACGCACCCGTAGGGCTTATTAAGACGACCGTATATCGGCCGCGTATTCACGCCGGCCGGTATTCGGCATCCCTCTCTGCAGGTGGAGGAGGCTGGAAGAGCCAGGAGCAGTGCTCTGAGCTCTCTCCGCCAACTCTCCACCCCCTCTCCGCCCCTCTTCACTATTTGCAATGAGGGGATGGGAGCGGAGCTAATTCTCAGAACTTAGCCCCGCCCCGTCCCGCCTCCTCTCATTGCAAATAGTGCAGAGGGGCGGAGAGGGGGCGGGAGCTCAGAGCACTGCTCCCGACTCTTCCAGCCTTCTCCCTCTGCAGAGAGAGAGAGACGACGTATATCAGCCGGCGTGAATACCCGGCCGATATACGGTCGTCTGAAGCCGCCCTAAGAGTATGTCCACACAGGGTGGATTTGTCACAGATTTTCTGTGCAGACCCTCCGCATTGAAAATCTGCGGCATTTACAGTAGTAGCAAAGTGGATGAGATTTTCCAAATCTCAACCACACAATATAGAAAAGATCCGCTGTCTAAGTTGACATGCGTGTGGAATCTAAATCCGCAGCATGTTAGTTACAGCACCGGATTTCCGATGCGGGATCCACCATTTCAAATGAAATGAATTCTGCACAAAATTCCATGGCAAAAACTGCATCAAAATCCACACCACACGGTGCAGTTTTTGTTTCTTATTTTGCACTGCGGATTCGCCTCAGATCTGTTCTGCAGCAAATTCCACCTCGTGTGGACATACCCCTTATTGAATGCCCATACGCCTTTTGATGGTGGTCACTAATTGGCTTGATTTTGATGCAGTGCTGTATGGTGGGAGCTGAGCACCTCTTCTAACATCAGGGACCAGAAAAATGTCAGATCCCTGCTGTGTAACCCTTTATATACTGCAGTGAATGTGTCTGCGGCATGTAAAAGGCTGACAGAGGGAGAGATTTCCCTCTGTCACCGATTGGACCCCCGAGATGTGATCAAGGGGTCCTGATGGGTTGCCTTGGCACCAAGAGGCTTAAAGATGGCCTCCAGGTTTGCCATGTACGGTGACCCTTGGCGTAGCTTCACAGACAACGTAATACACTGCTATACTAAAGTATAGAAGAATATTATAAGAACCAACAAAGGTAAAGATATTTAAGTTCTCGAATGGGACCAAAATAAATAGTTAAATAAGTGTAAAAAAAAAAAGAAAAAATATGTAAAACCCTACCATCCCCCCTTTACTATGCTAAAAAATACAAAAACACCACAAATATGGTATCTCCCCATTTATAATGACCTGTAAAAAAAAGTTATGACATTATTTTACCCCCATGATGAACACCATGAAAAAAGAACAAAAAACACGAAAACAGTTAATTTTAACTGCACAGTAAACAATGCTTAAAAAAAAGATAAATTGCTGATTAATCTTGGCTCTAGAAAAAGTGATCAAAGTGTTTTGTTCCTAAAAATGGGATAAAGACTACAGCTCATCCCGCAAAAACAAGCCCTCATTGAGCGGCACCAATGGAGAAATGAAAATGTTCTGGCTCTTGAAATGCAGCAGTACAAAAACAAATCTTAAATAAAAGAAACACATTTTAGTGTACAAAAATAAGAAAACTGTAAACTTGGTATGGTCAGAATCGTGATGACCCAGAGAATAATGTCATTACTTATTTATTCTGCATAATAAATGCCGTAAAAATGTAATAAAAAAAACTATTGTGGAATTTATTTTTTACTAAATTCCCGCCCCACTCTCCTAAAAAAATGTTATAAAAGTTATGCAGTACATTATATGTAACCCAAAATGATGTCATTAAAATACAACTTGTACCTCAAAAAAATCAGAAAAATTGGTTGGTCATTAGGGCATAAAATGAGTCTGTCACTCAAGGGTTAAAGGAGGATTTCCATCTCATATAGTGATGGCATATTGCTAAGATACACTATGACTGGTGGACAACTGACCACTTGGGACCCCCACCCATCCTGTGAATGAAGGGCCTGCAGTATTGTGTCCCCTGAATTGATTTTCCCTGCGGCGCCCCCAGCTGTCTGACTCTGCAGCTGGCTTCATTTCACTTGAATGTAACTGTGCTGTGATACAGCCGTAGCCAAAGGCTACAACCAAGGCGAAAACCAGTAAAGGGACCAAAACACTGCGGCAGGGGTCCCAGCAATCAGATGCCCACCAATCAGCAACTCATCCTGTGCATAGCGGGTAACTTGCTTTCACAGGACATACCCTTTAGGGCTACTGCACACTGACGATTGCAATATCGCTGTGTTTTTTTAACGCAAATGTCAATAGGATTTTCTAATGTTTAAAACGCATCGCACAAAAATCACAAGTTTGTGCTTTATCGAGATTGCCAGTTTGCAGTAGGCCTTAAGCAATTCCTTGTCAGTCTCCTCTGTGCCCCCTTATCCGGCATCTTGCACCTGGGTTGAGTATATACACTCATTGTCAGTAACATCCCTCCCCTAGAAGTTGTCGGATGGAATGAAACTTTCTATGTAGGATTGTAACGCTGAAATAAGTAAGTGATACATGCGGCATGGAGGCTCCAGCACCCTGTTGTACCACCCCTAGCTTGGATACAAGATGTGATACAGGCAGGCATGGAGGCTCCAGCACCCTGTTGTACCACCTCTAGCTTGGATACAAGATGTGATATAGGCGGGCATGGAGGCTCTAGTACCATGTTGTACTGCCTCTAGCTTGGATACAAGATGTGATACAGGCAGGCATGGAGGCTCCAGCACCCTGTTGTACCACCTCTAGCTTGGATACAAGATGTGATACAGGCAGGCATGGAGGCTCCAGCACCCTGTTGTACCACCTCTAGCTTGGATACAAGATGTGATATAGGCGGGCATGGAGGCTCTAGTACCATGTTGTACTGCCTCTAGCTTGGATACAAGATGTGATACGGGCGGGCATGGAGGCTCTAGGAGCCTGTTGGGCTGGCTCTAGCTTGGATACAAGATGTGATACAGGCAGGCATGGAGGCTCCAGCACCCTGTTGTTCCACCTCTAGCTTGGATACAATATGTGATATAGGCGGGCATGGAGGCTCTAGAACCCTGTTGTACTGCCTCTAGCTTGGATACAAGATGAGATACGGTCGGGCATGGAGGCTCTAGGAGCCTGTTGTACTGCCTTTAGCTTGGATACAAGATGTGATACGGGTTACTACTGTCCCTTGTACCACTACTAGGGGTGAGCGACTATCGTTTACGATGGCCCCCCAGGCCATCACACCACCAGGGGGCAGTGTGCCGCTCCACAGTAAAGGCAGGATGGAGGCGCTCACCCTAAGGTCTCCAGACACGAACACATCCGTCGTCAGTGCCCAAACTAACCTGGATTCATTGCTGAGGACAACCCGGTTCCACTCCGCAGCGTCCAATTTTGTTGTTCATGACCCCATTGAAAACAGAGGTGATGGTAGATGGGTGTCAAAGACAGTACACATAATGGGCGCCGTAAGACTAAATGTCCTTTAGCCAAGCGTCTGAAAATGGTTCTGACAGACACAGGCGCCTGTAACGATGGTGCTACCTGTCTCTGGATGGTGGACAGTTGGAGCTGTTCGTGCCTGACAAACCACTTTTATGGCCTCAGGTGACAAGACCGTTCATCTAATCACCACAACTCTAATCATTTGCATATCTGCCTAAGGGTGCGTTTGCACGAACGTATATCGGCTCGTTTTACACGCCGAGCCGATATACGTTGTCCTCATGTGCAGGGGGGGGGGGGAGGCTGGAAGAGCCCAGGAGCAGAAACTCAGCTCCCGCCCCCTCTCCACCCTTCTCCACTATTTGCAATGGGAAGAGGCGGAACGGGGGCGGGGCTAATTCACGAAACTTAGCCACGCCCTGTTCCGCCTCCTCTCATTGCAAATAGTGCAGAGGGGCAGAGAGGGGGCGGGAGCTCAGTTCCTGCTCCTGGGCTCTTCCAGCCTCCCCCCCCCTGCACATGAGGACAACGTATATCGGCTCGGCGTGAAAAACGAGCCGATATACGTTCGTGTGAATGCACCCTGAGATGTAACTGCATGCCAAGTTTTGCAGCAAAATGACAACTTCTTCTAGGGGACAGATGATTTTTGACAAAGTGTATTTTACACCCTGGTGACATCTGCAATACGTTATTATAGCAAGCCAGGCTTGGACCGTGCTGGCTGATGATTGCCCCTCACCTCGCAGGCCGTGTACGTGTATAGCACTTTGCCTTTAATAACGAACCAGCGTTTCTTCCAGTATTTCTTGCCTTTTTTGCACCGATGCAAATAACCACTAATTGAGGAACTTTCTCCAGATGCTGCAGCCTGCGAAGAAACAAAGAGTAAGTGGTTTTCTGATGGAGATCATCTGCGGGCTGTATAACATTACACAAGGTTATAATAACCGGCACTGGGTTGTCAGCTTTGACTCAGGGTCTTTCAGTGATTGGTTATGCCAGGGAATAGATCATCAATGGTATTTCCCTGGAAAACCCATTTAAATCCTGGGATTATGTCTAGCTCCCCGAAAACAGGATTCATTTGGAACCTTGAACAGAACCAGAGGCTGTCGTTAGTGAAGTGGTCAACTAGGCTATTCTGTCCTAAAGCCAACCGGGCGCTTTTATGCCGGGAAGAAAAGATAGCCCTGGAACTATCTTCCTGGCCAGACTATGGCCGCTGCCATAGACTCCTATGGGAACCACTGACAGCAGCTGGAGAAGGCAGCGTGAGATGCTAAACTCCCTCCCCCTTCTCTCCTCCTTTCTCCTCCTCTCCTGCTGTTTGCAATGGGAGGGGGCGGAGCTAAGCGGAAGGCTCTGCAGATCTGGCATGAAATGTTGGCCATACTGGCGCAGCATGTTGTACTATTTTATCTGAATAACTTTAAGCCAGCACGCCATATGCACCCATTATAGTCAATGGGGGCCACTCGGCGCCATCTGAAAGCGGCATATGCCAGATGCGATACTTCTGTTTTTTCTGATGTTCGCACGCTAGGATGGAGCCAAACAAGTGAACAACCCAGTGCTGGTGAGAGCCTGGCCTCAGCCCGGTATCAGTTCTGCACAGATTTGCAGCTTCTAGTTATCAACTATTAATGTTCCTGTACACTGACAGCAAGCAGAGATCCTGATTATGCTGAAGAATTAAGACAAAGTTTAACAGAAAGTTGTGGGATTTTGCGTTTCACCGTGATTACGCTTTATGTACGCACATCACTCGTATATCAGGATGCTTCGTACATCATAGGCTGACAGTGAAAATATTTTTGCATTTCCACCTCCTCTACCGTACAGCTGTTCCCGCACAATGGCGCAATGTGTGCGGCACTAAAAACCCGAGATGTGTCATATGTTACACTTGGAGATGCATAGGCGTGTAATTACACAGTTCCCTCGAGTACAATTAGATATATGCCGACAGTCTGCTGTTATGAATATGCTAATTTGGGCTTGCAGTCTTGCCAGGTGCTTAATTTGTAGAACCGCTAATCAAGGGCAGTGCGAGAGGATATAAATATTAGCTGCCGCCCCCTGGTGGGCAGGCTCGGGTTTGCGCTGTGTAGGTTGAAGCGATCTCTACTCAAAACGCTGTTTACCTCTTATGGTCTCTGCTTGTGGAACTGAGATCACATCTCCAGCACACAATAGAGCTGCAATGCGGAGTGCTCCTTAAAGGCACAGGAACCTCAGAAAGGTGGCCCATGTAGACTCAGCTATGAGCTACTCTGTACTGTGCCACACAGACATCGACTTGCAGGCAGAGATTCCTCCCTGCTTTCTCCTCCTGCTCTGCTCTCTCCCGCAGCACCCTGGCTGGTAATCACCTTATGGTGACCTGGCATCCCGAAAACAGAACAATGGCTAGGACTGGTGTCCCAAAAGTGGCACAAAAGGCTATCCTGCTTAGGGATCCTAGAGATAGTGGGACGCAGGGTCCCAAAGTGGGACTGTCCCTGCCTAAATTGGTATGTATGGTCACCTTATAAAGAGAAATGCCAGAATTGTTATTTATTTTGTTCGCCTCCTAAAAAACGTAATAAAAAGGGATCCAAAAGTCACATGTACCTCACAACAGTGTCA